>NW_028277318.1:322664-645328 GCF_059751315.1 Micrasema longulum | reverse complement strand
TCATATTTACGTTAAAAAAAGACATCCATTTATGTACCTTTTTTAAAATATGTTATTTATCCGTGCTGATATATTTGTCATCAACTGTATTTTTCTTAGAGTTTGTTAACGATGATAAATAATGATTCACCAAGCTATAATGGCGCAGTCCGATGGGTTGGTGCTGAGCAATCAGATAAAACATTACCTAAAAGTGGTATATACCTTAATTTATTGCACGGAAAGCAGCATAATGCAATTTTAAAGACAATCGTACGATCATCGGGATATTTGGTGATCGATGCAACAATGTGACCACTTTTACATGATTTATTTCTAGGCGGAATCGGACGGTGCTAAATATTTTTTTTTGTTGCAATATTAATAGGAATATACGAGTACATCTGAGTATTTATCAAAGAGTATTTTCAAAAACTATGTGTAGTATCAAAATAATTAAGAAAATAGCCTATATATATTGCAAAATTAATCATTGTTGTTTTACTTAAATTGATAAAATTTGGGCAGTGACTATTTTTTTTAAGATAAGTGTTCCACTTTTTGTCGTCAACAATTGTGCTGTACCGGAAGAATGATGTTAAAATAAAGGTTCAAATTACCTTTTTTTTGTAGTTTACCTATCAAAAAGGTCACCGCTTGCCACCGATATATTTATACACAGAGCATGCTACCCTCAAAAGCTACACTCATTCGTCAAGTCATTCGCAGAAGTTCTCGGCAGCGAACGGCTAATCAAGTGCATCCTTTAATTATTTGTACCAGAGGCTCTATTTCGAAATATTAGAAAAGCACCGAAAATATGGTTTCTGATACTATGTAAGGATATTTCTCTTGATTGTTATGTTTATATTTAATACATTTGACCTTTATAAGCTTAGATCGAAAATTTGTGGCGGAAACTGGCAATCTCTATTCATCATCTATTTCTGTGAATAAAATATTAAAATTTAATAATGGATAGTTTAAATCGCCAACGCATTTTTTCCGGTACTGCGAACGTCATCCAAATAATTACTCGAGAAGTATCTCATTCGTCATAACCAGAACCCATCACAGAAAAAGATGTTTTCGTTTCTTGTACTAAGATAATTTTCCTCTTCTGCTTAATCGATTAGTCAGTCAGTAATAATAAACAATGTCGACACCCATTTGTCAACATACAAAGTACTCTAATAAAAAAACTCATCACAGACTCTTTGTAAATGTACAATTAAAACCTCGTTACCTTAAATAGAGTCATAAAAACAAACAGAAAGTAGCAATTCATTAACTTCTTTGTAGTAAACAGTACAGATATTGAGAAATAACGTTTTGCGCAGATAACATGGCTTTAATTTTTATCTTGGCATTAATAATTCATTTTTCATTATACTTCCTCAGATACAATATTAAATGTGTCAAAATAAAGTCTTTATATGTTTCTTTCTTAATAAGTTATAATGCATGTACATTGTACATACAAATATAAATAAAATAAAATATGAATTGCAAGCTTGATTTTTTTCTTCAAAAGTGCTCCGTTGAGACCGAATCTTACCTTATAACAGTATTTTGTTTATCTAATAAAGTGAAGACGATTAAAACTAATTGATACGTTAATGCACACAAATCACATTTTTTTGAACGGTTATATTTACGAGTATGTAATAAAGTAAGTGTCACTACTTTGCATAGAAGTGACAAAGCCAATCAGGACTTAAAAACAATATACTGTTATGTTTAAATATGACGCGAAAGTTGTCATTTAAAAGCACCGGGCTCAAGATATTGGTAGTTTTTTCTCCCTCAAGTTGACAAGACTGTCATAGACATACGTGTAAATTTTTTGCGCGATCTGTTTTGTAGTGGTATAAACTTATAGATTTTTGGAGTGTTCTGAGATTTTTTTTGAATTTTGATTAGTTTTTTTCAAAAAGATCAACTCAAATATGTCGCTGAAGAATGCCTTTTATAAACGTTATCGCCATTCAGCGCATCATTATGAATGACTAAACGCAGGTTTATGAGTACGACGTCAAAACAACTCAACAATCTTCGGACTGGAACTTGCCAACTGAGCCAAAACCAAAAAAAAACATCCCAAAATCACTAAAAAAACAAAGATATTGACTGTTTTCTTCAATTATCTTGATATGGTGTACTCGAAATTCCTCTCAACAGGCCAGCATGTCAATAAAAAATACCATCAAGACGTATTGAAGCATTTGTGGGAGAACACTTGTTGAAAAAGGCCAGACATATGAAAAGATACAATTTTAGTTTTTTCATCGGAAGAAGGCGCCGTTTTACTCATTTCTCCAAGTACGCGATTATTTTACTACAAATAACGTAAAAGTCTGTTTTTCATGCACCGTATTTACCTGAAGTGTGATTTTTTTAGTTTTTTTAACTCAATCACCACTTTACGTAAAGCATTTGACTCGATTAAGGTGATAAAAGCAAATTGACAGAGGAAGGAAGAGAGGAAGACATTCCGAATGAGCCGACAAAAAGTGCTATGGAGATTGGAAAGGTTGGCATGTGTGTATTGCTTTTAATGGTAATTATTTAAAAAAAGATAAAATAAATATTAGGAGTAATTCCGATAAAGTTGTTTTTTTAAAACAAATTCCTCGTCATATTTGAACAAACGGTGGGTTTTTATGTTCAAAATAAAAAATTCTAATTAATAAATCGTTTTTATTTAAGTGATTTTTAAGTGAAAAAAAATATTTTTAAATTACCTGGGTTTGGTTAACGAAGTGGTGACATAAACAAAATATACCATTTTTAAACGAATAAATGATAAACCATGTAATTTTCTCACGCTCCACCCTAGATCAATTATGGAAAAGAAGAAGAAATGAAAATTATATTCCAGTGTTTTCGTTACTCTTTAAAGTATGAAAAATTGAAGATCAAATTTAACCTGGGTTAAATGTTCTAATGGCGAAAATGTTACAAAACAGAAGAGCAGCATAATTACATGTTCCGTTACATATTCTACCATGAGCACCTGATCAAACCATCAATCATAAATAAATATTACTGAACTCGCTGTTCAAATATTGAATCAGAACCTTTCATTCCACTCAGGGCGATTTGTCGTACATATTCCTTTGTCTGTGTTCGTTTTTTGGGCCGATCGCCGCGCGAAGTTGATTGATGGCGCGGGATCATACCTCGACGTGCCTTTCTATTTCGACGGCAGTGAAAACAGACGAATTTGTTTAAAATTCGCCGCGAGCGGGACGAGATTCGCCGCCATGGGCTACCACAGACACGACACCGTCCGACAACACTCGACAGCACTCGACAGCAGTCGACACCTGTAGTGCATGTCGTAAATGAGCCTTCCGGGAAATAGTTACGTCATCTAGAGCGATATTTTTTAATAGCGCATCATAACTTTGAAAGTCATCCGTCCATTTAATTTAGTACATCGGTACCCTCCATCAATCAGACATCCGTTTAATCTACGAAGATGATTCATAAAGTTAAAACCACTTTTCTTTGAAACAACTTAACAACTTACGGATCATATTTCTACGAAGATAATAATGGTGTAAAAATTACATCCTCATCTAACTTAATATCTCGTCATGAAAGATCTTCACAGGTCGAAGTGACGTACACATTATTCAGCACTGACCCCGTCTACAACAATAAGAACTTAATAACAAAGATTATGTGATCCATACAAAAGTTATGTAATCAATCAATACCTGTAGTGTTCTTTAAAATTTCCTATTTTTTTGTCTTCTGAAGTTTTTTCTTACCACTAAAAAATTTGTAAATGCCATTTTTTCGCTTTTAAATTTACAGTGTCTAATTGCATATCTGCAATGTTTTGTAACCAATAAAACATAGTAATTTCTCACTATTATGTACTTTGAGATCTTTAAATTTAAAATCCATTTTTTAATGTATATTTATTTTATTATTTTTCAACGTCATATTTTTAGAAATACTGATACTGGTTTAGGATATAATAAACATTTATTTTTCTACAAAAAATTGAGTGACTTTAGGTATTTAAACAATTGATAATTGGTGATAAACCAGAAAACTTTAGTTATGTGGTTGATTTTTTTGTATACGTGATTTGTTCATACTTAAAATACTGTACAGAATCAAACCTTCGAGACGATCCTCATTTTCGATTTGATAATAACTTTATTTTGTTGTTAACTTAAAAAATCCCATAAACGTATAATTTTAATTATTTAACATTTAAATTTACACAGAATATAAATCATGATTAAAATGTGATCAAGTCATCCTAATTGATATTGTACAAATATGGTGAACAATATTTTACAGCAATTAAGGACAGTTTTTCAAAAACAAGCTATTATAACCCCTAAACATTTAGGTTTTTTTTTCTTATGGCCAATATTTAAATAAATCGTTTGGGTTAAAAAAAACATTGCAAAATACTTTAAAATCTAGTTTAAAAAAATATCGAAGTCTTATCATTTTTCAGAGTGCGCTTTCTGAGTTTTGAAAAACTGATAAAAGTAGAGAATAGCAATCGAGTTTAGAAACATTTCCCAAATTTCAATTATTTGACTATCATCTGCATGATTTTCCTCACTGCTGAGGGTTGCGTCCATCCATTTTTTTTGTCTTTAAAGTTATGTGTTCATTATAAACAAAGAAAAAATAAAAAGCACCCAATAAGATTACTTTTAATCTTAGTTGAACTTTCTAAATATTTAAGTCAGTTTGATAATGTCCTAACAAGACGAAACGCGTCAAATATATTTTTAGTTTTAAGTTTGCAGCAAAGTCCCGCATTTCATTCTTCATTGCGCTCTGTTATCTGCAGCCTTCTTTAGATCAACATCTGAGGTGCAGGGTTGGGGGGCTAAATACGCCCGCAGAAGGTGCCCCCTATGATTTGCCTCTTCAGCCATTCCATATTTTATGTCATGCAGGAGAGCAATGTGGTCAATCTTTCGGGCTTGCCTCTCAGAGTTGGTTTTGTTGAGATGATTCCCTTCTTTGATTCTACTTCTTTTTCTATATCTTTCAGTAAAACACTATGTCTCACAGCCAAATATTGATATGCTCCATAAGTTTGTATTGGCAAGTTGCTTGCAAAGCTTCAGGTCTATGTTGTTTAACCCAAATTCTTTATTCTTGCTTGATGCAGCAGTCGACTTTTCTTTTTGTTCTCACGTGATCCTGCATTTAACTTTTTTGTGTTTTTCACTGTTGCTCTAACTTTACTACATTTAATTAAATAAATTTAACAACTTTTTTTTAACCCCTAATTTATAATGTTTTTCCACCGGCCGGTTTCAAAACTAAACAAGCTTCTTTCTCAAGGTATACATAACTAATTAATTCATCCTATTTTATTTTAGCCGTATGTTGCCAATGAAACTAATAAATCAAGTTTTTTTGTCTTGAAAGGATGGTGATGCAAAATGATCCATTCCAAACTAGACAAGAGTAAACTAAAAAAAAAAAATATTAATGATTAAAAACAAAGTTGTTTGATTTATTTTATTATAATGAATAACCAAAATAAAGTTAGTGCTTCAAATATAAAATGTTTATTTGACTATATTTATTTGCGGCACATTAGGAGCCACAGGTATTACTTTAGTGTTGCTCCTGTTATTATGCGAATTACAAAAAACTCTCTCCTGAAAAATTACTATCCAAGCGAAAAGCTTGTTTTGAAAAAACGGTCCTCAATTATTATAGCGCTTAATTACGATCCGGTCATAAATTAAAAATATGCTTTGAAACTGTATCGGTTCAGTGGTGGATACATAAAAGAGATATAATATTATCTCGTTATCGTAAATACAGGGCTACAGACTTACGTAACTGGTTTGTTCCGAGTACCTACATTCATTAATTTATTTCCTGTAATAAACCGCTAGAGATCAATATAAACAGAAAAGAAGAACTGGATCGTTTTATTTAAGGTAAAAAAATCTCTGCGAATTGCGTGAAATTTCTCTTTAACATTTTGGAATGAATTCTTTAATACAGTTTTAATATTAAATATGTTGCTTACACAATCTCAGTTTTATTAATTTCTTTAAACCAACTTATGTTATATTGCTTTAAAAGTAACAAATTGGTAATAAACGTGAATTATTTTTTAAAGCGTGTTTTATAAATTATCAATTTAAGATGACTTTTCGAACCCCATAAAATAATTGAACAACATAAAAAAATCTAGAATGGGTACTCAAAATGTGCTTTAAATACAAAAAAAAGGTGTTAACTTTGATCAAATAAGCCTTGAAATAAGATATTTAGGGAGGCAGATAATATTGTTCAGATTTTTTTTTTACAGGCAATTCCCAGATAAGCAATTCAAAAGTTTTTTAAAAGCTAGTCCGCACAGAAGAACCGTTGTGAAAATCAGGAAAGTAAAAAAAGTTAGTGCAGGTTTCAGAATTATCACGTTTTCATTTATAATAATTATAGAATTATAATATTTTCGTTCGATGTCTCGTGATTTTTGCCAATAATTATATGCGCTGATCACAATTTGAAAAAATCAATAAAATTTTGAACAATTCTAAAGTTGAAATTATTAATAAACAATAAAAAGTCTTGCAGTAGCAAGTCTTGAGACTTGTGTTCGTTCCCTGATCTATTACAAGTTTTTTTTTCATTTTCATCACGGTAATTCACCAATAATTTAAAGTGGTTACCAAATTGGAATATTTGAGCGATTAATAAAACGTTTCAATGATATGCGCAATTGCATACCTACGATTGACATTAAACTTTTATTTAAAAGGGTGTTTTATCCTAGAATATTACATAGTCCCTAGACAAGCATCTGAAGTGTAAGACTAATCGTCTTACCTTCATGTTACAAAAATTATCTAGATACGCTATGGTTGGTGAAATAAGGACCAATTCAGTGACCTATGCATGCTATGAAACAATATTTTAAAAAATAAATTATCCAATCATCAGATAACATCGGCTCGGAAACGAGTGCGGATAAATTAATATTTCAAGTTTTTCATTGTCAATTTTTAGATTAAAAATTCCTACTGTGAGTTTTGATTTCAAAACTTACGTTATTTAAATACTGTAAAAATCACTTTGACATTTTTTATAGTTTACTTACCTACACTTAAATAATACCTAGCGTATACTGTTTTTTATTTGCCTACAAATGTTAAAACTCTTCAAAAACAATGTTTCAATCCACCGGTTGCGAGATAATACTGTGCTGTTCCTTGATCAGCACAGCACAAACTGTGGCTTGCATGCACCAATGTCCCGATGCACCAGTGTTGCATTAAACCCGAGAAAGGATCTGGACTTTTTTGGTGTAAGTCTTTTGAGATTTAAACAATCACTAAGATAGACCAGATTTTGTCTTGAGGTGGAAATTATTAGTTTTTTTTATTTATTAGTATGTATAATGTGGAAAATCATTTACTATTGTTGAATGGACTGAATAAGTCCGTAAAAATATACCTACCTACTTTTATGTTTATTTATATGAGTCTATGAAGCATAATGTAATTCAATACTAAATATAATAATTTATATTTATTACATCAAAATATTGACTTGCTATTTCATGAATCGAATGAATTTTATAATTTTGTGCCTGTCATGTAAATACCACCTGGAGGTTTATGATCAAAACACTAATATTTTATTTCTTAGTAATCAAATCTGACTTTTCCCTTTGAAAACACTAATACAGAGAAGCTTTATACCCAAAAGTCCATTTATTTTTCAAACTACTGAATAAATTGAGTTATTCTATAAAATCTTCCTCAGGAATAAATAGTTTATCAGCAAATAATCAAAATTATTTTAATTTTAATTTCATTTTATAAAGTAATTTTAAAAAGATACATAATAGAAACATACAATTTGAAGGTATTTGTCGATACAATTTCACATGCATATGTTTATTTATTTATTTATTCATTCATACAAATACTTACATATGACAAATAAATACAATAATAACGTACCAAAACTTTGTGAGGCCAAGGGCCCTGTGTTGAGTTGGGATACAACATAATGGATAGTGGAAGCACTTACATAATTAAATAATTGCAAAAATAAAAATTAAATATTATTACATAAATATACATATATTTTTAAAGGCATCTGGATAGCACGCAAAAAAACAACAGAATGATGTTTTTTTTATGTGTTTAACAAAAGTTTGTTTTTGAATGTTTATAAACAACATTCGCTTTTTATGGATTCCAATCAGATTTTTTCCCTTAATTCTTTATTATTTCTTCCCATTTATTTCTTTTTACTGGATTTTAGGCAATACTAAAATAATATTAACTGACATTCAATATTTTTGAAGTTTGCATTCATAAATAAAGTGCACCTCCGTTGGTGAGAAGAGCAGAGTATGACACTTGCAAAAATAATTCTATATTTGAAACCAGCAGAAACAAGCCAACGTTCAGGCAGGACAACGTCTGAGGGGTCCGCTAGTTTAATATTAAAAAAAACGTGGCTTTTATTTAGAGAATCAAAAAGAAAATGATTTAGAAATTGCTCGTAATTTGAATTTAACGTGAGTTACAAATTGAGGATTTATATATTGGTTAAATAATCATAGATGATAATTATAACAAAAAATCATTTGTGTTTATGTGACTTTGCGATTCGATTTTAAATTCATACATATATAAAATATAAACAACGTTACTCAAACAGCTAAATAACATCACCTCACAAATACAAGCAGGAGCCTCTTTCCATAGTAATTTATTGGTTTTAAATTACTTAATGTTTTATACGATTTTCACCAACGTGTTAACTTTTTTGACAGAAACCATTATCACAGCAGGGACAGAATGTTTTCATAAGGAAACATTTATTATATTACATCATGTTGAAATATAAAATTTTTCATAGTTTTTCAACATTCTTCTCGTTTAGACGGGAAACAAACTATTTTTTCTTTGAAAATATTAAATTAACTTTATATTAGAGTATTTATTTACACTGATGAAGCTTAACTACTTGTTGTTTATTCAAACACATCGAATAATTCTGGAAATTAATAATATCAAAAAACATGTAGCATGTTAACAAAATATTGATAATAACGTTGGTACTAAACAGTCATGTTTCACAGTTCCTGGACTGGCAGCTAAAGCGTAAGCCTTTTTATTTTAACTTTAATGTAACAAAAAAAATTAAAATACTCTGCAATTGCAGTACCAATTCAATCCCCTGTGCATCACTGGGTAAATTTGAATGTGAACAAAAAGTGAATTTATCGTTTTTTTTTATTTCTCAAAACCTCATATTTGTCTTTATTTATATTATAAATATTGATAAAGGTGTCTTTATAGTGCAAATCATTAAATAAAATTAAATACATAAATTGATAATGAATCATAATAAAAATTTTCGTATGCAAAACGTTTTTCTTTGGCAAGTCTTAAGAAATATTTGCGGAAAATTCTAACTGCAGTATTTTAAATCTATTTTACTATATGTCTGGGTGGATGAAAAATACAGTTATATAAATGAAATAGAATTAGTGGATGAGTGTTTTTGACATGATGGTTAATCTCATGTAAAAGTCCTAAATAAGGAAATCGAGTGTAGATAAGTTCGCCTCTTTGTGTAGTAGCTGACGCGTTCTTGAGGTCCTAGGTTAAACGTTTTTATAATATTTTTTTTATTGTTCCTGGACTGGCACCTGAAGTGAAAGACTAATTATATTTCTTTAATTAATTCAAATCGGGTTGTGGTCTTGTGGCTAGTACCTCGGACTCACGGATCAAAGATCCGTGGCTTGAACCTCACTCTACCCCAATTCGATTCCCATTTTTTAATAGTGAGTTATTTGCAGCCCGTTAAAAGTAGCCGTTTTTATTTTTACTTTTTATTTATTTATCAAAAACCATAGAAAAATTACTAAACTCCATAAAATGTAGTTTGTCAGCAGGTGCTTATAGTTAAGTTCTAATAGATATACATAATCTTATTCCTTAAATTCTATAACATATAAAAAATCATATTCATCATCATCATTACCTTTCCGCACCTGATGGTGCATAGGGCACTGCATTGGTACACCAATTGAAGTGTATCTTGATATTTTTTGTTACATAAAGGTAAGATAATCAATCTTACGCTTCAGGTACCAGTCTATGAAATATTCAAGTGTAAAAACACCCTTTTAAATAAATATTTCATGTCGACCATGCCGGGAATCGAACCCGAGACCTCTTGCATGGTAGGCGAACGCGCTGACCACTGCAGCACGAAGCCGACAAACTCTTATTACTACGGAAAAAAAAATATTTATTCTCATGTGCATCGGAAATATGTTACACGTAGAAAAAAAAATTGTCCAAATAATACAAGAAAAACAAAACAAATAAAATATAAAAAATCACGTTCTGAAAGCCAGATTTTCAGCATACGTCTTTCTCTTGAGCCTAATCAGTTTTTTTGTTTTTTGTATATCTAATGGGAGTATATTATACATTTTTGGTATATTTTACTCTAGTTCAAAATATTATTTTAGTTTTGTATCAAAAATAAATAAATAGGTAAATCATAAGAACGCAAAAATATACTTATTACAATTTATATTTTTAATGCCTTCATGTGACAGGTGATCAAACTAGATCGCTTTTGGTTTGTCAATGCCCTATTCACCACGGGTTCGGATAGGAGAATGATGATGATGATTTTTATCAATCTGATGTACAAGAGCTTAATAAGTTGAAATTAAAATGCACGACTTTGATTTGATGGTGGGAAAAAATGGCGTTGCTTTGTCACTTGTGTCGTCAATTTGTATTCAACGCACGACCCAAGGTTCGCGGACAAGTAACAGCGGCCGCGCACGAGACGCCATGGCGAGGAGGGCGTCCCGCAATAAGAAAGTACACCGGATCCAAGTTTACGCCACTACGGAGGCGACTGGGTATAATTTAAAACGGAACATTTACTTTAAAATGGTGAAATGGAATTACGATATTTATAATATCGGCGCGCGCGGTGTAGGTAGCTTGGACAGCTCGCTGGACACTGCGCCGATGAAACTAGAGCAAATAAAAATAAATGATAAATAAATTATTTATTTTAAAAATGCATCTGAAGCTTTTTTAAGAACATAGTATAAGAGTTGTATTTATTGCGTTTAAATACCATAATATTTCATATTATGTTGTTCTGTGACGATTTCCGACTAGGTCAAAATCAAATTTCTTATTTTGTTTATTTAGAATTCAAACAGATGTTGAATTGTTATAAATAAAAACATTTTTTTTTTTTTGTATTAATAGTAGGACCTGCCATCTAGTAACATGTATTTGCTTAATTATAATAAAATAAAGCGAAGTTGTGGAAAGAAAGGAGATAGTGGAAAGAAAAATTAGGAAATTGATGAGGAGTGGTAAAGGATTAATGAAAAAAGGTGGGAGTTAAAAATTGAATTTGATTTTATGGCCCGAAACAAAAAGCAAAAAAATGCAAAACATCTTACCTCTTTTATTCTGAATCAAGCTTATTAGTTCTCATCAGCACCTTTTATATTGAGTGTTTAATATATCAAAAGTATTCCAATTATTGTTAAATGTTTCACATATACGAGGGATGGTTAAATGTTTCCAATGATTGGTTTTAATGTTTGGAATAAATAAAATATAAACATACAGTAATTAGCACTTTAAGAGATGATATATTGTTTAGGTTAGTACTCAATTAAAAACTTTTATGGTGTTTGAATAAAAATAACGTTTTTGTATCGAAAATGGTTCAAACAACTTGAACAACTGAAAATATATTTTAATGCTTTAATATTCATGTCTACAACAAATTAGAAAAAAAATATCAGCGCCTAATTTCAATAAACTAACTGCATTATTTTGTTTACAGATATTCAGTACCATGTCTGATTGCTTAATTTAAACAAAAGTTGTTAAATAATTTAATTTTCTACAATTAACATAAAAAATATTGTAATAAATACCATAGTACGACGATGCTGCACTCTGGTGGTAGAATACATGCACTATATTTATCACTAAAAATTTATCAAAGAGACCAAAAGTTGTAAACAGTTTATGTGTGAAATCGAAATATTGATACGGCGCATTATACTTGCAGTTAATAAATTAAATTCAAAAAGCATTGTGACGAATCAAAACCTTGTGTCGTTTGACAAATATTTATGTTTTTTGAAAAAATACAAAAAACAAAAGAATTTTAGACAAATGTAAGAATGCGTCGTTCAATTTTGAAGAATAATAAAAAAAAATACTAATGATAACCTTTTGAATCTGGCCATTTAAATACGGTAATCATACAGTTAAATAATTTACACTTTACAAACATTAATTTATATCATTTAACCTTTGCTAATTGTTAGCACTAAAACACATATTTTTTAGCTATCAATCAATTTCAACTACAAAATTTTTTGATGATCTTCTGGTTTGAAGCGTTCTAAATAGACGACCTTCATATTTATATTGAATAACATTTTATTACAATTTAGTATTACTTCATTTAAATTGTAGGTATTTTAGTATTACACATTATTTTTATACGATTCATAAATCAAACTTTAGTTTTTGACAACGACCCGAGTTACAAAGGGATATATCTTAATTCTGAGATCATAAGAAAAAATGCAGTTACTGTTTATGTAAAAATTTATTACCGCGAACGTATATTTTATGATCACAATAAATTAAATTCTCTCGAGACGCAAACGTACTGGTAGTGTCTTATTATTTTTATTTCAACAATTTTTATTTTTATTTTATTCAAACTGTACGGATAAAATATATTTTGCAAAGTATCACGTCTAACTTTAAAACACGATATTCACCAATTAAAGATCAGTCGACAAGTTCTCGTTTTTTTTAATTTTTGCTAATGCATATATTCAGTAGATCGTAAATTATATCAAAAAGGCAGTAAATAATTGCTGATTGATGTTCACACGGATGAAATACAAGTATTAAAAAAGAACAAGCCGTGTAAACGGGTTTCTTGGCATGCTAGTAAAATTGTTAATTAAAGATGATAAAATTAATATTTTTGACAGGTTTGCTTTCGATTAGTTTAAAATTATTATGAACATATATTTTCGAAGTATTTTTTGACGATAACTTGACTAATTAGTTAATTTGATAAACAGAAACGAGGTGTTATTTTTAAAGAGCTAAATTTATGTGTGATAATTTATTCTAAATTGCATTGTAAATTAAGTTAAAACACGAATTATTAATAAATAATTTACACCCTCATAAAAGTAAATCAAAAAACGGTTCCATTTTCGTTTTTTGTTGTTTCGTTTTGGTTGCTTTTCATTACACTGACGCAGTGTTTTAGCAGCCGTGAGTTTAACTTAGCGTGGACATCGCCAACAGCCTCCAGGCTGTAACAATTTCCGTACACGGGCAATCTTCAACGCTCAAGTAATAGGACAGAACCACCTTAAACAAAAACGGTGACAAAACTACTATTTTCCACTAGTTATCACGACTGCAGCCGATGTTAACAAAAACTTTCTTTTCACACAGCGCCACATTGCCAAGCTTTTACTAACACCGCATGCAAGAGACCGCGGCTGAGTGTTACAGTTTCATTCTCCTCGGATTAAAGAGACAAATATTGGAGAAAGTAGCGGTTTTCATAAAAAAGAAGGTTTTACCGAATGCGTGAAGTGCTTTTAAAATTGTCGCTTTATTTTATTTGATCTGGTTTTAGTAGAAAAGTTTGCATACCTACCGCGCTTTTTGTTTCGTTTTTAAATTTACTTTCCGCGTTCGTTGACTGTCGCCGAACGGCATGCTGACATCCGATGTCGGATCACGCTGGCTCGCCACTGGACCATTTCCTCGTGCGACTGAGTACTCGGTGCTCAGCTGGTCCACGAGTGATCCAGTTCCATCGCAACACGCTTACTTTTTCTGAGGCTTTTTTCTTCGCAAGTCTCCGGTTACGGTCGGCCGCCGCTGCCGCCATCTCCTAACGCTTTTTCGGCCGCGTTGGATGGATAGCTTTTTACCGCGAAAATTACTATAGATATAATAAGACCGGAAAGCAAATATTTGCCGGGTGTGGTTCGAAGTACTTTCGTTTTTACCCAATTAAAATAATCACTATCATCAAAGTCCGGATAATCATTTTACGGATAATTTTAATTTTGTTGTTATGCGTGCGTGTGAGAAGCAAATTGAAAACTAATTTGACCAAAGTTAAGTAAAGTCTTGTGGAAATTATCATATTCTTCATGGTGACTGCAATGGCGCTTTTGATTACAGGTAATTTTAATATTTTTGAACGCACATATTGTTTTTAAACAATTGTTTCTTTTTAAATTTATTAAGTTTGGAAAATAATTTTCCAAACTAAACAACCAAAACCAACCAAAATTTATATGTAAATATACAAATTACTAGTCCCTTGTATACAAAAATTATTTTGTTCCAAAAGTGGAGACGCTTTCAGCTTTCCTGAAACATGAAAGTAAAGTGTGTTTTTAATTCTAGTCAGTCTCACTTTAGTAAACCTAAAATCACCTCCAAAGTGTTTTACCTACTGTTTTAGTGTTTTTCATTGTAAATTCGTACTTGCAACACATGGAAGTAATTTTGAGATGATTTTAAAAAAATTACATTAAAACTTATTTAGGTTAAAAGCAATGGGTTTTGCACGTCCTAATTTAGTTTAAAAATTTAAAGCTATTGGTAGTAAGTTTAACATTTTATTTTGTATTATTTATGATTTAAAATAACGTTATAATTAATATATTTTATATTTTTATCAGTCGCGCTTTGGATGGCATATAGAACCTTCGCAATAAACTAAAGTAGCTAAATCAATCACAGAAACAGAATTCGTCCATTGTATTCTGGATGAGTCAACACTACTCTGAACCTGAGTAAGCTTTGAATGCTACTAGAATCATTACGAAATCTGACATTTCCTCTGCCGAAAATGCTAACTGACCTTTGTTAAGAACTTAGCATTAGTAAAAGCAGAAGAAGGCTTTAGCGATACACTTTAACGAAGACCATCAGATAATCTGACTTGTTTTATAAGTAGCCCGATATTAGGAAAGATGACAAACAGACTCGAGTCTCTTGGAATATATTTTCTGCCATCAATCATGGTTAAAATAAGCCGATCCGTGATCAATCGAAGACTGAGGAGCGGCTTCTGTTCTTCGATGATTAAAAACTTTCCATTATTTATCGGTTCAGTAATAAAACGATAGAAACCGTAAGTGGATTTAAGAAACAGGTATCATTTTAATCTTTAAAAAAAAAAATAACAATTTAGGATTATACTATATTATAAGTAATTATAAATAAAAAATACTTGGTATACTTCCACTTATTTATTTGACAAATAAGCGCTTTCGCCCTTTAATGGGCATCTTACACTGGATTTATAATTTCTATGGCCAGGCAAATAAAGGATACATTTCTGTGAGTAAAATAGAATCAGAATCAGAAGTGTTTTTGACTCGACGGTTACTCTGAGATAGAAATCCTGAAAAGGAATTCGAGTGGGGGTTAGTCAATCTCATCTTATTGAGTCGAAAACACGTATTAATTTATTTATTCATCAACAATTCCAAGAACCTTTTACATAAATAATCACAGGAATTTACAATTTATAATGTAATAAATAATATGAAAAAAATAAGAATCATTACAACTACACGATTTAGTGAAAATAAAATATTTTAAAAAACAAAAAGGGAAAAGAAATACAATGTGTGTAAATAAAATATAACGGTTAAGACGATAAAACCTTATGTTCTAAATATAAAAATCAAAACATATATTTTGAATGACTAAATGTGAAATCACTGTGAATGGAGTTATACTAAAACAAGTAGAGGAATTTGTGTATCTGGGAAGTATGTTTACTAGGGATGGAATGACTGAGAAAGATATTGAAAGGGGGGTGAGTGCCTGGAACAGAGTGAACGGTGCACTTAAATCGACCTTGGCAAATAAATGCTTGTCACAAGAGGCAAAATTGGCAGTGCACAGCGGAGTCTTGGTCCCGTCCCTGATGTATGGGAGCAAAGTATAGACTTGAAAAAACAGGGATGAAAGTAGGCTGAATGCTGTCGAAATGCGATCTCTCAGGCGAATGTGTGGTAAAACAATGTACGATAGATGCACAAATGTTGAGATCCGTGCATTATGTAAGGCTGAGACAAGCATTATCGACAAGATCAAGAAAGGAGCTCTGCGCTGGTTTGGACATGTAGAACAAATGGACGGCGAGAGAACGGCTAAGAATATTTACAATGCGAATGTTGATGGATGCAGAAATAGAGGAAGACCGAGAAAGACATGGCATGACCAAATCCAACAAATACTTAAAGATGGACATGTCAAAAGTCGGAATAATCGGCGCGCGTGCATGATAAGATGTATGAATGTAGAGGAAGCGAGATCTGTATGCAAAGATAGAGTGTTGTGGCGTTCTATCCTCTCTGCTTACCCTTACGGGGAAACGGCGTGATGGTTTGTTTGTTTGTTTGTTTGTGTTTGTAAACTTTGCATTATTTAATAAAAAAATAATGTGGGTAAAAAAGGTAAAAATAAAAAAAATAATACAACAATAATTATTTTGAAATAAAACGTTTTTTGGAGCAATAAAAAAACTTGAATCATCTAACAAAATCTTTATTGTATCAGTTTGTTGGAAGAAATTACCATTTGGTAATAAATCCGCTGATGTACAGTTATTTTTACTTTGTACAACAAGTTAATATACAAAATTTGTATCAAAAACATTGATCCAGGGTTCTAGTTATATTTCAAACATAGAACTTTATTTATAATCCGAATGGACACAAAAATCACCGCATTAACACATCGCAAACTATTCCCAGAATATACCCTTAGTAATAAAATTGCATTAACTCTTTTAAAATTCACGATAAAAACTAATAACTGACGTTTATTTCACTATTAAAAATTCTGATTCCATTACAAGAAATAACACATGATCTCATATGATGGTTCAATCAGACATGGGGTAATTTATGGTGTAGACTTCTTTGCATTTATAATTCAACACGTTTCAATAATACCGGCATCGTTAAATGTATCAAATGTAATTAATTAAACAGTCTAACATAATCTACAAAATTATCTTAATTTTATCATATCCTCCGCGTTAATGTGTTCAAGTCATTCCGTGTATTTTTAAGAATTTTATTTTGTTTTACGAGATAAAATTAATCTCGTAAAGGCTTCTGTTTCATCAGAGGGGACTTAAATTTTATCTTAATATGTTATAAACGTTCACTAAATTATTAATCTTATTATGTTATTCATAAATAACACCAAATTTATAAGGTCAATTGAAAGCATTCTAGACTATATACATTTTAATTGAGGATACAAAACGTAAAAACCCTTTTAATATTATTACGTCAGTAAAATTTCATCGCAGAGATCGGCAAAGAGGATTAATTATCATTTACATCAGTTACTATTTCGTCAAACATGGTATATAAGCAAAGTGGATTTTTTATACGACATCTTATGTACGAAAATTCAAATGAAATGTTTTATGACGAAGAGAAAAATATTATAACTTTTATTCATCTGATCACGGAAAATTCTAAGTAAATAATAATTTGTTTTGAGATAAGTCAAAGACTTTTTTTTATAATATATTATGATATCGAAAAGGAAATACAAATCGGGATAATAATATATATGAACACCGGAATTCCGCAGCATATTTTCGAGATTAATTTTGTACTAAAACTGTGCAGAATCTCACGAGATTTGTAGGACTTATTTATGGAATTAGCATCAGGAAATTCTTATTTTTCTATCTGTACCCAAAAGGGCACAAAACACCGCATTATATTATTTTTGTTACATGGAAGGTAAGGTGATCAGTCCTACGTTTCAGGTGTAAGTCCAGAAATAATGAAATATTCCAGTTCAGAACCATTTTAATACCATTGTTTCGAGTTCATCCTGCCAGGAATCAAACCTTAGATTCAAAACAAGGTTGACAAACGCGCCAAACACTACTCAATGAGGCGAATTTGTCTTCGTTCTTTTTTTCATTTCCTTTTTCAGGTTTTTTTTGGGAGTAGGTTACATTGCGTCGAAAATATTCATCGATGTTTCTGGTTGAAAAATACAGTTCTATGTGTGAAATAGAACCAGAACCATGGACGAGTGTTTTCGATGTAATAGCTAGTCATCCTTGGTTGGTGCATTTGTTTTATATGCTCAAGGTCATGGGTTCAATTTCTGAAAGGGTCGATGAGAAATATTTATTTCAAAGGTGGTTTTTCACTAAAATATTTCACCGTCCCTGCACTGGTAGCTGAAGG
The DNA here is from genome assembly GCF_059751315.1 of Micrasema longulum. NCBI lineage: Eukaryota > Metazoa > Arthropoda > Insecta > Trichoptera > Brachycentridae > Micrasema > Micrasema longulum. The sequence continues at coordinate 627,003 of NW_028277318.1, read as the reverse complement.
GCAAGACTGATTGCCTTAGTTTTATGTAATGGGTGATAGAAATACATTGCTAATAATTACCTAAGACAGTGTCAGTAAAGATTGTTTCATATTCCGATATATAGGACCAACCTGCCGATGGTTATGCCTGCTGGAAGGGCTACCGCTATGCTGAACAACATCGCTCTGGATGTTGATCTGTTTCATGTATCTGAAGGGGTTTTCCAGAGCAGGATTCTCTTACTATTTTGAAAAGAGTATCTCTGTATCTTTTTTGTCTTTTTATAATACTTAGACATTAAATTTTAGTTTGTTATGTATGTTTTATTTAAAATAAAACAAATTAATTGAATTTCATTTGTTTGTCCAATGCTGTACCCTATGCATAATATAGAATGCAAATTTGGATATGATAATGATATAAAAGTTTATTAGTTCTATTTCACATCGTTAATTCAGTATTGGACAGCCCTGAAATTTTGGCCCTCATTGGTTTTAAAGTACCAGTTAGAGTGACTAGGCTGGTACAACTTTATCACTGCAACAATCGTATCTCAATATATTCTAGCAATTCAGTACTGAATCGTCTACATGCGCTGGGTAATAAACATTCGGATTTAGGTGACATATTTTTATTGAAATTTCCAGCTTATAAACAATTACTTGTAAAACATTTTAGTGTGGAATCAATATTTTATTTATGTTCTTTCTAAGTAAGCATTGAAAAGGTTGTTACTGTATATACTCCACTGTAAATACTTATGTATGTATGTAATGTAAAAGGTACTTGTACTGTTAATTCTTTTTTTAAAAAAATAAAAAATAATATGGATTGATCTAGATCAAAACTCATAGACGTTTTGTACGTATTTCGATTAGCTCTTTTATTCCTTTATCCTTTAAATGCCTGGACGACGATGAGCACATCCCCAAAAATTTCATTAATCTTTGGTGAAACATCTGCAAAAATGTATTGTTTATTATTTTTTTATCTATTTCTAACATTTTTAAGCTGTATTTAATTTGGGTGTATAAAAATATATTCACATTTTTTTTAAATTTACTTAAGTGTCTTTTTAATGGTAATCTATGGAAAAAATATCCACAACCTTATTTAACTGTCAGAATGTCGCCTATATCACTTATGAGTGTCGTCTTAAACTCCCGAAATAAAAAAAACTGGTCGAAATAAATCACTTCTTTCTCATCCGAAGTTGGTTCACACGACAGAGTAGGTAAGCAAGTGATTTATGCATATGGAACTTGGTTTCCGTATGAAATTAAAAGCATCTTGTCCATTGGATAGCAAACCATTTATATATCGTCATATTTGATAAATGATTCATTCATAATTGGTTTTGTATAATAATTTAAATGAAATTATTTACCGTATTTTGAGTACGTTGAATTTTTTTACAGTATTGAATTTTACTCGGAAGGTTTTCCATCAAAATTGACAGGTATTTCAAAAGAAAAGGATAATATTTATGAGACAAGAAATATGGAGGCCCAGAAATTTACTGGGTTTTCTTTATATTTTATTTATGTTTAACCCTTCCAGATCTAAATTAATCAAATGTAGATATTAACAAATTACAACAGGGATAGAGAAAACCTTAAATAAGGGAATATGGAAGTCTAGGCATTTACAGGGCTTGTGACCTGTTATTGGCTGGTTTAAGTGGCCACTTTACACACTCTGTAACATTCACCATTGTGCCTATGTTTGAACATCGAAAATCAGTGAAATACGGTATTTTGTCTAAAAACATTTGGACAAACTCAAATATTGTAAATGTAGACATATATTTTTTTTTTAAATCATTTTTACTTCTTAAAATATTTAAAAATTCATGTTTAATTAACACCGGCTAAAAAACTGCTTATAAGTTTATGAATCATATGTTAACTTTATTACAACATATGTTTTTTCAATTACATGAGTTGAATTTTAGTGAAAAATAATAGTAAGAACAACAGAAATTCACTACAAAACAAATAAACTGGTCAGAAACAAGTATTCAGATAAAAAACCTTTTTTGTGTATTGCCGATTACCAACATCAGAAAAAAATAAAGGTTTACATATGAATACCAGTAATCAAAAAACAAACTTGAAATTTATTTTAAAATAGAAGGAAAAAAAATTCTCATGGAAATTATGGAAGTTAAAGCAAAACCAGGCAATGATAGATCATAAGCCCTATAAATGCCTGGTTTGTTGCAATAAATTTTAATCTTAATAACATCTTAGGAAGTGAAATCTAGTCGTGTGTACAAATATTTGGATATTCTCAAATATTGTTGAAAAACTTAAATTGTAGCTTTCTAATTTTGGAAGGTACTTAAAGAACCCATACATTATTCTATCAGAATATATACTTGAGATAAAAGGGTTAAACATTACATTTGAAACAATTTTTTTTTGTTTTTATTACAAAAAAGTTATTTCACAAAAAATAACTGATAATCAATACCTATACGAAATTTTTATTATTTTATTTTTATCAACATAGACTCAATTAATTCTAAATATTTTTACAACAGTTTGGTACCATTATTTCATTATAACATTATCGAAAAACGCTAAAAATTGCCCAGTTGAGTTATATTATATATCGTTTCAATAAAACGTTTAGTAATGTAATGTTGTAAAAATTCTATTTAAAAAAAAACTTTTAAAAATTATGTGGCTCAAAACAAAATTGATTTCTAGCTCAAAGTAAAATTTTTATTTTTTTTTGATTTGTTAGTATTTTAATTATTTCTGTGGCATTTTTATGATTTTGATTTTCCGAAAATAAAAAATAAATCTTCTTTCAAATTAACATACATTATTAATTTTCTTCCTGTGAGTTCTCTTTTGTTTTCGTATCTTAAAAAACATTTTAATCCATTTATCAAATCTACGTGGTAGGAAATTCTAGTTTTTATCGGCGCTTTATTCCGTATTAATGGATAATTATATGTTTGTGCGTTGGCGATGTCCATTTTTAGATAGGCGAAACAAGATTTATGTGAGAATGGATGATCTCAAGATGAAGCAGCAGTTTGAACATTTAGCATTTTAGTAAATAAATGACATTGTAATGAATTACATCGATTGGAGTAATTTTTCACGCGATTCGTTCGTGCACCGTAGATATTCACAGAATATCGGGTTTCGCGCATTTCGGGCGTTGCGATCCGCGTGTAGTCACGATGAATGAGCTTTTGCAAGTGAGCTTTTGCGCACCGACTTTCAATTTAACGTCGAATTTTAATATTGTATTTTTAAACAGGTTTTGAATTTCACCCGAAATGTATAAACTTACAATTTGGTTTTGAAAAATTAATTTGTGATAACATAAAAATTCTTAAGCTAAAATCATCATCATCATCATCATCATCATTTCGCTATCCGATCTAGTATTGCATAGGGTGCTGCATTGTTAAAGCACATGCAGTGTGTCTCGATAATATGGCACATAAAAGTATGGTGATCAGTCTTACGCTTCTAGTGCCAGTATAAGAACTGTGAAACATTTTGGTCTAAAACCACCTTTTAAACAAATATTTCATATTGACTCTCCCAGGAATTGAACCCAAAACGTATATTATGGTAGTCGAATGCACCAACTACTACATACTAAACTAGTCTTCACTTGTTTTCCTTTATCAGGGTTTTTACCTAAGAGAAGCCATTAAATAAAAACACTTGGTATTATCATTGGCTGTACCCGACCGAGTTTCTCTAGGGTATGCTTGGCTACAACAGTTAAGAGACTAGAAGGAATGTGTATTTGACTACTCATTTTTATCGATTGTTGCGCAGTATGGTCGATAATCCTGAGATTATGATGAGCATTGGTTTGTTTGTTCCTGAAGTGGTTTTACACTGCAATATTTCAAAGTCCCTGGACCTGGGCACCAGGAACGTTAGACTGACCACTTTAACTTGTTTATTTTATTTAAAATAAAAATAATTTGCCTTTTTTCGTTTTTATTATAAGAATATGTATAAATAAATCAATAATTTGAATTAATAAGCAAAGATAAAAAATGGCATTCTAAATGAAATATTCATTTCTTAAGCTCTAGTTTTTAAAGTAATTTTGTTCGACGAAATATGAAACATTACAAAATTTAAGTAGTTAACAATATTTACAGCGCAGTTAAAAATATCTTGCCTTTTTGGCAGTGATTTACTATTGCCATATTTTTTCTTGGGAATTCGAAAAAAAAACTTTATCAGAAACAGCGCTAGGTGAAGTTGATAAATGAAACAGAAATCGAACAGTTAGATGCAAATATAATATTCTACAACGGCCTGTAAAATAAATAATTGAAAAATCAAGACAGGTAATTAACATACCTACTCGGAATAATGCTACGCGGTAGTCAGCAAAAAAAACATCACTTTCGTTGGAAGAATAATCGTGTAGATATTTGCATGCTAATCGTGATGTCATATCATTATTTATGTAACATTAACCGATAATAAAGTGTTTAATTTGCCTCCAAATGTGGGTGACCGATTACACTGATCTGTGGGAAAAGATTTCTTAGTTATTTATTGACCGATTTGGCCATAGAATAAATTAAGCTTTATTATCGTTCAAGATTGAATATTTTGGATATAATATTGCTATATGGTTTATTTTATACCGCGAAGAACATCACTATTGAGAATAAAATTAATTTTTAGGATCTCCAACGAGTGTGACATTTAGCATTCTTACAACATTCGTATTTTAGGATTGATTTGTTGTTAGATTTTATGTCTCAGATGGTTTGAATTTTTTAATTGAAAAAATGCTTTATTGAACTCGTTTATAGCTTCAATACCGAAATAAATTAATTTAATTATCTTTATAATAAATTGCCGTTTATAATGTATTTCGGTTGATGTTTACGATTTAATTTATTAATTGTTTTAATTAATTACAATCATGGTTTGTTTTTTTTTATTATATAAATTTAAGAGTCTCGTTAGCAGGTAGAAAAGAGGGGATACAAAAAAATCATAAAAAAATGTCTACTAGTTTTGCCCAAACCTATTGAGAAAAAATATTATTTTGGTATTTTCAAGCTGTGAAAATGAAACCCGTGGCACCAGTTTAACAGCTAGCCGCCTTACAAAGTATGAAGGAAAAAAGAACGTGCAATGTAATTAAAAACAAATTTGTTTTATTTTATTTATTTATTAAATTTGCATATCCGTATTTTAAAATGATTTTATCTTTTAACTTATATCAGTAAATATATCTTACGACTCACTTTAACTAGCTTAAATATATTATTTAGACAAAATTTGTTACTTATATGAGAAAAGGTAATGGTGATCATGAAGACGGTGATAGTAAAACTGCGCGGCGTTTGGACCGCGGACCTTTTATACTGAGTTTGCGATACTTCCAAGGACTACCCGATTTCGATTTTTTTAAAAGTCTTTATCGTACAATAAATTAAAAATTTTCACCAGTGTTTTTGAACCCGTGGGTTGCGACTCCCTAGGATGTCTCAGTCATAAAGAAACTTTACCTTCCTGGCTCCGAAATTTTTTAATCAACAAGTAGTCGCGTATTCCAAAAATTTGACACTATTGGAGACTGCAGCGAGACATTGCATACATTTATTATTTATAAATAATAATAGTATAAGGCGTAAAAAAATTATAATAATCTTCCCAATGAACCAAAAATTTTAAAAATAATATATCAATAAATAAATTTGAAGTAAATCTAAAGAAATTTTTTGAACATGTGTAAAAACTGCATTAAATTTTAATAAGCATGAATGTATTATTATTTTATGTTTTTTTTTTGTCCTACGTTTTTTTTCTCGTGTAATCGTATATTCAAAATAATCTAAACTCTTATAACAACTAAAACAGTGTAAGTCACTCTCCAAGCGTAAGAGTTAGTCTCTTTTTTTGGAGAGTTACAGTGATAACATTTACTAGATGTATAAAAGTAGATATGTGTAAAAAAAAATTAAAACATGTACCTTTATGAAATTTACTAATAAAAAATAAATAACTAAAAGCGCTGCGTGTTATTTTTATGAAGATATTAGTATGGTTTTTATGTTATCATTGTTGTTTCTTTTATTTTAAAATAATTGCATGCTTCCCTATTCCATTATTTTTTAGGGCTTTCGGTCCTATAGAATTTGGAATATGTTCATGTTTTATGTACTTTTGTAGAGAAATAAATGGTTCAATAATGTTTTTTCACGCATTTTTTTATTTCGCTATGGGCCTTTTATTCTGACACTTGGACATATTTAAAACGTAATAATAATACGAGCCATATTATTGGCAGTCGTTTCTGCTTCGTCAGTCCAATGTGAAACTCTATATATCGCGAGCTACAAACTGGCTCCTTACGCATTAAGAAGTCATCAATAATTACCGTCACTTTGCGAACCCCGTGTTTAACTTTTATTTTGAAAGATTATTAAGGAGGCTGCTTGAAAAAGAAGAGAAATACGAACCGGTTTCTGTTTCGTGATCGACTTTTTGGTCCAAATTATTTTAACATTGCCCTCTCACTTCTATTTACTATACTTCATAGTTCTAACGCTCCTATATACCTCCATGAAAAAATTGAACGCTTATCATTTCATGGTTTATCTCTTTGTTTTAATTCTCAAAGCACCCTCTTGATACCCATCCACAATTCCTCTTTCTTCTTTAACTCATGTGGTCTATACGCCTCGACTGTGGAATCATCTCTCATCTACTATCAAAAGTGTAACTACGGTATCTCTGTTTAAATCACATCTGAAAAAACATTTAATTTACCTTTCTTAATCTCTCTTCCTTTTCTTTTTCTTTTTTAATTCATTTTCCCATTGTGAACATATAGTTATATATTTTTTCGTATATTTTTGTTTTCTATTGAAAATATTTTTCAACTTGAATTATAAAAATAAAACTTTTATTTTATTGGTTGGTTGGAAAAAAGTTTTATTTGGCAGTAAGTTCGCCAATGTACAATTGACATTTTGTTTGAAAAGTTAAATAAATAAAAATAAAAAGAATTAGTTGTCTACTTATTATATTTTTTACATGCTGTGCTTATATTATTAACAATTTAAAAGCAAATTGAACGTTTTGCTTCTATCGTAATAAAAAAAAACTTTTAAATTTTTTATTTACATCTTAAGTATTATGTGCAAAAAAAGTCATTTGTTTTAATAAAATTAGTTAAATAGTCTAATTATATACAATTGTTCCTATGTGAAATACATTATTGGTTGATTTATTTGCTGTTATTGCGTATGTTTTGTTTAATTTTGAATGACTGTATCTTTATTTATTTTAAGTATACAAATTTTATACCGGAGAATCTTGGCTTAAAAACTCAATACGGAGCGTCCTCTGGTTAAGATAAGACCAAGGCAAAAAGGTTAGATACTTAGTCATAAACACCGGGGTTGCGATTACAAACGCTATCTTTATCGGCATATATTTTATTTACTTATTTTTTTTGCACCAGAACAGGCCAAGAAACCCAATAACAATAGTATTTTACAAAATAAAACATCCAGGCTTTCGAAAAATCACATAAAATTTTCGTGTTCTCACCGGGAATTGAACCTGGAACCTCCCATGCTCGAGTCAAGTGTCTTAACCATTTCTCCGCGGAGACAGCTGGCATAAAATAAAATTGATATTTATGTACGAAAATGTGCATATTTGTATGAAAATAAGTATTCTTGTCGGTAACCCATAAGTGAACATGTTTTAAAAAAATGTCTAAATATTTTATTTTTCATACATAAAATTTTATTTAGATTTGTTGATAAAATTTCAGTTAAATAACCTCTCATTAGAATATGGGTCCGGGTGTCATTACGGGGAGGGAAAGTAAAATATTGTTGTGGTGAATCAATTTTTAATATTTTTTTTCATGTCAACCACTACACTATGAGACGGTCTTGTCTCCACTCGATTTTCGTTCTGAGAGTAACTTTCGAGACGGAATCACTCGTTGATGGTTCTGGTTATATTTATTAAACAGAACTGTTTTCTTCACCTGCTTGATTGCGTACAGTTAGATATCAATACACTTAATAAAATATGTGATTCGGTATGCGTAGTACATGGCAATAAATAACCTACTTTGGATTTACGATATTTTAAATGTATTTCGGTTATTTCTCAAGGCGATTGTGCTTTAGTCATAAATAAATTAAATTATCGAGTGTATGAAGTTTTATTAATAGAAGTGAGGACTCAATCTAGTTTTCGGGGAAAGATTATAGCAGTCAATTTGTATTCATATTTAACAGTACTAAAATGCATTTTTATAGTTTTAAATGCGCAAGTACAAATAACATCCATGGATTAACAAATCTTTTGTAATAATTTTGTTTCCTGAAAAGCATTTTTCTACCTATATCCATATGGTATTGATTGATTACATAATTAGGACCTTTATTTCAAAAATAATATCAAGCTTCGTATTTTTTAATTAAAATACCAATATTAAAAATAGTTTTCTAAATGCAACTCAAATGTACCAAAATATATATTTTTTAACGATATAAAGTACCGTGGTACTCGTATTATCCTAGATAGTTATATGAAATGGAAATCGAAAATAAATTACATGGTAAAAAGAGTTAGAAAACTAATTTACGTATTGATAATACTAAGAAACATTATTTTTTCAAAAAAGTTTAAAAAATTGTTTACTACTTAATCATACAGTCGATTCGGCAGTATGTAATAATAGGCTATGGAGGAGCTTACAAGACCAATTTACGTCCACTTTTAATTTTCCAAATAACCATCGCTAAAATTACATTAAATAAACCTAGAACTTACTCTTCAAATTAAATTTGAAAAGAACTAGATATATTCTCAATTGATTGCATTTTTAAAAAAGCATCTATCGTACAAACTTTCAAAGAAAAAAAATTGACTAATTTACAAAATTTTCGAAACACTGGAATTTTAAATAATTTAATTTTACATAGATTAAATACAACTGTAGCTTTAAATCATTACTGTTGGGAAATGAACTTTATGAATCTTAAAATCAATAGTTTATATTTAAACATTTAAAACTAAATTTTAAAAAACACATGAGACCCACCCTATCCTGAGCTCCAAAGAGCAGAATATTGTGTATACAAATAGACAAAAAACATTCTATGATTATCAACCACGAAGATAGCTACAGTTTACAGTAACACAATATGCCGTACGTACCGAGGTCAAGAATTGCAAGCGCAAACCAAAACCATCTGTTATACGTTTGTTGTTTAACTAAAAACCAAAATAAAAAATAGGACGCTTTTGTTTTGAATTGTTTCTCTGAGATTGAAACAAATTTAAAACAAATTTATACTCATTCTTAAAAAAACATACTTTTAAATAATGTGTTTTTTGTTAAATATTTTATTCCATTGTAAGTTAACACAATAATTTAAATGAATAAACTTATAAATTACGCCATTATCGATGTAACGAGTAGATAAATATTTATTACACAGCATTAATTTTAATGATTTCCTCTGTGGCATTTTTCAGATTTGCGCATGCTTTTGAAGGAAACACTGTTTTATGTTAATTTCATTTATGTATTTATATCAAACTATTTAGCAACTTAATAAAAGAGTGTACTTCTTTGATAAACCTGTGATATTTTAGCTTTGTACTTGTATTTTTTTGCACCACAACATTGAATTACAAAAGGCAGACTTAAAAAAAATCATATTTCATAATGTTTGAGTTCTTTTCGGGAATCGAACTTGGAACCTTCTCCGCGATAATATCTTATTCACAACACCACAAAGGCCATCATATTATGATTATACCAATAATAAAATTTTACTCTCTAAGTTTGTGTTAAAATTCATTTTTCAGGTGGCGTCTAATTTACAATTAATTTAATGGATTGAAAACTACAAAAAATTCGTAATCAACGATGTTGAAATTTCATTAAATTGATTAAAAAATATACTTCAAGCTTTTGACGCTTTCTTAAATATAAAAAGTTTTTGTAATTTAATTTTACGTTTAATACATATTTATTAAAATTGTGGTTTTGAAATAAATTCTTATATAAAATCTGCAAACTCCAATACAAGTTTTTCTTTTTCCACATCTTTTTCTAAGTGGAGCATGTAAACATCACCAGACGCCTCCAGGAGACCCCATTACTAATTAGCACTCTCGCCTCCTGCCACGTTAATCAAACATTCCTTAATTTCACCGAATAAAGCCGAAAGATTGTCATCGACGGCAGAAGCCTTTTATAATGAGAGTTTTGAGAGTGTAGTGGTGGACCTGACTTGGACATGTGCTGGGGATGCCTCAAAAGAGCCTCAATCCAAGTTGCCTTCTTTTTACCAAAAAATACTTAAACGTTTTGATGTACTAAAAAAAACTCATTAAAATTCCACTAAAACATTAAAAGTGTACACTGGGACCTCATTTGAAACGGTTTTTTTGCGACGTGCAAAAAAATCATTAAATTTTATTTTGGGTAAAAGTAACATTATAATTATATTTGGTATTAAAATGTCCTACGTCACTCTTTTCCTAATTTATGTTATAATTATGATAGTGGTTTGAGTAAAAAATCCTTTTTAACGATTTTTAAAAGTATTTTGTTGCCGTGTTTAATATTTTTTTAAAACAGGTTCGATAAATGGTAAAAAATTATTTTGTTTTTAAATTCCGAATTGATTTTTATTCAGCTTGCCCGCCACATACCACACACTGCATCTGATGACTTAAACCTCCTTGGCGGTGTCCACACACAAGGAAAATTTTCTCGGTACCAAACAAGACAAACTTCCTGAGGGAGTTCTCTGTAATCTGTTAGCCTTAGCATCTTTATGCTTAATTTTTATAATAGGAAACCTATCCAGCATTGTTCTCTATTTGGTTCTACACAGTTTTGCGAGGACACATCCCCGTTTTAAAAGTGGTTTCAGTGAATATATGTATCAATTTGAATTTTGTTTGGTTGTAAATACTATACATCACATATGTAGATAAAATAATTTCCGTAATCGATTAACAAATAATTGACTTACTGATTAAATGTAAATATACATTTTAAAGTTTAAATACCGTACGCTATCTTTATTAATTGTGGATTTGTACAATTTTCATTTTTATCATAATGAAAATCTACAGATTTATATTTGTATAACATTTCGGTAATCAATTTTCGCTCTCTTTCTCACCAACACGTGCGCATTAAACCGTAATGCAATCCGCCGCGAGATGAAAAAACCCGCGTCTCTCAAGATGGTTCTATGCCGATCAGATTAATTGATATAAAATCGATTTGCGTCCGCAATCCAGAGTAGAGCAACTTGTTAGAAAGTTTAATATACCTGCAGTGAATGAGCGGACGCCACGAGAAACAAAACCTCGGGCCCATCCGCTGGAAGCGCCATAAATACGACCAATTAAAAGCGACCCAACGACGCAACGGATTAACGTCGTCCGTTACTCTTCCTGAAAGCGTCGTTAATTGGAAAACAATCGTTAATAATCAAAAATCCTATTTTTGCTTAATTTGTGCCAATACATAATTGGAATGAAAGACTTGGCATGATCGAATCCAATATAAAATACGTTCTCTTCCAAGACTTCTAATATTCGACATTTCTGTAAGCTACTCTATCTTCAATCCGTGCCTCATGCCTGAGGATGGTGATTACGCCTAACTCCAGGCTTGGCTCGTCTGTGGACAGTCTCCCTCCATCTGGAACGGTCTTGTGCTCTTCTATAGGCATTCGTCAGTGATGATTCTGATAACTCAGTGACTGTACCGCTCCATCTTGTCGGTTGACGTCCACGCAACCTTGTCCTTTCGACACTTCCCAGGAGAATAGTTTTCTCCAAACTATCAGAATCTCCCCTGTAAGCTCCAGGGTTACCCTGTAAATGCCTAGACTTCAATATTCTCTTCTCAAAAATGTTTTTCCTCTCTGTTGCAATAAGTTGAAATATGAATAACTCCCTAGGGAGGAAATTCAGCCAGTCTGCAAGCATTTGGACATACTCAAACATTGTTAAACACAGAGAATAGATAATCGGTTAAGAGTACATGTTGGATGGTTAATTTCTTCGATCCTGGACTGTATAGCAAGGTATGCCTTTTAACGATACGCGTGCTCGAAAAAATGGGGGAAACTAATTATATTTTAAAATGCTTACTGTCCACATAAAATAAATTCGACAAAAAAATGATTAATATTTTTAAGATTTTCAGAAAAACTAAATTTTTCATCGGTTAATATATTGACCAATATTTGTTAAGTCACGTTAGAGAATAAATTTATCTAATAAAGAAACACAGATATGTTTTACTAGTATATAACAAATACGAGTATAAACATCAGTAATTACATATTTTACAACCGTTTTGACAACGACATAAACACGTGGATTTCAAGGTAACCGCGACAACTTCACGCGGTTAAAACAATAACTTAACCAACGACCATTCTGGACAACGTATTGAAGTAATTAAGTTGAAATTTCTATAGGCGGTATTCGAAATATGACCCTTAAAGCGGCTGGTAAATATATTAAACAATTTCGGCCTTTACCCCGTAAAGGATTAAAGTGAGGAAAAATTAAAGGACAAGGACTTACGATATCCTCCCAGAACGGAATAACACCCAGAACAGCACATCCAGAACAGCACTGTTTCGATTTTATTAAACCACTTCACAGTCGTTTATATTTTTGCGCCACGGGATGTTCGATTGATGTCACGCTCGCGGTGTTCCGTTTTCTGTGTGTTGTCACTCGTGTTGCTTTTTTGACTAGCTGTCAGGGAGGATATACGTTGGGATTCAAAACAAGAACTACCGGAATCAAAGGAGGAAATGGCTTGACCCTTGAATAAAAATATAAATGAATCCAAAATAGTACATATTATACCTACATTTTTAAAATTAATTTTATGGTACCATTACCAATCTAAATAGGGTTAGTACTGCGTACTTTTTTGCCGCGAACGGCAAGTGCTTTTTTGTTAAAATAACATTTTTTCATTTTATAAGTTTAAACTTATTGATTTTCTTATCACTTAAAACCATATAATATTACTAGTGCTTAAACATCAAGAGATGTTTTTTTTTTTTTTATTTTGTCTTCAATAGTCATTAGTTTTTTCGACTCTTGCCAATTAATGGCGTGAAAAAACGAGGCCAGTTCCCTCTTTAGATTGACAACATCACCATATTTCCATTTATTGTTTTGTTTTCTTTAACAAATTATTTCTTATGGGAGCTATGAGTATCCAAAAATTCATAAAAACAGCCAGGTTTATCTGCCGTCTTTGGATGTACGATATTTAAATATGATAAGTTATTTTGAAAAATGGGATAGAAAAAAAAATATTTTTCACAAAACATTTTGGTTCAGTTTTGGAGTGCGGAAAATGGAACAACGAAAACTTGATTTTGTCGATTTTCGTTAGGCATAATAAGTCCGATTTTTTTATTTTTTTTTATTTTCTTTATTTTTTTTTATTTTTTTTTATTTTCGATGAACATATTTTTCTTTTTTTCCGTGGCAATAAGAGTTTTTTATATGTTTATAGAATTTAAGAGATAAGATTATGTATATTTATTAGAACTTAACTATAAGCACCTACTGACGAATTGCATTTTATGCAGTTTAGTAAGACTTGATAATTTATGTGTCAATTTTTGTATGTTTTTGATAAATAAATAAATGAGAGTTGAAAAATATGTAATTATTTGTTTGAAAAATCGCAGACGAAGCTAATTCTTAAGAGATAATAAACGAACATTTAAATTCTTTGGGGGTTGAAAAACCCAAAATATTTATCATTTTTGATTCGGAAAATATTATATTATGTGAACGTAAGAAACGAGGTTTTTGTGTAAAAAAAAAAAGTGGTGTGGTATACTATCCTCCACAATAACTACGAGAAAATTACATTGTTGTCATTGCGTGAAGTAAATACATGCATATTCAATGTCTATTTTGCATTCATTAAATTATTTTTTAATTTTTATATCTGTAATTTTCTTTACCATGGTTTTTTGTTTTTGGATTTTGTACTGTTAATTGCCAATTTTTAAAAATATTTATTAATTTCAATTTTATTTTATTAACTTTTTTGTCATGTATTCTATTATTTCTAATATTATGTTTTTTCTTATCATTGTTTTAAATTTTTAATTTGTTTATAAATGTTTTAATTGTTCTATTTTTTTATTTCTTTATTTTTATTACAATATGGCGCCGTAACATAATACATCATGTTATCAGGTAATTACAAAATTGTCATAATTTTCTGCCGGTTACAAACTGAAAAAAGAAAAGTCTTTATGAACAGTTTCGGGAAAGGGTTGGATTGTGTGGGTGTTTTTTTTGCAGGCTTAAAATTAATTATTTGAAATGTTTAAAGCATTTAATAAATAATATTATATTTCGTAACGCACATTGTTTATTATCGCTGATAAATTTATTTTAAATTTAACATTAGCTAGTTAATAATCTTCTCACGTATCTACATTGTGAGTTAATAATCATTTAATTAAATTAACATCTTGAGATTCTACAACTGATTTGCATTAATTGTCAACTTGATTCACATTTAACATAATGTGTGCAGCAAACGATGTAACGCAATAAGAAGCCAACATTTGTTTTAAATTTCTAAATTAAAATAAATTTTAACAAATGAATACACTTTAATGCTTTAAGTTCTCACATATTTAAAAAAAAAAAAAAAAGAAAAGTACTTGAGTTCTTATTATTTACTAAAATATTTTAATTTTTTAGACCGTTTACTTTAAGTCGTAAATAGCTTGTGCTGGAAAAACGGAAATTGAGTTGCGGTGACCTTTGGCCCGTGAGTCAACAACCCTACCACGAGACCATAACTCGGTTCAAATATAATATAGCTACTAAATTTGTGAAAAATCACTAAAATCAATTTAATATTCCGACCAGTTCCAGACCATGACTGTTCTAAACTAACATTCGTTTTTTTGAAAAAAAATTGAATATTTAGTCTTTATTTAAGCTTTGTCACTAAATATTTTTAATCTTTCTAAATAACTAGGAGATACCCAAAATTCATCACCTGCTTACATATGTTCAACGTTTTAAGTACTGTAAATGAGCGAGATAAATCTTTAAATCCAGTTCTTGTCTACAAACATTATGTACGAACTGAAAATATTGTTGATATTAAATAATTGCATTTAATTAGTGGGTTGGTTTAGTGACGTGTAACGTGTAAAACATTATTCAGTATTATGTACAAACATGTACGTCGGAAATAAATGAGAATTTAAATGACAGAATAATAAAAAAGATCATCTTTCTTATACGAGTGAAGATAGTATTTAGGTATGGTATTTTACTTTTAACTTTATTTCTGCAAATATAAAATTCAGAAAATACTTCGTTAATAATTAAGCTGCTTTAAATATAATTTAAACATCTAAAAAAAAAATACATTGTGTTTTCCCGATTTTCCAAAATAATTTAATTTGGCCATTTCTTTTAAGTCGTCAAATAACCGTGAAATAATATGGTAAATAAGCTATGCCAGCGCGAGATTCCACCCTCGGATCTCCTGATTTGTTGAGAAATGGGGAATAATGATGATATTATTTTGGACTTGAGAGCCAACCTCTTTACGCCTTTGGAAAATTATGATCGTGGGTCTGATTCCTGGTAAAAAGGGGAGGGTTTGTTTAATAAAATGGTTATACGAGTATACTGCAATGATTTGCACTGTATGTTGTTATAATTGACGATTCAGTCAGGGGTCTTCAGGCCACTGTAGATAGCCTAAATAGGTACTCCGCATGCATGGGTTTAAAAATCAATGTTGCAAAAACCCATGTACTTTGTAATACTTTATGCTTTGATGGCCAAAATCTGTGTCAAACCAAGTAATCGAAAGGGTCGAGAGTTTCAAATATCTGGGAGTATATGTTACGGAAAATGGCACCTTTCAAAAAGAGCTTGGAGTGCGTCTAGGAATAGCAGGCGCCACATTCAATAGTATGAAGGCTGTCTGGAGATAGGATATTTACTCAGTGAAAATCAAATGCCGCCTATATAACGCCTGCATAACACCTATTTTCCTCTACGGATACGAATCGTGGCACTTCACTAGGGCCCAAAGCGGCGAAATTCTGAGTTTTGAGAATAGGTGTCTGAGAAGAATCTTGGGTGTGCGGTGGTTTGACTTTGTAAGGAATGAAGTGATAAGAAAACGGACGCAGCAAACTCCGCAGACAACTGTCGTCAAGCGAAGGCGATACGGTGAGCTTGGCCATGTGCTGCGAATTCCTCCTGAGGGCTTAAACCATGCTTCTCTACTTTACAAGACATCAGGTTCTCAACGTCCTGGACGTCCACTGCTGACTGTTTGCCGGCAGTTCGTGCCAGAACTACGGGACGCAAACCTGACTTGGGAGAATGCACAGGAGCTGGCAGCCGACAGAAATGTTTGAAGGATCTTTGTGGATACCATATGCTCCAACTAGGGAGCGGACATGGAATAATATTAATTAATAATAATATGTATGTTGTGTTTACTACAAGCAAGATACAGTAAAGACCTACATTCATATTTTGTGGCGAAGATAATCTAGATTCATTGCAATAGAGTGCCCTTGACACCACTGGGTGAGGATAAAGAAATGATGATGATGATGAAGTTACTTTTTTAAGATTTTTGCATAAAACTAAACATCCTGTATCCGTTTGCTAAGTACATAATGTCTAGGCACAATACGTGCATAACAAGCATATGTATAGGTGTATGGATACCTTCCAGTTGCAGTAAAATGAGTATTTACATACTAATAAATGTACATAAACTGATGTGTATATGTTGATACACAGTAAAATCTCATTTCCTTAATGTTAGCATTGCGGATAAGTTTACGCATTAAAAAATATAGAGGTTCACAACTAATGGTACACGAAACCATTTATGTTTTTGTTAGATTTAAAGAAAAAAAATAAGCTTCAGTTACTATAGTTAAATAAGCAGACATGTCATTTATACACAAGCTACATCTCGTCGGTTTTCTGGCCCAAGTACTAGTAACTACATTTTACTTGTGAGATATTGGTTTTTTGAAGTTAAAAGCTTATCTCAAATCAACGATTCAAATAATACCGCATGTTGAATATTGTTTTTTGTATTTATAAAATATTCAATATTTTTATTTGCTTTTTAAACAAATACCATTTGATTTCATTTTAAGAAAGTTGTAGTTACCAACTTGTGCCAGAAATCCGACGATTCAATATAGCAATATTTCATTTTCATCATTCTCAACATTTTTTTTAAAAAGACAGCAATCACGTTTCACATGTAATCATTTATATAATAAGCAGATATACAAATTTTCATAGTCCATATGTATCTTTGTGCAACTCGTTACAATATATACGACACTACCCGGTAGCTGTCAATTTTTGATTCTTAAAAACACAACTTATTTATTTCAAGACAACAACAGCTATTACAACAAAATTACAACATTTTCCAATAAACCAGTATAACATATCAATTGTACGTAGTTATGCAGAAAGCATTAAGTCCACAATTTTGCAAAAATGAGATATTGATGGGTGCAGTAAGGTCGATTCTATGTTTTGCTAAAAACAGCCAGACCGCTTTCATACAAAAAAACTGTATTTATCACCTTCGGGAAAAGGTGTCGATCACAAAAACGGCATTTCTCAACTTGCAGAAAACACCCACAAAACTAAAAAAATCTTATGGTACTTTAAAAATATTTTAAACTGGCCCAAAACATAATAAGATTTTTGTTTGTTATATATAAAAAAAACCGTATGCATTCATTGTTTATCGTTTTTTAAAGTCAAAAACATCCCAACTATCGTTTAGATTTTGTATTTTTTTATTTTTACAAAATGACTATTATCTCAGTTTCACTTATCTATGGCTGGCTGCTTTCTGTATAACTACGTTCAATTGTAGTTTTTAATATTACTAAATATAAAGCTCTCTCCGTATCACTCTATTTGCAAAACCAGTTGAATATGTAGTATTAAAAAAAAATTCACCGCACACAATCAATGCCAACTGTAAAAAAACTTGAAACAGAAAAATATAGGTATTTTACTAACCAAATGCCTGCCTGGTGTAGTGGGTTCGATTCTCGGTGAGAACACTAAAATTACATGCCATTTTTCTCAAGTCTAGGTGTACTGTGCTGTAATTCACCACTGTAATTGGGCCTCAAGGCATGTTGTGGTAAAAAAAAACTACCGTAAATAATTAATAACGCCGACAATTAAAAAACAAAATTGTATTTTTGTTTTTTCCGCTCTAAATAGTTTGCCTTCCCTGGCCATTGAGTACTTCACTAACGAGTACGCACACACTTTAGTGCTCGGAGCAGTCAGCTACATAAATTCCTCCCGCTGCGCGCGGCCGCGGGCGAGTAATAATCTCGCCGCAACTTGTGTGCACTTACTTCCCGCACTAACGGGACTCTTAATGCACGGCCCGTATCCAGCGGAACCGTTCAATTGATATTTTTATTTGTTTTCGTATCAGTTTTATATCAGATAATAAAATAATATACTGCCGTATAAACGCAAAACCATCGAATCTTATACATTCCGAATACAATTTTTTTCAAATTTATGCTGAAAATTCAGGCGATTGATAAAATACATACTCCTGTTTTACCGTTTTTATGCAAAATAAATTCAGTCATTTAAAAAAAAAGTGCTTTTATCTTGGTGGAAAAGGGTCATTTTTTAAATGTGTTTTTAATTAAACGCCTTTTTGGAGATTTAATCGATCTACCGTCTTTAAAAACAGGAAATTTGGTGTTAAGAAAACATTATCGTTTTTTTTAAATTCATATTTAAAGCACTTACTTTATAATTGTACACAGTAATAGTGTTATAACGTATTAAGTTATTGTAAAACCATTTAAATTAATTTATTATGCCTACCAGTTTCACAACATTGTCAAGAAAAATAAATTTCCAAAAAATATTTTAAATAACAACATGTTGAAACTTAAAATACGACAGCATGTAGATACTTAAAATACGAGCATTGTGAGCTAAAAATTTTAATGTTTTGTAAAATTTTATCAGATGCTTTTCACCGATAAAATTTGAAATTACTTATTAGTAATAAAGTTCATATTTTTATGGTTAATAAGACTGATATAATAAGTCTAAACTGTTTTTATAGCATAATATAATATCCAAAAAACATATTTATGGTGACGCTTTTTGGCAAAAAATGTTTTTTTTAAGAGCCATGCATTTTAAAGCGCTGATATTTATATTTATTTTTTAAATATTTTATTTTAAAAAAATAAAAAAATATTAGCATTCTTTTAATTTACCCAAATCTCAATTTGGGTGGCCATTTTCGATAAGTTGTAAATAACTCACTATTAGAAAATGTAAATTAAGTTAGGGTAGAGTGGGATTTGAACCTCAAACCTCTGGCCGTGAGTCCCAACACTAGCCACGGGACCACAACTCGATTCATCATAAAGTTTTTATGCGTTTTAAGAGTCTTGTGAGACTTTAACCAAAATAATATTTTTTTAGAATTTTTACAATTATTGTCACTGTACATTATTTGATATAAATTCTTGGGTTTTAGAAACTCGTTAGCAATTCGTGTAAAACATGAAATAATGATATGGCTACTGTATTTAGAGAATGTCTATCCGTCCGACAAGAATGTATTTATTAGTAACAAGAACATCCGCAGAACATATACAAACTACTAATGCCTTATTCTGGTAATCTCACACATGCACATGTAGAAAATGTATAAAAATATAAAACAATATGACAAACATGTGTTTTACACATTTTTCTATAACATTCTTGTAAATTATATTATCATTCATTTATTTTCAAAATATTTTATTTAAATTAATTTAACAACAAACAAAAAAATATACATTTTTGATATCAAAAACAGTTTTCACGTTCTGGTATTATATTTTTTCCAGTCTTTTTAAAACAAGTATTCCCTTCATGATTCATATTATTTCGTTTCTCTCCCGTTAGTTTTCATTTCCTTTCAACACTTTGTAACACAATTAGTGACGCGTGTAATTTTACTTTAGTATAGGTCTTAACGATGAGGTTGTAACCTTGAAATTGGACGACGTGTGACTGTTTGTAAAATAAAGTGGTTCGTTTAAATTTATAAACAAATACGATAACAGTGTATTTTTTTTTAAATGCAGACGTGGGGGGCAAGTTCAAGTTATTTTAGGATTTACTCACAGTTCACGTATACCCTTACGAAAAATAAGATAAATATATTTTTGATTTGTACACCATTTTGTGAAAAGGACGTAAATTATATTGTTATGGTATTTGTCACAATCAGTATAGTGTAAAGTATCCGCATACCAAGTTTTGTAAAATTTCCATTGAAAATAAAAGTAAAAATTGCATTTTTCAATTAAATATGATAAAAGCTCCATCTATAACTAATAAGTTTCATATTTTCGTTTAGAATCACCTTAAACAGCGACGTGTACAATGTAACTTTACTATATTATGTTTTCAAGAATTGTCTGAAATATCACTACCCGTCCTATGACGTAAAACTTTTTTTTAGCCATCCCTTATTTCCTCTCTTTCAACAACCCCTTTCTCGCATCCGTTTTTTTACTTCACGTTGTCAAGAACCTGTATTCTTTAAATATTTTCGATCATAATTTGTTATATGTTACTTAATTTCAATAATCATTTTGTTATTGCTGAGTGAACATTTTATTTTCTAAGTTATAGCTATTTTGTTGAAAAATTTTAAGCAGCAATTAACCCGCCAAGTTCAATTAAAAATAGTTATTGAAAATGAATTAAATGTTAAATACCGTTTAATTGACTGTTTGTTTATACTGTACATAATTACGATCTATTTATTTTAAATTTTGTTGTTTATAGCAATAACGTGTTATAAACAAGTCCTAATAATTAATTGGACAATTCCGTTACTGTTTTTGTTGTTCGGAATAAGGCAGCAGCGATCCACAACATGGTGGAGGAATGAGAGAATCTGCAACCGGTTACGACAACTTTCTTCGTTTAACTAATAGAATCTTAGTATTAAATTGTTAATAAATTATATAAACGTGTTCTTGCGATACATTTACTGATCGCTAGCTCGAATACCAACAATAGAAACTAGAGCGATATGAACATATTACATTTAATATATATAGAAATATACGAGATCAAACAGTTAGCGTGCTCTTGTATTTCTGTTTACTTTAAGTGTACGTGCGAGAACATCGTCACTCTTCAATACAAATAAGTCAAAAGTATTTTTACAGGTAGAGTTATGTGAATTTTTAAATTAACTATATCAAATCTTATTACAAACGTATAATGATGTAGGTACACTATTATAGAAAGCTGTTGATTAGAAAATTAATAAATAAATATCATCCTCCTTTATTACTTTTCAAATTTTGCAAATAAAACTAAATTCGGTCTAGAAGTTTCTCAGATTGAAATGTCGTTTTTAAATTTTCATTTATTCATTTTCCAATTCAAAAAATAATAATTTAACAGTGGAGTCCCAAATAGACAAAGAATGCGCATTCTATAACCCTATTTTTTTCTTCTTCCGGTGCCTTGTCGGGTCCACTCATCGGTGACGTTGCGGATCACAGCAGCAAAAGCGTTTTTGTCCTACGCTATTCTAATATTCCGTAAGCATGATGACTGCTAATTCCTGGGAAAAGATGACCAGAGTAGTTTCCCGTTGCCTACTCTGGTGGATTTTTCTGTCGGGGTTATCTTCCTTTAGCCTGCTGGTTCTGGTTTGGAGGCGTCAGAAACTCACCTTTTATCCTCTTGTTGTCTGCTGTAATCACGCCGTTATAAGTGTGATCCCATAGCCTGGGTGCCTCATTTGATAAAATTAAATCTGTATCAGTGTATGAAATAATTGACATTTAAATTTTTAATTTGAATCAATTTGTAGTTGCTACTCTAAAAATATCCAATATTATAGAGAAAAAAAGATCTACTCGTAATTATTTACGGTTGCACTTAGATCGTCAATTATCTGAATCGTACTATAGCAATTGTAAGCCATTTCCTCGTTCAATTTTACATTTTCTACGGCTATAATAATAAATATTTAAATCAGGCTATGTTTACTATTGTGTTAATATCACGCTGATTTATCTAAGGGATAATTAAAGAGAACATTTGACTTCTTTCCCTTTCTTACATCTTGTCATACGTGCCTTTCAGTTCCAGATAAAGGATTTTGATTAATTGCAGCATGTCCTGTCTTTTTCGGCCTTTCGTCATCCTACGCTACCATATTAAAATAACTAAATTTAAATTTAACCATCTTACTCTATCATTCTACATTCGAGTCAGAAACCCATTATCCAACTTATTGGCATTGCAATTTTTGAAAAAAAAATAGAACTCAATCGGTATAGAAAAAACATAATCGTTGTTTTTGCAATGGCAACTAAATCATAAAACAAAACAGCTTGAAGTTAATGCATCTCAAACGACTTCCTTATTGTCAATGCGTAGATATGATTATTATCTCTTCTACCACACGGTTATTGCTCAGTTTCCATATTATATTTAATTGTTTAGGGTAGCCCCTAATTAGAGCAATGTCCACGTTCATGCAACAAATGCGAGGTTAATTAAGTTCAGTTTTATGGACAGCATTCCTCCTTGGATGGATTTAATCGGAATGTAGATTCAACTAACGCGGACGAGTTGAACATTGGATTTGCAGGTGTCTCTGATTCAATAAGAATCATCTATGAATCTTTAATTAGGATGCAGTCAGAAGAACGAATGCTGAGATACTGCACAGAATCTATGTACATACCAATAGCAGATATTGCCCTAAAAGAGGATCTCGGAAACATTATAATGCATCTATTTTGGAATGGCATGCAGTTTAATGATTAATATGTTTTATGAAGGATTTTAAAATGTTAATTTATGTCGTAAAGTTTTAATCGAATGATAAAACGACCTTTGATAATATAAATATATGTTTTATGATTCAGACAAAATCCGCTGTCATTTTTCTTAAGAATCATCATGACATATTCATGATAGGTTTACAAGAAAACTTTGCGTTTTTTATGAATCAAGGCGGTTTACGAATACAGTTTTCAGTATGATGAGCATTTTTGTCCCTATTGTTACTCTCAGATATCCTGTAAAAAAAGTCGAGTGGAGATAAGTCCACCACGTTGTGTAGTGATTTGAGCGTTTGCCTACATTCTTAAGATTTTGGGTTCGATTCCTGGCAGGGTGGACGTAAAATATCGATTTTAAATGTGGTTCTACGCTGAAATATTTAAATGTTCCTGGACTATAGTAGTAGTTAGTATCTGGGCGTAAGACTGATTACCGTCCCTTCCTTGTAATAAAAATTATCTAGATACGCTGCAATTGTAGTGTTGATATCAGGGGTCATAATTTTATCATTATTACTATTTTCTTTTTGTTTGTAATATAAGCTGTATATTTTTTGCCTTGCAAAAAAAACGTCCTTTCGATCGGAGTTTTTTTCTGATTTATCGTAATGAAAAATTAATTTTAATATGGTAATTTATTGACAACTGCAGAAAATATCACACTGCTTATCTCATATTCTGTACCGCAAATATATTATAATACTACCGTTTACCCGTGGCTTTGCTTACGCGGTATAATGGAGAAATTAGGTAGGTAATAAATTAGTTTCGCCGTTTACCAAAAATAATTTTCCCGATGGAATAATATATTTTTTCGGGACAGAAAGTAGCTTGTCTCGATTTTTGATTTTTCAACTACCACTAAGAAAAAATATGACGATCCTTTGGTTTATGGCAACGTCATAGTTATTTTGTTTACAAATCCTTAATCCTACTACAAAATCAAAACGAAAATAAAAACTACCCTAACTAATGAAGCACGTCAATGAAAGAAATTTAAATAATAAATTAATAAGAAGTAATAATGATCTCCTGTACAAAACAATCAAAACTCTGCCTGTTCGAGGACTACTGTGGCTTTGCATCATTTTGAAACAATTTAATATTAACACATTCAAGTTTCCTCTCAAACATAACCATAATACACGCTTTACGTCTAATGATGGCTTGGTAGTACCAAAAGTATGTAATAAATATGGAAATAGAACTCTCAAATATTTAGTACATAGAATTTTTCAATTTATTACCAAAATAACTTAAATTTAACTCGCATTGTAACAAGAGCAAAATAAGAGAGTGGCTACTCAATCAAGAGTTTATATATTTTAGTTTTTCATATATTTTCTTGTATTTAAAAAATTTACGTATTATTATTTGTTTAAACATGTTTATTCTGATCTTTCCGGCTGTTAATTTTTATCTGTTATTCATTGTTTTTATAAATGTAAATAATATTATTAAGTCAGTATAAATATAATCTTCACCAACAAGCTACAAAAAGTGGCTTGGTGGGATTTTAGTTTTAGTAAAAATATAACAAGTGAAATTTTTTTTAAATTGTAAAATTAATAAAATAAATAAATAAATAAAATAAAAAAATTTCGAGTAGATTATTTTTGACATTTTACCTCACCGCTCACTCATTTTGAAATTATCTTGCAGGATGAAAACATAAATATCCTTTTTTACTTCTCACTTCTCCGGGTATTTTTATGCAAAAAATATATCAGTCAGTCGCTCCGTTGAGACGCGAAGGGAAACATAAACAAACCAATAAATACACTCTCACATTTTTATATTAGTATGTATTACATCAAGCATAATGAAGAATTTATATATGTATTTAATGTTTTTTTCTGCTATTGAATTTATTTGTTTAATCTTAAATACCCATAAGATTTTAACCTTTTCTGCCGCATGGGAAATTGACTTGTCATTTGTGTACATTGGTACTTAAGTACATGTGATTTTACGTATAAATTCAGTAGGATCAAGTCATCACACTGACAAAGAAACACGATTTCTCATGAGATATGTCACACACAAAGAACCGTGTGGATTCCAAATTACCTTAGATCTTGTCAGTTAGAATCTATCGAGATCACGCACATCCATGAATTACATACATTTTATACTTACATGGGTATTTGTACACAAATACAGGTGCTATTATTGTCATGAGGTTATAAGACTCACAATTTGATTCAGTAGTTATAACTAATAAAATATTGCGTGATCAACTTGATATGAATTAAAGGTAAAATTGGTGTAATTTACTTATCAAAATTTTAAAAGAAATTTGAGAATATTTTATTATGATTGTTGAAATTGCAAAAGCGTATTTGTTGTATTATTTTAAACTAAATTACATAAAATAAAATACTTTATTTCTAAAATATCTCATGTTAAAGGTAGTAGTTTTCTTTATTTAAAAAACGTAGAGTACGTAATTAATATTCTTTTCAAGTCAAAATCTGGTATTTATCAAATCTTCTTATATAATAAATCTTTTAGTGACACAGTTTTAAATAGTGTATTGGTTGCACAAAAATCCATTATTAAAATAATACTCAGAGTCCCGATACAGACATTTACTGAAGAAATATTCCATAAATCACAACTTATGAAACCAAAACAATTATACGCTAAAACAATACTCACTTATAGATTCAAAAACTACTCCTACTCTAATGAAAGACATAACTTCCACAATACATCACAAACAAATAATATAATCACTAGATCCTCAGCACATAGACAACTTAAACAAATACAAATTAAAACCACTTTCGGACAAAGGGATTTTGAGTATTATTCAGTTAAAATCCATTACCCACTTCCACTATCTATTAAAATAATTAGTAACGAGAATATGTTTAAAAAGGCTATAAAAAAATGGATAGTGGAGCTAGGTAGAAGTAAAATGGATTGTCTCATTCGCCCATACCAATATTGAATCAATTGCTCCACAATTGTATGTTAGGTTTTTGTTATTGTTATTGTGTGTTTAGTAATATAAGTAATATAGATGTACATAAATACCTTGTTTTTAAAACTGCCTAAATATTTGTTAATTATCTTCGTTTTTTTAAGTTAGTCTTCTTCGTTTATTCTCAAATGTTATTTAAAAAAAGTATATTGTTAAGTGTCCTCGGCACGGAAAACCCCAGGGAGGTCACATTATTTTTATTATTAATTTTAGTTAGTAAGCAAAAAATATGAATAAATAAATAAAATAAATATAGATTTACATAAAATATGCATGAAAAAATGTAACAATTTTTAGAATAAATCATTATCCAAAAATTTTTTTGAGAGTGTAAATATCACATATTTTATAACAATGTTTCATTTTTTATCGAGGTTATAAAAAATTCCTGAATTTTTAAAATAGTTTCGTATTTTTACAATTCATTTCATTAATTATAGTACTTTCTTACTAAAAGACTAGGCAGATATTGTACTGGATTATTTTTTTATAATAATAATGAAAATCAATTTCTAAATAATCCCATCAATGTTATTTATGGATAATATAGAAGCGAATTATTATTTCATTTTCGAACTTGATTTGGTTATCTATAAAGATAAATTTTACTATGAGGTGTTCAATACCTATTTTTTTATGTTCGCTGTAGCCTAAAACTTATTATGTCTGTGTTATTTATAACCAATTTTGACTGCGATGTACAAAAATTGCGTTTATTAATGATTACCAAGTGATAAAATTGTATTTTGAATAAGTATATAATTGCATTAACTCCGAATGACATCTTTAAATTAACTTGTTGGCAATAGTAATGTATGTACCATAATGGATAATAATGAAAGTTCAGCATACTGTTTTGCCTGACGGAATCCGTTTAAAGTTTTCCTGCTCATAATTGAAGTTTAATTACTAAAGTTAATATAGACGTCGAGAATTATCATGTTTAAATGAAAGTCAGCCTTTTAAAACACAGCAAATGACCACTGCATCAATCATAACCGGGTCATGTATTAATTACAGATGTTCTATTTTGCTCATTTAGACATAAAGTGCGTAAAAAATACAAGGTAATTGATTCTAAATTAATACAATCAATTTTGAAAATAATTTGTTAACAACAAAGACTATTTTTTTATTGTAATAAACGATGTGTATAAATCATAATTTTTAAAACATTTATTTAATTCAAATCTATTACAAGAGAAAGTGAAAATATTTTTAAAAATAGAATATGGATGTCTAGGCACTTACAGGAATTATGACTTGTAATTTGCTGGTTCAAGTGAACCATAGTTTACACTGTAACATTCCTCTTATTTTTAAATATAGATATTTTATCTTTTATCATTGATGTGGGTGAGATTCATCTGGCTCAATTATTAAAAAACTTTTCAATATTTTTACTTTTTTATCAGTTAGTTTAATTGGCAATATTGTCAGTATATCCAAATGTTTGTAGGCAGGCTGTATACCAACATTTGAACTTACTTAAAATATTTCCTCTTACCAAGTTCTCTTCTTTTCCCTCTTCGTTATAAATACACGATTTTAAATTATTATTTTTCGCTTACGCACTCACACACATTCTCTCTAACAAATTCATTCGCACACACACATAAACACAAACGTCACACACATACAATTATAATTTATTATAGAGACCGAGTTTTTCGCTTTTGTGACATCCTCAAAACTGGTATTTTAGAATGTATTTATACAAAACAGAGGTAAGGATAGATAATTCAAAATTAGAAAAGAGTAAATTAAATTAAATAATTTTTGCCTTAAGGATCATGAACAAAGTTTTTCAGGTTGACATAATAATATTTCTTATGAGTTTAGGTATTGTATTTAAATTATTTTTAATACTTACACAATACTTAAACTCATAAGAAATATAATTTTATCAACTTATGAGTTAACCTAAAACACTTTATTAATGATCCTCAAGACAAAAAATATTTAATTTCGTTTACCTTATAATTAACATATAATTTTTTGAATTCTCAATTCTTACCTCTGTTTTGTATAAAAACATTGAATTTCTTAACAAAGATACCAGTCTCGAAGATGTCGCAAAAGCGATGAAACTGGTCACTGAATATTTTGAATTTGTGGATGGCTTGTCTTTTATTTCTATAATTAATTAAAATAAACATCCATCAATAATTTTTACTTACAAACTTAAATGTCATGCAGTTATAGATTTTCTTTTATATTATGAGATTAACAATGAATATTGGCTCTTGTATTGTTAATATATTTTTACCTATAATGTGAAAATTACTAATAAAATTTAACAAAGTTAAAAGAGGGTTAAAAGATATCGTTAAATTTTATTAGTGACAATATATGCCTGGAATCGTTAAAATAAATAAATTTATGTGAATCGCTTAAAAAATATTGAAATTTTTTTCGGTCCTTTTTAATTTAGGCAAGTTAAATTCAAATTTTGATCACCCTTTAAAATATAAGAAAAAAAATAATCTATGATTTTCAAACATAAATGAAAATTATATGGAATGCCAGGAGAATATGAGGAAAAAGTAGAAGAGTGGAATCACTTTTATTTAAATTATACCCATATATCCATTGCTTTCTAGTCAGTGTCTGTAA
This sequence comes from Micrasema longulum, assembly GCF_059751315.1. Lineage (NCBI taxonomy): Eukaryota > Metazoa > Arthropoda > Insecta > Trichoptera > Brachycentridae > Micrasema > Micrasema longulum. The sequence continues at coordinate 598,446 of NW_028277318.1, read as the reverse complement.
GTACACGAAATATTGATCAGATCTGACTCGATCTTAATTAGAGATACGTATCTAAGTGAGGAGGCAGATCACGTTTACTAGGCGCTCATTAGGAGTGAAGAGGTAGCCGCTTTAGGTCTGGTGCTGGAGTCACGTGCTTCGTGGACAGCTTCTGCCAAACGTGCTCCTGTCATGCAGTGATAGATGTATCAAAAGACAAACTGGGTGCATATAATTTTTAGCCGTAATGATCAAAAACGATGTAATTTCAGATGTTTTATATGAAAATTACAGATCAAGAGGCCAAATTCCCATAGTGAATAAAAACACAGCATTTTAGGTGACATAAAACAGCTGGTAACATCTTAATTTGAAAATTAAATACAAATACACCACAACATCATTATACTTGCAGAAGAATATATATATTTTTCTTTAACGAAATGAACAAAGGAAATTAAAAGTGCAGTCAGGAAAACCACATATTTAAAAATTTCTTTTCCAACATTTTTTTTTGTGTAGCTCTGATTGGAAAAAACCGTTTTTCCCTTTTTTCGTAATTTATAAAATAAACAAATTGCTGTAAGACGTCACTCCCAATTATGGACACGAGATTTGTTTTTTCTTTTATGTAATGGGAAACGTTAATGTTAATATATGTATTAAATTTATATAAAAAATGTATTTTTTAGTAATATTGTGTACTTATTTTTTTTATCTGAATAAACTAAAAAAACAACTTAACTGAAAAAATCCACACTTTTTTATTTAGGTTTCACTGGAAAATCTGTATGTGTAAAGCAAACGTTTTAATTGTCTAATAAAAAAGTAGAAATATGTAAATAAGAAAATTTATTTTTGCACTAATAAATAGAATTTTAGTACATTTTCGCTGTAGTGATATAGGGTTTAAACCTCGTACACTATACCATAAGATCTCAACTTAATTCGTTTATCTAAACGTATGATAAAAAACCTTATTTCTATGCTTTAAAGCAAGTGATGAAATAAATAGCGGTATGGCTGGTGGATATTTGGGGAGCCTTTTAAGCCGAAGAGCCGGATAGCCGGCTTATTGTCCTTTGTTTTTATTCCAATACATTTTTAATCAAAATCATTTTTAAAAAAACTATTCTTATTTTGGGGTAATTTTTTTTCTGTAGTTTAGACTGAATACTAATGAACTTTTCAATGCAAATCAGACATTTTTTCCAAATCATGACGGTTACTACCTAATTCATAAATACGGTTGATATCAATTAAACAATAATGTGGCGTTAATTTCATTAAAATTTCACCGTTTAATAAATGTAAGATATCCGCTGAATATTAAGCTACTTTCCGGTATCCGGATAATAAAGTTTGGCCGGATACCGGATAGTTGCCAGATATCCGTTTCATCTCTGTCTAAAACAATGTGGAATTAAGATTAATTTATTTTAAGTTACAGATTTAATATTTTTTTCGTGGTAATTTATATTAATTGCTTAGATTTTCAAGGATAATTTATACGCATATGAATTTATATTCAAAAATGTTTATTTTTCTGTGGGTTGGTCTTCGTCAAACAAATATCTTAGCCATTTAAAAACGCACTGTAAAAGTAATTTAACGAATTATAACCATAATTGAATTTCTTAACAGTGGGCTGAGACTTATTTTTCACAGCCCGGTTCACGGTTATTTAAGATATTTTTCAGTAATTTATCGTGGGTCGTTGTTCTGTTTATAATGGTCACCCTTGATATGAAATAGACGTGAGTTTAGAACTAATTCCTTAAAGAGTATGCATAATGCAGCATTTCGAATTCATAATTCAATCCGGATTATCTCTAGGTAAATGTTTCTTGTGGAAATATGTAAAATTATTAAATCTGCATTTGATAAACATCCTTTCATTTACTTAGAGAGAATTGTTTAATGTATTCAAAACACGAGAAATTTATAACTCGAATAATCTCTATTATGGTACATACAAGTGTTTTTTTCTCATTCAAATATCATTATTTTGTTCCACCTAATTGACCCTATAATGCATAAAATGTTTGGAAAATATGTTTTTTTCTTGAGGAAAAAAAACACTCTTGCAGCTTTGCTAACCTTTTCGTCAAGCGAAAATTGGTAGATTCCAAAAAATATATCAGAAGATTTCGGTAGATTTGATTCAACCCGAGTGACGTGGTCTGGACACGGGAAGGAGAAACTTATACTTATTTGAGGATGTCAATCATTTATTTAATTAATCATTGAAATGCAAATTCCTGTAACGTGTGACATTCGTCTACTGTAATAATTTATAATATGATATATTCCCATACGTGACTTCTAGAATAATCATACCTGAGAATAAAATATTTCAGACGTGTGTTTATGGTCTTGCTGGACACATATGTAGAGCAAGGCTATGCGGACTGGAGATGTCAATAAATAATTAAAACTAATCATGTTTTCTATTTAAATATTATTTATTATAGCGGTTATTAATAATATGTATATGTAATACTCACAGAAACTGACTAGAAATTAATTTAAAATTAATCATTGCGTTGTTTATCTTATTGCGATTTTTGACATGTCTATCTTCGAGCATTCGTTGGATTTAGTCATGCTATGCCTTACGCATTTTCCTCCTTTTTTGTAGGCATCAAAATTTATAAAGTAAATCTTTTAAGCCGTTTATTCGCTCGAAATGTCTAAACCAACGCCAAACTTTTTTTGATTTTGTCGGTAATGCTTATCAACAATATTTTGAGTTTTTCCTAATTTTTGTAGAGAAGGACTGGATTTAACCCCTTAGGTAGCTGTTAATATTAACATATAACAACATAGATGAAGATTATTTCAGATAAGGTAATATTTTAGTCTAGGCATCTACAGGGCTTATGACCTGTTATTGTCTGGTTTAAGTGGCCATTTTACACACTGTTTAACATTTACTATTCTGCTTATATTTTAACACGCATATTCCTCCAATTATTCTATCTGTTGATGTTTGTGAAGTTAAAGAGATTAAACCTTCATTTGTGCAAGTGAGATTCATCTGATTTAATTATTATTTCACCTGCATACTAGGCAATGCCTGTTTTATTTATTTTTTGCCTAGAGTTCAACATGTCCTGCTTTAATTTTTTTTTTGTCTCTGTTGTATTTTTTTTTTTTTTTTGAGTTTGTCCAAATTTTTTTAAATTTCTTTTTATTTGTTTATTTTATGTTGAAAACGCATATCTTAAAATATTTCATAATTTTATAAACCTAATTCATTTTTGTACCTTGTGGCCTCTCCGCTAGCTCATATATGTGATTTTATAATAATAATTTAAAGCAAACCTCGCTTGAAACTTTGATCATCGAGTGAAGGTTTGTATTGAATTTGTATAAGGCTCCAAATTAGTTTTCAATACACCTCGCACTGTACAAATATTGCATTTCTAAGATAGGTGGTGTTCACTACACACATATTATTATAACAGCATTTCATGCCTGATATTTGGTTTATTAACACCTTGGTTTCGGTGAGATTAGACTTAATTTGAAGTTAGTTCGATCAGGGTCATCTCTGTAAATTGCGGCGTTCATAGCATTAATAACTATTTTGTTTGCGAGCGCAAATAAATTCGTGCATGGGCGTATGCAGTGGCCAGCTGCCTACAAAGCTATCAATTCCGTGATCATTTTATGGCAGTAGGAAGCGAAACAAACAGAATCGATGAAAAAATCGGCTCTAAAAAAGATTCTCATTGGCTGGAGTGCTTTTTTATGGCAAGGTCGCAGAAATATAGACGTTCCTCGACATTGTGTCGGATTCCGCTTGGACGGTGCAGGGGACACTGATGAGGGTTCAAGAACGTTTATTTATAAATATACGCAGTACAATATACATTGTTGTTGCCATGTTCGCAATCACGCCAGGTAACGAAGTGATTGACACATCAATATTATAATTATTCATAGGACACTTCATTGATACACCAACCGCAGCGTATTATTATATGTTTTGGAACATAAAGGTAAGATGATCTGTCTTAAACTTAAAATGAAAACACTTCTATTATAAACATGCATTTTTTCTACCGTCGATACAATTTCGCATGAATATTATGATTTTTTTACATTTTACGCAATATTTTTGGATATTTAAATCGATTTAAAATGCCGTATTTCTTTTTTATTTTCACCTTACTTAGTTATAGATTTATTTATCTTTAACTTTCGTCTTGTAGCAAAATAATGAATACATTGTTTTTTTAATGAATCGTCAAGATTGCCACTATCGCAGTAAATTAAAATCGTCATTAGTAGAAAGCAGTGATGAATAATGAGCATTCAATATGTTTATTTTAAGTATTTAATTATCATTGTTATTAAATTAGTAAATACACCACATGACATTCACTTCTTATATCTGTCAGTAAAATAGATTCGAAGTATTTTTTTGTTTTAGAATTGATAAAGAAAAAACAAATGAAAAAGTTAAAAGACTTACTTCAATTTTTACTTAAAATATTAATGATATTTCTCCGTACACTTACGTGTATATAATTTTACTGATTTAAAGGTGAATTATTTATTATTTGGTTACTTCTTTGCAATGGATAGCTTACGGGCATATTTGCCGTAAATTAATTGATTGGAGAACACTTTTTTAATGACCCTGATCGGTACTACCTTGAGCTCTGCGTTTGTATAACTTCTGATGACTGCGATGACTTGTAGAAAATGCTTCAGGCGAAGGCGTAGGCTGTTGCACTTACCTTGAAAATAAGAGTAATAATAACGTAGGTACCTAGCAGGGGCGAACCGTGTTTAGAAGCGATTATGCACAGCTTACCATTATATTTGACCAACCATAATAATGTTTTATGGTAACTTTATTTACAGAAAAACAAATAAATAATTACCATTTATAAATCATTTCCACCGTTTGTATTTTTATCCTTATATAAATATAAATTTTAATAAAGCGCGTCCAGCGCCTGCGATGAGCCAAGAAACTAGCCGATTATTCCAGCTTATTTTTTCATACAAATAAGTATACTATATTTTGAATGTACCAACCCCAGTGCGGTTTTTTTCTCCTAGATTAAACTTGCAGATTACACAAATTATTTGAAGATTCTTGATTTGGAAAACAGTATTTCAAACATTGTTTCTTAAGAACTATTTTTCTTTGAGATGGTACTTTTGACATAAGACCATAATAACTTTCATGCGTCATAGTGCAGGACATATAACACTCCACGTGGCCGTTTTTAGCACTAGTAATTACTAGAATAATGCGGCCAGTTGACATTTCAATTGAATACCTAATATCGACTAAATTCAGTGGTATTTTTAAATATTTCATAATAAATTATATATTAAAGTAATGGATAATATATCTTTATAATATAATATATGACGAAGTTACAAAGTTTGAGTTGATTTCATGGATGAGAGTTGTTGTATCACACAAAGCCACAAAAAAGATCAATTTATAGTATATATTACTTACATTTTATTATGTACCTCCTATGTAGGTACAAATATATATTAAATGTTTTATTGCTTACCTGTAAATAAAATCACCATTCGCCACTGGTACCTATGCATACTGTGCGTGACGTAGTATCCGTATTTTCGTATTTCAATCACTCCATTTAAAATGCGTGTTAAGCAATCATTTGTGTTAAAAACATTTTATATATAATTAAAGCGAGATATTATATCTACAATGGACCGTGAATCAGCGAACAACGTAGCATGTCCTATTTATTTTTTGAGATATTTATTGTACAGCCGAACATTGACTTTCTATTTTCTGATCGCGTCTAATGACATTGAGACACAAAATTTGGTATTTTAAGAGCAGTAGTACTATTGATATTACACGTCATTATAATCACCATTGTAAATAATATCACGTTTCCGGTAGACGCAAATGAAATCATCTAACTTTTAATGCAAAGCGTAATTCATTTGATGATTCTCGGAAAACACAATGAAAATTTTTCGCACACACATGTTAATATGTATTTAATGTTTTTGCAATAATCAAATAATTCTGTTTAATAAAATACATCTAAAAAATCTTACTTCAAATTCTGAAAGAAATATGTAAGATCAAATAAATATTGAGAAGAGGAAGGTTATTTAGAAACAAAGACAGATATTTTACGATACCCTGCCATATTTTATTTTGAGTGTCATCTTATAGCAATGCCTAAAAACTCCAGTTACATGTTTTTATAAACTATCGCAGGGTTGAACCACCCTTTTACACCCAGTGATCACAGATATTGAGACTGTCATTAAGACACTACTTTCTTTTGTAGGTGCATTTAAATAATTGAAAACATTAGTTCGATTTCTGCATTAAAAAAATAAATTATTGTGTTTAGTATTTTTTCGGTGGTGTTTTTTTTTTTACAAATACGGCAAAATAATGATTATCTGTATTTAGATTCCCCTAAACATATATGATATACGAGTATGCATTGTTGTATTTTTTAAGTTTTTTAAAAAAAAAAAAAAAAATTGCGTTCTTGTGATTCACCCAAATATTTCATTTTGAGAGCCATTTTCAACGAGTTGTAAATAAGTTATAAATACAAATAATTAGTTTATTATATTTTTTTTCAAAAATAGTACAAAATAATTATTTGTGGTTTGCTAAATTGTTTTTGGATTTTTATTTTCAACCAATAAAAAAATAAAACATTACATTGGTTGTCTTCATATTCTAATTGGCTTGGCTTTCAGAATCAATATATGAATTAACAATGTATCTTATATTTTTCATAGTTTTACAAAATATATCACATATTTTTACATATACGCAATCATTATTTATTAAATAAGTAGTTAGTAGTAAGTAGTTGCCTTTTCTTTAAACTTGCGGGCTCACGCCGTCCTGGAAGGCCATCGATGACGATCTTTAGACTTTATTCGGCGGAACTGAAGGGCGCTGGATTGACATAAGAAGAAGCAAAAATGCTAGCTGGCGATAAGGCCTCCTGAAGGCAACTGGTGATGTCCACATGCTGCACTTAAGAACGAACGTGAAAAAGAAAATGAAGAAAGTTAAAAAACGACTTCTACTCATATTTTTCTCGATGAAAAAAAAATTTCTAAAACTGTCTGATCAATCAAATAATATTTTTAATTGTGCAAAAAATAAAACCGTATTGATTACCATGATGGGAATAAAGCATTCAATATCCACTCTACAACAAATAATTTTCTATTTTCTATCACAATTAGTAACCAGACCAATATAGATACAAGCTTGAAACATTTTCAATTGACAAATTAAACTATTTTTCTACAAAAAAATTCGAGTTCCGCATTTAATTATGAAAAGTTTTATCGTGTTTCATTTTCACCTAATTACAAATATTATCACACTTATTTGCCAGTTGCTGTATTATAATTGTTTTACTATCGTCATTAGATATCTATTAAAGAATATATAGCATAAAATATGTGACTTACCTTGAATTGTCATTAAAAATAATTATTATGATGACTGTGGTGCATCAATTCAGTCATAAAACAAGATATAAATTATGTTATTTACGAATAATAATACATTTCATGCTATCTTCTACGGATGAAAATCGTATCATCTTACTGAAAGAGTAAAACAGTGAATCAAAGAGTTTTGAGAATACGTCTCACAATAATTTTTGGTAAGTAGTAGTTTGACATTGTAAGAAATAAGACAACGCAACATCCTCCCGTGGCAATTATCGTCATGTAGAGGCAATTTTGTTGGCTAGACACTTACTTTACAAGACACTTTTTTTATTGTTTGAATATTTATGTGTATTACGTATTATTTTTTTTCATTGTTTTACATTTACATTTTTTTTTTACATTTTACTTTTTTTTTGCACCACAACAGGCCAGGAGGCCTAATTACAGTGGTGAATTACATCACAAAGCACCCAGGCTTGAGAAAAATCACATTTTGATTTTTGTGTTCTCACCGGGAATCAAACCCGGAACCTTCCGTGCGTGAGTCGAGCGTCTTGACCACTACACCACGGAGGCCGCCTTTGTAAGCCAAATAAATAAATAAATCAGGTTTCCTAGTCCTAGATGTTGATTACCAGCCATTTATTTGCAAAATAACGCACGTGAGTTAGCAGTAAACAAAAATGGCTGGGAGTTATTTAAGAACGCAATAATTTAATAATCTACTTGGAGAGCGAACATGGTATGATAATTATAGTATCGAAGAAAAAACAGCGAAGAATTTTCTTTTTAAATAACATTTTTTTAATGTGCTTAAATGTTTGCAGACAAGCCTGCGTTCCACATCATATCAATATGGACATTTATTGCTTGTCAAATTAAGATGAAATCATTTTTTATCATATACAGGACGTATAACCTGTATTTGGCAAGTTAAAGTGATCACTTTATACACGGCGGAACATGATGTATCTATTTTATCGATATATATGTATAGAAACTAGTGTTTATAAACCGTTGCGATGGAAAAAATATTATTTTATTATATCCGTACCCCCATGGTACCCTGGACAGTGCATTTATGCATCATATCCCAATTTTTTTTGTCAGATTACAAGATGATTGTTTTATGCTATTGCCCATTTTCGTATATTAAAAGAGTATCAAACAACAAACAAAGCATCAATACAATGAGTGATTGAAATACTAAGGTAAATGACACTCAGAAACGACTCAAACCTCAGTGTGTAGAGTTAAATTGAGTTAAGTCTTCCAATGACCTGAGATACACAATAAGTCTAATTTGGTTAAACTTTGACATGCATTACATACTCTATAAATGTTATCATATAATTTTAAACACACTGTATCTAATATTGCCGAATCGACAGACGCAGAAAAATTACTCGAACGGAATACTAAAGTCAATTTTACTCTACCTTCTTGCTTCTACTTTCTCAAAAATGTCAGCACGCATGAATCAAACATTGGAAAAAATGATTTCATTGTAATTTATAATTGGCGACCTTTATTATAAATTCAGGGGCAATTCACAAACATTATGTGTATATACGGTAGTGATCTAATAAAATCTGTAATTACCATTTTTAATTGGAGCAAAAACCGTGTAAATTTGCCTTAAAGGGAAGACATGTCGTCTTCGTCTTGTGTATGTGATTGACATACCATTTATAGACACTATGGACATCTACAAACAGTACACGTCGACATTTATTTGTATTAACAAGTCTAAATGGTACAGATTGATTTGAATTCAATCACTTCGTCTCATCTCATAAATGCAATTATTTATGCATTTTTCAATTATTTATTTTTTTTCAACATTTCTAAGGAGTACATTTTAAGTACCGTAAAACAGGGTTAAATTGCATCACTTTTTAATAATTTTTCAGCTATAATGATTTTTTCATCGAGGAGATGAGTAGTGTTTTTGACAATAAATGTCATGGTCTCCGCGGCCTCCGTGGTGTAGTGGTCAAGACGCTTGACTCACACACGAAAGGTTCCGGGTTCGATTCCCGGTGAGAACACAAAAATTAAAATGTGTATTTTCTCAAGCCTGGGTGTTCTGTGATGTAATTCACCACTGTAATTGGGCCTCCTGGCCTGTTGTGGTGCAAAAATAAATAAAATCAAAATCAAAATTAAAATCAAAATAATATATTTCCTTTACTTTTTTGTGGTTATAAGTATATTTTGTAGTTTCATATACAAGCTATAATTTTTTGAAAAATGATGCAAAGTAAGCCCTATGGCGTGGTGACATTGCATCACTTTTTTTTTCCTTCAGTATCTTTATAGATTCCACATGGACATGGAAATATTAATATTAATATTTTTTGGTAAATTTAGTAAGAAATACTGGTATTATCAAATACATGACAAAATTCAACATACGAAACCACTTTACTCACCTTAGAATGATACACACTGTTGAAGATGTGATAAGAATTACCTATAGAAATTATTCATAAAAACTGCACAACCAACCCAAACTGCTAATCGCTCAGTACTAAAGTACCATATTGAATGGAAAATAACCTTAGGTAAGAGTGAAAAGTGACATCCATTGAATATTTGGAGAAACAATGAGTTATTGTTAGTAGCAATGACAACAGGTGTCTCTAAAAACTTTTTTTTTTTGATGCAATGTTACCCTTGATGGTGCAATTTAACCCCGTTTTACGGTATGTCCGTATTATTGAAGATAAAACTGAAAGTTTACCCCGACTTAGTATTTTATCTAAAAGGATCCGGTTATCAAAAGACGAAAGAAATTAATTTAATAGGTAGAAAACATATTTTGACAAATCGGGCATAACTTTGAAAATTTATGAAATACTAAGAGTAAATTTTTACATTTAATAATGTAACTGCATAGAAAAAAAAACACTCATAATGTTCAGGTTTAAAAACGAGCACATACAAAACGGCTCGCAGTTGGCGTCACATCACTCTCCGAGTGCGCTCCTAACGTACTTGCGCACCAACGTGGTAACTTCATACATGCCGTTTGTTCCGTAGAGTGCGAAACGTCTCGTTTTCGGATTATTATAACGAGAAAGTAAAACAAGACCGTGTAAGCATCGTAACTTTTTACTGATTCAAAAATAAAAATTATAAAACCGCGAAAAACCCTATTATTCATTTATGTAAATGCCTGTATTACCACGTTTCAGGATATAGTTAAAATAAATCGGGTTATTTGACTAAAATAACTAGCAATATTTTTAGTTAGCCAAATTTTTCGTGGACAAATGCTGAATTTAACGTATAAGAGAGTTTTTTGAATATTATTAATATTCAAAGCATTAACTTTGCGGTCCAACATTTTAATATTATGTAAATATAATTTGTAAAAACCCACTCACCAACTTATCTGTCTACCGGTTTTGAGACGTAACCCGTCTCTTCGTCAGGACAACAACACTACAGCAACATGCAAATACCACTACACACCTTCACCATAGTAGATTTGCTAAAATATAAAATCGGCATGCAGGTTAGACACATGCTTCACTACGCCACCACCGAGGGTTAATGATTTATGAAGCTAATATTTCAAAAGGATTAACAATCGGAAAAGGAGGAAAAGGGGGAAGGGGAGGGGGAGGGTAGGGTGACCATTACAATGAAATATCGAATAATGGACTATATTGGAAAGTTACTTGATTATTATTTAATGGGACATTATTTTTCAAAGCCTTCTTTATGTTAAAAATCTCCATATTATTTACTTTCAGTCCTTTATTATTTATGTGTAAAACTTTAACACCGGTATCTTTATTAAATTCATGATTTGAGTCTATAATGTGGTTGGCGAATTCTGAGAAGTTATTATTACTAAGACATCTCATGTGTTCTTTAACACGAGTATCGAAATTTCTTGACGTTCTTCCAATGTAGACTGAAGAGAGTTTTTTGAGATTGATAAAATATTTCAACCAGGATACAGAACCATTTAATAACGAAAAATTGAAGTCTGCGAATTTTTAGAACTAAATAATCACTTTTCATGCTTTGTATGATTACATAAATATTGAATTGCGACCTATGTGGCGAATGTACGGTAAATCTATGCATGATAAGAGTATCGAATATTATGTCGAGATCTGTGCAGTAAGTAAGGCTAAACAAGCATTTTCGACAAAATTAAGAGAGATACCGCATTGGTTTAAACGCGTAAAGCGAATTAACAGCGAAAAAACGCCTAAAAATTAACGATGCAAATGTCAATGAAAGCAGAAAACAAAAAAAAACGAAAATAACATGGCATGACTAAATCAAACATATACTTGAAGATGGACATGTTTTGACATGACTTTTGAGTCAGAATAATCGGCATGCGTGCATGAGAAGTATAAAGAAATCGAGGTATGTCTACGAATACAAAGTTGCGTGGCGTTCCATTCTCTCTGCCTATCCCTGCGGAAAAACGGTGGATTTTTTTACCGTTTTTATTGCTTTATTTAATCATATACCTACTTACATGTAAGCAACTTTACAAAATATGAAAAAAAACCTAAAGTTTTGTTGAAACTCTTGTATAATTATTTCATAACTATTCTTAATTGGTCTCATAAAGGTTGTTACGTAATTAATAAATATCAAGGCAGAAAACATCAATCCTTAGATTAATAAACAAAAGGATATTGAATCCTTAATTACAGTTTTAAGTTTCCATGATTAAAAACGTGGCATATTCATTTAATTAGTGTTTTAATCAACAAATGGGCGTTCGACATTTTCTTACTGTCATCAATAACTGAATATAATTAATCACAATTTAACAAAGGGTAATGATGTCCAAAACTATATTTATTACCATTTCATAACAAAAAATGTCGGTTTTGATTGTTAAAAAACTGAAAATCGTATTGTTTTCTTATTTATTAAAATTCACACATGTAATTTTTCAAAGATATTTATTGGCGAAAAGTATTTATGAAATAATTGAACTGAGATAAATATTTCAACTCACATAATATACAGGAAAAACAGATTTTTGAGTTGCCTAAACTCTGAAAAAATAATGACTTTATTTTTATTCGCTTTATTTCAGTATATTCTTCCAGGCACGCTGAAGTTGATGATGATAACAGTTCTAGGCAATTCCATAGAAGATTTACAATTTTGTATAAATTTTAAACAGCCGTTTTTTTTAAACACAAAATGAGGAACTTCAGCCCTACGGGAAATTGGAGACAAAAAATGTTTTCTTGCGCGCGGTAAAAATTAGAGCATTAAATTGTACGGCAAAGTTTCTTGAAAATGTATGAAAAACATAATAAAAAATATTTTAATAAAAACGCACTACTTTGTTTGACGTCACTAGTTCATATGAACCAACTAATGATGTGAGAGCTGTGAAGGATATTCGGTTGGCTTACCGTAAACGAACCAATGGGAAAAACTAACGGAGAACAACTTCAGACGTCACAGGCGGAGTTATTCCAGAAATACAAAACTTTAAAAAATCACAGCGCTGATAATACGAAACATAATTTTAAAAAATTGGCTTAGTTTAATAGTCTATTTATAAATTAAGAAATTAAAAAAAGACAATGGACTTTCTCATGACGTAGACTTTCTTATTGTCTAAATGTTTTGCGACAAGGAGAGAAAACATTTTTGAGAAGGGAATATAGAAGTCTAGGCAATTACAGGATTTATGACCTGTCGTAGGCTGGTTTAAGTGGCCACTTTACACCCAGTGTAACATTTACCATTCTGCCCATGTTTAAACACCCACATGTTTGTAACAATAGTTGAAGACCATTTGTTGACTTTCGTGAAGTTAGGGATCTGAAACCTTTATCACGTGGGTGAGATTCATCCGGCTGAACTAATTCAGATCCGGGGAGGAAATTCAGCCTGTTTTTGTTTACTGTCTATCGTATCTTCAAATAATTAATAAGATAAATCATCGCCAGACTCTTGGTAGCATGTTGTCCAACTAGGCCTAATTGGCAGGATTTACAATATACAGCAGTTCCACATCTATTGACATCCACGTGTACGCAATGCGAGATTACCTCGCGTAAATCATTATAACATTCTGCAGAAATCCCAGTCAGTCTTGGACTTGAAGAATCCTGGGAATGCGACAACTAACTATACTCACATGTGATCTAAGTCAAGTCTGCGGTCCAACAAAACTTGCACCACTTTATTTTCACTTAACAATTCACTAATTTACTAGTTAAATTCATTTAAACTTATTCAATTTATTATATAACGCCTGCATAACACCTAATCTCCTCTATGGATGCGAATCGTCGCGACTCACAAGGGCCCAAAACAGCAAAGTACAGAGTTTTGAGAATAGGTATCTCAGAAAAATCTTGGGCGTGCGGTGGTTCTACTTTATGCGGAATAAAGTAATAGGAGAACGAACGCAGCAAACTCCGGTGATAACTGCTATCAAGCAGAGGTAATACGGTTGGCTTGGCCATGTACTTCAGATGCCTCCTGAGAGCCTTAACCACGCTTGCCTACTTTACAAGGCATCAGGTTCTTGACGTCCTAGACGTCCACTACTGACTGTGTTTGTCGGTACTTCTATTCTATAACTATTCAGTGTATTTAAATTGAACTGAAGTGTTTGATAATCATACACATTTGATATTTTCATATATATTTTTTTGTAGTCTGCAAACAAGACAACTTTTACATCCTCAAAAATGGAAACAATGTCATGAATGAAAATTTAAAACAGTACTGGTCCCAAGTGACTTTCCTGTGGTAAGCCACTAGAAGCGTAAAATGGCTGTACTTTTATAGAATTAACTTAAATATATAATTTTATATTGAGTAAATAACATAAAAATAACTTCAACAAATTACCTTCTATCCCCAACGCTTGCAATTTCCTTAAAAGAAGTTTATGAGACACCTTATCGAATGCCTTCAAAAAATTCGTGTATGTGCTGTCAACTTATTTTTTCTAGTAACGTGTACGTGACTTGGGAGAATGCACAGGAGTTGGCAGCCCACAGAAATGTCTGGACGATCTTCGTCGACACCATATGTTCTAATTAAGGAGTGGACATGGGCATGAAATGGAATGGAATTTATTAATCTAAGTATATTTTGTATTAAACCGTGGAAAGGAAATCGAGTGAATCGAGGATAAGTCGGCCCCGAGTGTGGTGGTGGGCGAATTTTTCTACAAGGCTTAAGATCACGAGTTCGATTCAACCCAAGTTGCTTCTTCTTCACTCCCGCTGTCTTGGAAGGCCGACTTTAACATTTTTCTGGCTTGATTTAGCGAAAAGCATGTAAGATTGACGTGGGAGCAGGCGAGATGCCAGCTGGTGAAAGACACCACCAGATGTCTCCACGTGATTAAATCAAAATAAAAATCGGTATCCCATTAGCTCTTTTATTTTTTTTATAACACCTCATTTTTGTGAACCACCGTGTATTCGATCTAGCTTCTTTTGTAAAGTTAGATGATGTGGTTGGTATTTTGCCTTACTTAGATAAAATACTGATGACAGATGTAGCCAGTAAACACCAAATCTTTATTGTAATTGATAAAGTCCATTATTGGAGTGCTTGATATACCTTCATAGAACTTATAAATAAAAACGATCGCGATGATTGAACATATATTAAATACATCCATAAACTTTATTAAATAACGAATTTTTGTAAATAAACACAGCGCTTAATATTTCTGATTGAATATATTAAAATAGACATTAATTTTTAAAAAATGAGAATGTTATATAGAGTGAAATAAATTCGAATAAACTCTTCCAAGTTTTTTTTATTAGTATTTAACAAATTTTTAATTTGAAAATTGAAAATTATTCTCGATGATTTTTTTTTTTTAAATATTCGATTAATGAAATTTTAAAAGATTTAATATTGTTGAATGTTCAATTGTTAATAAAAAAAACTATCAAAAATTACGATATCAAGTGATAAGAAAAATACTGTTTAAACACTTAGATTTCCCCCGCCTTCCTGGTGCGCATTCAGTTTCTATGAGCTATTTGTCAATAAACCCTGATAATAAATAAGGCGGCTGTGCGATCTAAAGCGTCGAAAAAATACGACTGACTCATTTACTTAGTAAATTTTAAAGTGCTTTTTTAAACAATATTTTTTTTTGATATCTGCTAAAGGTCGAAATAATATTTTTTCGTTCCCCTTATCCACATCCGCTTCTAAGTGGAGCATGTGGACATCATCAGACACCCCAAAGAGACCCAATCGCCTACAAGAACTTTTGCCTTCTAGTACGTTCCCGCGTGCCTAAGTTCCACCGAATAATGCAAAAAGATCGTCATAGATGGCCTTCCAGGACGGCGAGAGCTCTCAGGTGTGAAAAAAGGACAATTTGGGTAATGACTTTTTAGATGCAAGAACAACACTACTTGTCCAAGCAAGGTCCACTGCCCCACATCTTGACGAAAGTCAAGAAAAAAAAGATAGAATAGATAGAATAAATTATTCAATCGGTCGAATATTTTTTTTGTTTATTTTTTACGTATTTTTTCGACGTTTGTGGATTTTATTTTTGTTTTAATGTGAGATTATTAAAAAAATTGTAACGTTCTTTTTCAATATAGTTTAAATCGATGGTCATTCTTAATACGGGGTTACAAAATTTTCCTCGAATGGTTATATGTAACGATCGTTTGGAATAATATTTCAGGTATTCGATATGAAGTCCATAAGGAATGTTTTTAACTGATTGAATATAAACATATTTCGTTTTATGGTGACTGGATCGGTTTAATGCCAGTCTATATAAGATCATGGGATATTAAAAAGAAATTTTATCTTGATATTGCGACAGTAAACTGTATGTTTCTTTTACACCGCCGCCAATATTCGATCTAAATTATTGCATTAACTGAGCTTTTGCTATAATTATCGTAAATAACTGATTGAAGAATACATGCGAACAGATCTATTTTAAAATAAAACGAGAAGTGAAAAACGCGTGTACTTAGCAATTTTAGTAAAGACATGGTTCAAGGGAACTAGTGCTGCAAAACATATCGCACAATAATATCATTATCATTTTTCTCTTTGGAGAGCGCTGAAATAGTAGATTTGTAATCTATATTTATACATGATTTGTTGAATCTACTCCAAACGTCAATCAGATATTTATTTATTTATGTTAAAGAAACAAAAGGTCGACAGTGATACATTAAAAAAAATAAAGTTTAAAGACAGACCAGCAAAGTTTCTAAATAAGAATCATACATTTTATTAAATGTGTTACAACAAAAGGGTGTGTCTATGTGTATTTGTATGAGAGTAAGTGTAGATGTGTGTTTATGTGTGTTAGTGTAAGAGTAAATGTTCAGGTGTATCTAAGTGTGAGCATCATTAAATAGTAAGTGGGATCGTATCGCAGCCAGAAATAAGGAGTCTTAATTTTTTTTAAATAACTATATCATATATAATTTTATAACTATATAATGCGATTCAATAATGAATTAATTCAATCAACAAACTAATAAATACAAATCAACAGTAAAATTGAAAACAAAAAATCACAAACATTGTATTGTCTTGCAAATATTTAACGGTTCTCTAATAGCTCTTTCCAAATATTTTGTGCTTGAAAAAATCTTTAAATGTCATTGAGAGGGGTACTTTAAAAACGTATACTGTTTGAGGTAAAGGGATTATCAATTACTACCACTTTGTTAGTACTTCAATTAGAGCGTATCTTGATAATTTTTATTACATGAAAGGTAATATGAACGGTCCAGGTGGATTAAGAATACAGTTATGTGTGTGAAATAAACTTAGAATCTTAAACTAATACTTTTGACTCAATACGTCTCAGGTAAAAATATTTTTTTAAAAGAAATCAAGTGCGGATAAGTCTGCCTCTTTGTATAATGGTGGGCTCGTTCACCTACCACGCTTGAGGTCCCGAGTTTGATTTCTCATTAGATCAAAGTGAAGTATTTCTATTCAGCGTGGTTTTATGAAGGAACAAATTTACTACCACTGAACTAGCACCTATAATTTAAGACTGATCACCTGACATTTATGCAACAGTTGATCAAAATACGTAGCAGCTAATTCAATGATGTTTATTGATAATTTAAGATAGTTTCGTTAAAGGTGATTAGGCTCGCACTTTAGGTACCAGCCTAGGAACATTAAAATATTTTAGTGTAGAGCCACCTTCAAATCTTATATTTTACGTCCACCTCACCAGGAATAGAACCTAGAAACTTAAACATCGTATTAACATATTACAACAGAGATGAAGAACACTCAAGAGAAAGTAATAAAGAAGTCTAGGCATCTACAGGGCTTATGACCTGTCAATGGCTGGTTTAAGTGGCCACTTTACACACTGTGTAACATTCACCATTCTGCTCTTATTTGAACATCTATATTCCTTCGATTCTTTCATATGTTGATGTTTGTGAAGTTAAAGAGCTGAAACCTTTATTTATGAGGGTGAGATTCATCTAATTGAATTATTTCACCCACATACTAGGCAACGCCTGAAAATGTTATTTTCACTACAAAAATTTGGACAAACTCAAAATATTTTAATATTATGTGAATAAAATTTGTATAAAACCACTCACCGACTTGTCTGTCTACCGGTTTCGAGACGTAACCCGTCTCTTCATTTGCATGTTGGTGTAGTGTTGTTGTCCTGACGAAGAGACGGGTTACGTCTCGAAACCGGTAGACAGATAAGTCGGTGAGTGGTTTTATATAAATTTTATTAACATTATATTAAAATGTTGGACCACAAAGTTAATGCTTTGAATATTAATAATATCAAAATATTTTTGTTAAACATCGTAGACAAATACGCCAACCACTACAGTCGAGGCAGACTTTTCCTTGATTACCGTTTTCCGGGTTTTTAACCAATCGCTCAGAATTCTGGTTCTTTATCACACTCACAACTGTATCCTTTATCCACCCAGGTACGAAAATAATGTTTCGAGATTGCCAAATATTCGCACTACAAAGTATTATGAACGCAATGAATGAGAAAAACCTCTCGCGTGCAATAAACTTTAAAGAAAATTAGTACGTATTTTTATTTCATCTTTAAATTCAAAGAAATTTTTATTCCAATACTGTCTCATCTCGTTGCACGAATTATTAATCAAATTATAACATGTAGTCGAGTGAAATTTAATTTTCGTTTCGTGATCGTTAAATTTTTTAAAGCAATTAATGGTACAGAATATTTATTTAACCACTATTATGACAGTTAACGGTAATTAAAAACCTTAACGTTTTTTTCATTATTGTCGATCAATTTTTATTGCTGCCATATTTGGGTTAGTTCCCAATAATGAAGCAATTACCATGAAATGTGATGTTATTTAAGAATGCTTTTATTTTGAAGATGTTTCAACGGTATGCCCTTCCGAAAAAGTATCAGGTACAATGTCATGGCAGATTAACAAATTGCCTTTCAACAGGAGAATTCACATAATTACAGAAGAATACATAGGTTCACAAAATGCACGAATATTTTTATTAAGTTTACAAATTAATTTCATAAATTATGTTAACGAGAGAATACATATATACAACGAATCTCAGAAAACCATATTGAAAAAGGATTTTTTACAATACAAAGAGATTAGATCTTAACATATTTTAATTTGAAAACAATTCCCATATATTTTTTCAACGTTTAATTACAACAATAAAAAAGTACATATGTGAATAATTTGAATATAAACATCGTCATGATTATTCCTTTTTCCGCGACCAGAAGTTCCAAAGAACACTTCGTTGGTAATACAAACAAAACGTATACCCGTCATCTTACCTTATTTTATTGTTGTCATTATTTCGTTTTAACTGCATTTTGTGGTTACCTACCGTATTGTATAGGACTCGTCGCACATTATTCATTCGATGTGTATCAGTTAAATTTTAAAATAAAGTGATTTTTTTTTCAGAATACGGTTTTGAAATTTAACATACTTTTAAAAAAATATATAATTTTTATCATTTCTTGATTTGAATTTTAACAAAAAGGTTTCTTACTTCTTCTTACTAAGCTCTATATTGTACCATTTTGAATACAATTACAAGTTTTAAACATTTTTTTATACTTACGCACCCACACACACGCACCCTCTCCCTCATTCATTCCCACACGCACATGTATCCTCTCCCTCATTCATTCACGCATACACACATTCACATACACATGAATACAATCGTCACACAAATACAATTACTAAACTTCTTTTCTTATATATTATGTGTCATTATATTTACAGTGGATTTTTTAAATTGCTTTTAGTATTGTTAAGATTTTTTTTAAATATTTTGTTTATGTAATAGCTGTAAAAATCCCAAATGAAATAAAATAAAAAAAATAAAAATCTGTCACATGAAAGTGGTCATTTTACCAATAGTCACGCAGTTCTATCTACACTTAAGTCCAACACTGACACAAGAATCGGGTTGTGGTCCCGCGTCTAGTGTTGTGGACTCGTGGATCAGAGGTCCAAGGTTTAAACCCCAGTCAGCTGTCTGCGTGTGGTGTAATGGTCAGCGCCTTGTTGTGTAATGTTCAGCGCGTTTTCCTGCCATGCAAGAGGTCTCGGGTTCGATTTCCGACATTGTTGATTTAAAATATTTGTGTAAAAGGGTGTTTTCACACTAAAATACTTTCTAGTCCCTGAACTGGTAACTGAAGTGTAAGACTGATCTTTTTACCTACGATACGCTGCAGTTGGTGTATGCACCATTAGGTGCGGAAAAATAATGATGATGATGACTCCAAATTGATTTCTATTTCCTAATAGAGAGCAATTTATAACTCATTGAAAACAGCCCCAAAATTGAAGTATTTGAGTAATCATAAGAATGCAAATGTTTACCTTTAAAAAATAAATAAAAAGTACCAGTATAGGAAGAATCAAATATTGTTGTGTAGCTTTGGAATCATTAGTTTACGTCCACCCTATTAGAAATTAAACCAAGGACCTCAAGTGCGGTGGGAGAACGCGCCCATCACTACACAACGAGGCAAACTTTACTTTACTCGATTTCATTTTTTAGGATTTTTACCTGAGAGAACCTGTGGAATCGAAAGCACTTGTCCACGTTTTAGGTTCTATTTGAGGCTCAAAACATTAAGTATATAATATTTTTAAGGTGAAATCGTACCTTGGGATCAATTTATAAAGGTGACTTACAAAAATGCAGTTTTTTTACAAAAGAAAGACGCGTTCCTATGATGCAACTCTCAACTCTACTGTATGCGTGTTAAGAGATTATTACCAGGTGCACTATATTATTCCACGTTGATTGACGTGTCCGCAACCGCGCGACAAAATTACATAAAAATATTTCTCTGGTGAAAACGCCATAAAGGCATAGTTTCTTTGAATTATTTTATAAATTGCAGACCCGGACGATAGCATTAAAGCGCCCAAGGCAGGTCGGTACACAACATCCACGTATTTATATCTGTACAAACTTACCACGGTTTTGATACAAAGTATTTGATGTACATTTTGTAATTAATGTATTCACGTGTTGATGATTTACAGCGCGCTAATACATAAAATATCCGTGGAGTGATTAATAAGCCTTATTGACTTGATGCGCAAGGTCCCTAGATTGATTAGATTTTTTTTAATTTCTATTATTTTATACATACAAAGTGTTCAAGTTTTTTTCAATGACTGAATTCAAATTGCATGGGAGTAAAGTAAGATTTTTAGTTTTTCAGTTTTTCAGTTTTTGCCAAATCTTTTTGAATACTTTGCTTCCAAATATTTCTCGTATTGCCAATTTTTTTCATGGAAAAAAGCACTGAATTAATTTTCGAAGTTAGTTCTTATATGCTTTGGGATATTCAGAACATCGAATGATAGTTTTGTCCGCTTCCGCGAAATAATATCCCGACATTTTATTTTGAATAATGGTTTGCATTCACAGACAATTGTGTAAAAAATTCATACATTTGTTTGATGTGATATGTTTTTTAAAGAATATCAAGGTATATTTACCGGTTAATAAAAACGAAAGTGTATTTGAGAAAGAGTGTAAGTATCTAGAGTTTCTCATAGAAAATAATATGGGTAAATTTGTGTTCTCACGGCCTAAATACACATTATGTTAATATGCATTACGGTAGTTTCGTAATATTAAAGTGTCTCATATGCGTTTATTCAATTATTAAATAATCATACATCATGCACGCCATGCATCCACCTGCATTCTTCTATAAACTTAGCCAATCTTGTGCGTTTTTATTAATATCTGCAATTATTGTTTTGCCCTAGATTCAATTATTAACAATAATTAACAATCTTTTAAATGAATACTGGATCCTATTTGTGACAATTATTCAATTCTTCGTGTTCTTCAATTTACAATTTACAGGTACGGATTCTAAAACTCCTAGCTTGAGAAAAAAACATATTAAAAAATTAATGACCTTTCCAAATATTAAAATTCTCGCTTCCTATCAAATTACGAATTTGATGAAATAAGGCTTTTAACTCCTTACAAGCGCATTTTCAAAATCATAAGGAAAATAATTGAAAGTACGTAAAAAATTGCCTTTGTTATGATCCGTAATAATCAGTTAGTTTTTTATAGCGGTTTCTTTATACAAGCGTTTCGTTTATTTATTAAGAGTCATTGTTTTCATAAATTTGTCGTTTTTTACTACAAACTATTTTTCCAGGTTTGACTCTTTGATTTTTTTTAGAAAAAAATGTAAATTCAGTTTTAGTTTTAGTGCCGGATATACGGCGCTTATTTTCAAAAAAAAATATTTTGCAACATACAATAAATGTCTTATTGTTTATAGTATAAAGAAGTAAGTTAACAAAAAATAAAAATTTGTTGCGAAAAGGGAATATTAGAGGAATCCGAATACACAGGTGTTCCCAATTGTATTGTCGAATAACTGTGATTTGCGTGAAAACTGTTTCACATCCGCGAATTGTACGTTGCGTGCCGCAACTTGGACTGACGGACAAATTACTGTATTTCGTTCAAATTGCAGGCCTTTAGCCGATCGGTGATAAAACGAAAGTTGCCAAGTTGTCGGGCGTGGCCGAGAGTCCTACTGTCATTCAGATTCAATGAGATTTTGAAGATTGCTGATGACTGTTGAATTGTTGAAGAGCCGAGTGTAAACCGGTCTTTATATGAAACTTATACTTATTTTTTACCGACCCTTGATGAGAAATGAAGTACTAAGTATGTTTTTTTATAGCTAAAGATATTAAACTTTTTTTTTTCTTTTCTACTAAAGCGCGCAGTTCAGATGTGAAAATAAAATGGTGGACTTTTTCAAACTTTATCTGTCGTGTCTAAATATTAATTACCTTTAAAATACTCATTTTTATAACGTTATTTCAAGCCATGAATTGAATAGTTCTTAAGCGTTTTTTATGCAATGTTCCCAACATGGATGCCACACGAAAATTTAATTATTACTGGAGCCTTATGGTGGAAAGATGTGACATTTTGTCACCTACTCGACAATAGTCGATTGAGCATCTCGATTGCTTTGTCAAAATGCTATTCTTGAAATCCCTCCGACAACTTAATTACAAAGACAAATGAGAAAGTGGCAACACTAACAAATCCGTATTTATCTATGGCTCTCCTGTCACACGTAAACTTTGATCGTTTCTTGTCTGACTTTTTCCGTTGAATATTTTGTATTTGGAATATTATGAAAAATATAAGAAAATGTTTTACTGAGACACTACAATTTTTTTGATTATTATTTTCCTTTAACATAACACACATCTACATGTTATTAGAAATATTTCATATCCATTAAATGGATTATCAAAACATTGTATAATATACCAGTATATCTCAAATATGACGAGCGATAAAATAATTTTAATATCAGGTTTCTAATGAAACTTCATTTTCTTTTTCAGTGTAAAATACAACATTTAAAGATATAGATTAAACAAACATCACTTTTTCAGATTTAAAATTTACACTCAAAATGCATTATGTAACTTAGTAGACATTAAATTAATAAATATGTACATCTCCCTTCCCCTCCTTATCCTCTCTTCAAGCATTTTTGTCCTAACCCCACCCAATTTACAATAACTTACTGTTCTTAAAAAAATATGAAAAAAAATATTTGATTATTGAAAAATATTTACGAGTACATGAGAATAACATTTTTATATGTATAAATTTATATGTATTTATTTAATATGTTATATATTTTCTTTACTAACTTTGTATACTTTGTGGAAATCTGTTAAGTTCTGAGTTTATACACTATATCTGTTTGTTTACTATAAATATGTATATGGAACTGTTGATTTCTCAAATAAAATAATGGATTCATAATAAGTACAGTTGTATTTGTTGCACATTTGTTGATACGTCATCATTATAATATTAATCAGTGTTGTTAATTTTAAGTTAAATTTAAAAAAAATACATACTCGTCATTCAAACATAAATGCCGAGCTTTTTACAAGAAGGAAGTTTGTCAGTTGAAGTTACGATGTCGCATTCGATTGTCAATGTCAAATGCTTTGGGGCACTTGAGATAAAGTCGATTGGTTTTTAATCGACTGCATTTGTATAGGCGGTTCAAGAATTCTGCCATTTGTCGAATTACGGAAGTCGCATACGGTTCTAAAGACGAATGAGTCCAGCATAAGTTCTCTGTCCCTTAAAGCTTAACATTACCTTCTTATTTTTAGGGTATCGACAGATAGTTATATTGTTAGTCTTTTTTCTGTTATTTACTTTTAATAAAATATACAATTTTATTTTTATACCATTTATATAAAAATATTGCAACAAACGTTGGGATTTCCCGATTTGATCAGAATAAAATCTGTTTAAATCTGACTTTAAAAGGAAGTTACAAAGTAAAAATAAAAATAAAATAAAAATAAAATAAAAATATTGAAATAATAAACATAAATCAAACAATTAAAAAATACAATAACGGAATTGAAAATTTTGTTAACTGTTACCATTTTTTATTTAACAGACTTCTATTGCTATTTTTTAAAACTCTGCTTCTTAAAGATAAAAGTCATTAAAATAATGTTTTTCTCTATAAAAAATAATCCAATTTTATACGCATTCATTTTTTTTATACAAGTGCCAAATGTGCCATTATATAAATATGAATAACTTAGATTTTCTTTTCCTTTTCAATATAGTCAATAGAAAAAATATTAAGCAGAGGGAATGAAGTCCATTCCTTATGTTTTAGTTTATTTCAAATTAAACGAACGCTATTCCGCTTTCTTTTCTTTAACTTAATTATTTGTTCTTAAATTACGTACATAAAAATGAACAAACCCATTTTGATGAAAACCTCATCTAATTTATTTTTTACATATTGGAAAACGATGGAAAAAGAACATTGAAAAATGATCCCACTGCATTTTGTGTGCACAAAGTAAAAAACTGTCAGATTTGACATAAGGGGGTGTGTGCATTTCTGCACTCAAGTTCCTGTGATGTGATGCATTGGCCGATATTAATCTGGCTGACAGGGGTTGCACCTTTAATCGGATCTTGAGACTTGTTGAACCTGTCTAGAGATAATTTCACGTGAGATGTGGCACTTAATAACTAGTTAAAGTATTGGGTGGTATATTATACCTACATATGTACAAATATAACTTTCTTTTGTTCCCCGTGAATGTATTTCTAGGCTATACTGAGTTATAAACTTTTACAAAAGATAGGAAATTCCAAAAAACCTTGAAATGTGATAAATAGACACGTTATTTCTTTACTAAATGCATCTCGATTCTAGCAAATATTGTGATTCTTTCAATAATTTGAAAAACCGATACAGCAAATCATAATTAACATGTAAATATATATCTAAAAAATAGGCGTAAGAAAGGTATTTATCAACGAACTGAAATGCCATGTGATATGAGCTTTTAACGTGTATTTTATTCAATGTGATTGCGAGAACATAAATAAATAAAATTATAAAAATAACATGACGTATGATTTTTAACAATCGAATGACGAGAATGAAATTTCGCTGCAGAAATACGGAGTTTATCTCTAAAAAAATAGAATGGTATAATATTTTATATTTTAATTTACGTGCAATACAAAACATGAAACAAAAGTCAAATATAGTTTTACATATAAAATTGTTATAAAAAAAGAATTATTTGCTCCAAATACATAAAAACAAAATAAATAGTAGTGTTTCTACGTCACAAAACGTAAGTACGCGACCTAGAACAGGTAGTAATATTTAATTTTCAAATTAAAAATAACTGCAACACAACATTATTATACTTACAGAGGAATATTTTTCTTTGATGTAATGAACAAAGAAAATAAAAAGTACAACCAGGAATACATTATATTCAAGAAAGAAGTGAAAAATTACATTTATAATTCTTCTTAGTGTAGCACGGATTAAAAACACCGTTTATATATTTTTTTGTAATTTATATATGTTATCCTAAAAATATTATTAATTTAAAATAAAATTATAATACTAACTATTATAATACGTCACTCCCCATTATGTACACTAGAATTGTTTATTTTTTACGTAATGGGAAACGTTAGTGAAAATATGTGTATTTTATTCATGTAAAATTGTATTTAGTAGTCATATTTTATTTATATTTGCTATCTGAATGATAAAAAAACTACGAAAAAATGTGTAAGGCAGGTAGTTAATAAAAACGGATTGAAATTTAAAAATTACATAGAAATATTCTTAGCAGCTTCACTAGGGACAAAAATACCTGTTATACAGCTACCAATTTTACTAAAACACTTAAACACTATAATGACTTACTTTACCACTTGAAAAATTACACTTGAGACAAATTTAAAATCAACATAAAAAACATATGATGACCACTAACCAGACAAGACATAACATTACTAGACTTGATAATATTTCTAATTTAACCGTAAAGGGTTTTTTAAAATAATAAATCTATGTTTTTTTTAATTTAAAAAAATGATCCAGTCCAGGAACTATGAAAATATTCTCAACTTTTTGAATCAATGTTTCATGTCAACCATGTCGGGAATCAAACCCGAGACGTCTTGCATAATAGGCAAACGCACTGACCACTACACCACGAGGCCGACACTTACTATTACTTTTGATTTTAAAATATTACTAAAAATCAAACCACCGGGCCTGAATGATTTTAAGTAACAGTCACAAAATGAAAGATGAACTCTTGCGCTTTTAAGTCCGTTCTAAAATGTTGTATTATATCTCACGATGGCGACTTGTAATGTGAACAACTAACAATACGCTCTTCTTGTTTCACGAAATGAGTTATTTCGCACTTTGACTTCCGAGAACATTATTCTCAGTATGAGAAGGTGACGTTCCTTTGTCGGACAAGAGTTCTATTGTCATAAGAAAATGTCCGACATAAAACTACATCCGTACGAAACACGCATTTGTGTTTTACTTGCCTACAGACTGGACACAAATCATAAACTTGTATTTTTGGAACAATAATATTATGAGAAGTAAGTTCCAAAAGTTTGTAGACCAATAAAAGCACCCACCCCTTCCCTGAAACTGTTCATAAAGACTTGACTGTCTTTCGTCAGTTTTACATATTTACTTTATTTAAAAAAAAAAACTAATTTAGTCAAAATGAAATATTTCTTTACAATCGAACCACGAAAATAACAAAACATAGAAAACATAAAAGCCCTCATTGTACCTATCACTGCAGTATTGTCAATTCGTGATCAATCAAATGCACATATCAATGCAATCATATTTTTTTAATTTCGCAGTATGACAGTGAAGCAATAAAGTGTTAGTTCTAAATAGAGAACGTGTTTGCTCCAGGTTCCGCTTTGGAAAGGAAAAATAAAGTAGTAATATAAATAAAACGAACAATGACACAAAACCCAAATACATAAAGGAAAAATTAAATGAATTTGCCCTATACAACACGCTCTAAAGCAACATCAGAAAAATAAAACAAGTACCAAAGCACATATGTTCATCAAATTATCTAGACACTACTAACTGGCAACGTTCTACCACATATCCTAACATGATCCTTATGGAATTAAGGTAAAGTTACCTCTCGTCATAACACTTATCCCTCACAAAAACCTTAATCGATAGTTTCTACTGTTGGTTAATACTAACAGTAGAAACAATCCTGTGCAAAGACCCGTATCATTATAACAACCTCTCAGACCTTAGAGCAGACGAAACGATTCCTAGAGCATTATCAGCGCGCGGTTCTCTTGAGTAAGTTTACTAATTTACCACTAGCAAGTTGGCAAATAAATGTTTGTCGCAAGAGGCAAAATTAGCTATTATCAAAGAGAGCGAAGAATGGACTATGAAAAACAGGGATGAAAATAGGCTGAATGCTGTCGAAATGGAATCTCTCAGGCGAATGTGTGGTGAAACCATGTACAATAGATGCGCAAATGTCAACATCCGTTTATTACGTAAGGCAGTTAAGCACTATCGACGAAATCACAAAGAAGCTCTGCGTTGGTTAGGACATGTAAAGCAAATGGTAAACGAAAGGACGGCCAAAAAAAAATACCATGCGAATGTTGATGGATGGAGAAATAGGGGAAAACCAAGAAAAACATAGCGTAACCAAATCCAACAAATATTTGAAAATATTTCTAGAAACTTTTATTGAAGTGGGTAAAATTTATCTGGCTGAATGATAAATGTTACACAGTGAGTAAAGTGGTTATTTAAACCAGCCAATGACAGCTTAAAGGTCCAGTAAATGCTTAGAATTCAATAATATTATCTTCTCGTGAATGTTTTTTCTCTCTTTTGCAGTTATTTTCAATCCTAATAAGGGGTGGAATTCACCTTTGTCTAAAACACTTGGACACACTTAATTCAGAAAATAAAAACACATAGAAACTAAAATTGTTAAAACAGTCAATACAAATTTTCTACGGGGTTTTTTTTATTTTTATTTTATTTCATTTTATTTAAGTTAAATGTTGTGCATACAGTGCTATATCAGTAAAACTACAGTGTTATTACAAAAAACATAAACCTAACACAGCACCAATTACGTACACAACAGAATAAATAAAACAATTTCTGACAGGACTACAAATTATGACAAGAATGTGTTTAACGCGTGATTCTACTTGTGTGAAATATGGTTTTTGTTTTATATATTTTTTAAAATAGGCTAAATATGACTAATTATTAGTTAAGGCTAATGTTACAAATGATGTACGCTTTTGATTAAGTACATTATAGGTATATAATAAAAGTAATTTAAAAATTGAGAAATGTTGGGAATCCAGAAGTTGCAAATAAAAAACAAAAAAAAAACTTTCAAGAAGAAGTAGAAGGTGTAAATAATGATATGAATATATTTATTAATTTATTTGACACTTTATATATATACAACATATATACATATAAGGGCGAGCATATTGCCTTAAGGCAGTTTCTTCCTACCTACCCAAACCGTTCAGTTTGAGAAAATTATAAATACATTGACAAATTGAATCTTACAATTTTATACAAAAATTAAAAACAAAGATTAACGAAATAAAAAAAATATTTTTAAAAAAATAACACTACACTGTGAAGAGAGGAAAGGGATGGGAAGGAAATTAGAAGGATAAAGGAACAATTGAAATATTAAGATAGTGATATTTAAATTTTGACTTAAATGTAAATAAAGAAGGGGCGTCTCTAACATTAGTGAGTAGATTATTCCACAATCGAGCGGCTACTACTGTGAAAGAGGAGGCAAGAAAATTAGAGCGATGACAGGGTATTAAAAGGATTCTCTCGTTACTAGAACGAAGAGATAGTCCGTGTTGTGAAAGAGGTTGGATGAGCTCTCTCAGATAAACAGGCGAAGTGGGATTATTTAAAATATTGTGAAGAAGCGATAGAATGTGAATGTTTTTTATACATATTTACTGACATCGTATTACTAAACAAGCCTACTATCCATAGTAATTTATCTATCAATAGCCGTCTGATGTAGGGCCTAGAGTGACGTTGGGCATACGCTGATAATGCGATTCATAAAAATACAAAAATAAAAAATTTGGCTCAGTGTCATAGTGTGTCAACAAACAAATATAATAAAAACACCACTTTACTTCTTCATTGCGTTAAATACACTCATAGGTCGGATAAATATTCCTTATTTTCATAAATATATTTAATACACTTTTTTGTTTCGGTTTCTTTATGGTTGCTTTAAACAAAATTCTTAACACGCGTACGTTCAAAAATAAGGAGATTAATAGAATATATGTAGGTTCATAAATAAATAAAAATATGTATTAGTATTTGTGTCAACGTGTAGCGTGTTAGTACGCTGTGGACCAGACTTTCTTAAACTTTTAAGATATAAAAGAAACATTTTTTTATTAATAAAGCCTTTATTTAACATCAAACTATCTTCTTCTTCTTGTGCCATATCACGTGTCCCCGACATTGATAATTACTTATAAAAAGGCTTCTCTGTCTTGCGCTGCCCGAGACAACTCTTCCGCACATCTCATTCCGGTCCAGACTCTTATGTTGCGCAGCCAAGACGTTTGCCTTCTGCCAGGCTAACGTTGTCGCTCAATCTTGCCTATTAGTATAAGTTGGAGGATTTAATACTTGTCTAGATATACTTGTCCAGGATGTGACCCAGATAGGAGATCTAACGGCCCTTTATACATTTTAGAAACGTTTGTTGTAAAAAGCTCTCTTCAGGACCTCTACATTGCTGACCAAATCTGTCCACGGTATACAAAGCATTCTTCTGTGTAGCCACACCTCGAATGTCTCTAAACGGTTCATAGTGTGTGCTTTCAAACTCCAGGTTTCTGGGGCATACAACAGACCAAACAAAACACTTCGTCATTCTCTGCCTAAGTTTTAAATCCAATTTATCATTACAGTATATGGTTCTAATTTTGAACTTTGTAATACTTATGTTTGTCAATGCTTCTTTCTTTTTTCTTTAAATGTTTTAAACTACTCTTTTATTGTAATATTTAAACCTTATAAATTGTATACATGGACAATGTCCGTTAATAAATAAATACTACTGTTGAGGTATTTAAATTGGTTCACCATCTCCAACAGTTCATCAAAACATTCATAAAGAAAGAAATAAGAACAATTTGGGTTGAACTTGCCAAAAAAAACTCAGGCTCTTGTGTTTGGCGAGTGTAAAAAATAATATATAATATAATCTATTTATTTATTTTATTTTACAATACGCCCAAGGGGCATTTACAAAAAAATACCGGTAAGTACAAAACACGGTAAGTAATAATTAAAAAAATAAACAACGCTTTTTTGTAAACATGTAGAAACAATAAAAAGCCTACTGGTATGCAAAATAAAAATTAAACTTTAGATAGTAAAAAAAAAAAAGTATGGATATAAAAAAAGTAATTGAATTCAAAATGCAAATTGTAAATAACTTGTCAAGAATTTAAACAAAAATATATTTAAATATATACATACATACGTATAAAAAAATAGTATTAACAAATTAATGTTAAAAACAAATAATCAAAATTAATTATACTACAACAATTTTATGTTGTTTTTTTTGTCTCTATTAAGAAACAAAAAGAGAAATCAAATAAAAAGAATAAGTAAATAAATCATTTAAAAAAAATACAAAGTTAATTAATATACACAGGGATTTGCATATATACATACACGCATACTTATACAATACATGCATTCTATAAATACACATAATAAAATATTATAAAAATCTATGGCTGGAAGCTTTTCTTGAAATTATTCTGAAATTGTTTCTTTAAATAATAATCATTTTACTATGTATTTTGCTTTATTTTGAATATTAAAACAGGGTTCAAATAAACATATTCTTATGTGTGCTCTTAAAATAACATTATTTAAAAACCGTTTTACATAAAAAACAAACATATTGTAAATTTTTTGTCTAAAAGCCCGATTTTACATCGGTACCTACAGCAAAATATATTTTTTAAATATTTTTTTAAAGTTTTTAAAGTTTAATATCATAATTATCATGACGGTTATTTTAAACAGATTTTTTTTTTCTAATCTTAATCAATAATTTATGAACAATGTAAAAATTAATAATATTAAATGTCAGTATAAAAACAATATTATTTCCACCGACTTTCACACAATATTTTAAACACATTAAAAAAAATATTTTATTTATTTATTGGATACTTAAGATAAAAAAAAATGATTGTTTGCCTTATTATTCAATAAGTAAAATATTTTAATAGGTGAAAAATAAAAACAATATTGCCATTGTACGTGATTTAATGGTCAAATCTTACGTTTTCCCATTTTTATCGGAGCTCAACATCATTTCGACAATCAATGGTTTGAGAAGCCGCATTGTAGACCTTTAGAGTTTCGAAGATCTCCATTAGTCCATTACCACATTACCAGACGCCCATTGTGCGAGAGTAGATCGATGGACTAATTTAGTGTACGTGCGTGGAGAGTGGCCACCGAGATGTGAGTGGACACAAGCCACGAGACACAAGATACAACTTGTCGCTATGGCGGTAGTACTACTGCCACACCGCTCGCGCTACAGGGAGACAAAAGAATACATTCAACATTCTATAGTACCTAGTGCATAATCATCCAGTGTGTCGACCCAAATTGAAAGTGTTCTAAAGCCAATTATTATTTTTTACCTGTATGTTTATATTGTTTATTCCCTCTTGTGTTTCGGAATCGTTTCTAATGTCAGTTTTCACGTTGTCCTCAGGAGGTGTTCCCATGAGCCAGGCGGCCGGAGCGCTGCCCGCCATGCGAGAGAAGGACCACTCCCCGCGCAAGATGGTGTCCGGGCGCTGCTCCCCCCGCGCGGGCGCTCCGCCCCCGCCGCCCCACTGCCCGCTGCAGGTGCGCGCCCCCCGGGACATCAACCGCTGCTCCCCCGCCCTGTCTCCCGCGCACATGCCCCCCCGCGGCCCGCCGCCCCCGCCCGACGAGCCCCTCGACCTGCGAGTGGATAGAAAGAAACTGTCCTTGCTGCTGATACGCAGGCGCCTGGAGGATGAGAACCAGAATTTGATATTGAGATCGCCGTCTCCCGATAAGACGGAGGAGCCCCTCACCCCCCCGCGAGGGCTGTTCGCGCCGCCGCCGCTGCACCCCGCCGTGCTGGAGGCCGTGCGGCGGCTGCCCGTGGCGCTGTACCCGCCCTTCCCGCCGCGCTACCCCTTCGGGCCGGGCGCGCCGCCGCCGCCGCCCGCGCCGCAGCCCGCCGGCCGCGCGCGCGACCGCTACGCGTGCAAGTTCTGCGGCAAGGTGTTCCCGCGCAGCGCCAACCTCACGCGCCACCTGCGCACGCACACGGGCGAGCAGCCCTACCGCTGCAAGTACTGCGAGCGCTCCTTCTCCATCTCCAGCAACCTGCAGCGCCACGTGCGGAACATCCACAACAAGGAGAAGCCCTTCAAGTGCGCGCTGTGCGAGCGCTGCTTCGGCCAGCAGACCAACCTGGACCGGCACCTGCGCAAGCACGAGGCGGAGGGCGCCGCCCACGCGCCGCCGGGCGCCGCCCGCCTGCCCGCCGAGGACTGCTACTTCGAGGAGATCCGCTCCTTCATGGGCAAGGTGACGGCGGCCCGCCTGGCGCGGCCCCAGCCGCTGCCGCCGGCGCGCGCGCTCGCCTCCCCGCCGGACAACACCTAGCCGCCCGCCTCCCCTAGACGTACTCGAGACTTCCTATTTGCGCCCTAATACTATACCGTATCGTGAGTAAGTAAGTTCGCGTGGCCTAGCCGCGGCCGCCCGAATGTCTCCCAGAGACGCTACTGTACGTAACAAATTAAGATAAGTGTAATATAATCCTACCTATTTATATTTGTAAGATTTGTAAAAAGAGTATTTTTTACGTTGTATAAACATAAGATGTTGCCTTAAAGCGAAACGTTTGTTACCAACTACTATTATTATTAAGCGATTAAAGAATAGAAAACATTTATACAAAATATATAGAAGAATTTATATTGAACAATAAAACATTACACCGTAAACTGCTGTTATTATAATTTCTCTTTCCTTATTATTTTGGATGAAAGTAACCATAAAACGTCTTATACCCAGTTGATCAATATGCACAAACATCCGTTCTATTGAATTACTACATCCGATTTACAGAGCAATGGATAATGCATTTAACAATAGTAATATAACTGTAATTGCTAAGTGGTCATCTCCAAAAGCCGCATTCATAAAATGGTATTATTACTTTCCGGTATAAAATATGTAAGTATCAGTACGTTTTATCCCCGCAAATTGTATTGTTGAGAAATATGCATTATTGATAAGAAACAAATACAAGTCTGAACCCAAAAGAAACATTGAATAAATCATTTTGAGAATAAAAACATTATTGAAATTACGGGGATGGAATCCAGCATACAGTTTAAAATCAAATGAATTTTTAGGCATTGCCTATGCCATGCAATGAAAAAATTGGGGTCTGTGTTTCCTCTATGATCCACCCAGACCTATTTTTTTTTTCTGACATTCATAATAATATTCCCTTATTTAAGGTTTTCTCCATCCCTGTTGTAATTTGTTATTTGTAAAAATGTCAAAAATGTTACATACCTGCAATGACTTCAAGAAATTTTCCGCTTTTGATGGTATGCCTAGCTAAAATAAACTTTATTTTGGTATTAATTTAATGCATGAAACATTTTAGACTAAACAATGTTTGAGTATCTCCAAACGCTTGCAGACTGGCTGGATTTCCTCCCTAGGGTGTTATTCATATTTAAATTTATTTCAACAGAGGGAAAACATTATTGAAGAATAATAAAGGTTTCAGCTCCTTTGCTTCACAAAAGTCAACAGATGGAAGAGTTGAGGAAATGTGGATGTTCAAACATGGGCAGAATGGTGAATGTTACACAGTGTGTAAAGTGGCAACTGAAACCAGCCAATGACAGGTCATAAGCCCTGTAAATGCCTAGACTTCCATATTCCGTTCTCAATAATATTTTCCCTCTGTTGAAATAAATTTAAATTTTAGATTATTTTATTTATTTCGAATATAAATAATAATATAATTAAAAAACTATAAAAAATGTGTACATAGTAGGACCTGCCACCCAATAATATGTTTTCACTAAATTATACTGCTATAAAGCGACGACGCCATGGTTTATACTATATAAATAATAAAAATACTATGTATTAGTAAAAAAAATATTGACAAAACAACGAGATAGTGGGAAGGAAAAGAAGGAAATTGATAAGGAGCGGTGAAGGATGATTGAAGGGATGTAGAAGTGGAAAATGGCATTTGATTCAATGATTAAGAGCAAGAAAAGAGACAAAACGTTTATTCTCTATTATTCTGAATCAAGTTCTCTACTGTACCTATCATATGGAGTGTTTAATATATGAAGTGTATTAAAATTCTTGTTAAACGCTTCACATATACGAGGGATGGTAGAATGTTTCTGACGATTAATTTTAGTAAATTTATCAAAGTGCATTTTGGCTGCAACGAGGATGTATATTTCGTACAACCCTGGATTGATAACTGATGCGCAAGAGCGCGAAACTGGTCATTCTCAAGTTATCAACAATCAAGACAATGCTACTTCACTGGTGTTCCAATTGTCTGCATCATTCATTTCAGAATCTAAAAATATAATTACAAAGACATTAGAAACATTTATTTATTTATTTTGTTCATTAACACCCAAAAGGCATTTACAAAAAATAAAAATGAAATACATGCTAACATACTAAATAATAAACAGAATAAACAGAGAAAAAATGTGATATTAGTTAAAAAGGATATGATAAAAAGTTTTACAAAGTAAAAAAAAAACAATAATAACAAAGGTATGCAAGAAAAAACAGTCAGCATATAAACAAAAAATGCAAAGATATAAGCTTATGAAATAAATTCTGTAAGGCAAACAATAAATAAAGTGTTACGGTAAGCAAGAAAGACATTTTTAAGTTAAATTAATAAACAAGCAAGCATACATTATCACGAAAAAATAAGAAATAAGAATATGTCTCTATGAAATGCGTATTTGCCAATACTACAGTGCAATTTGATATAATAGTAAAAAAATAAAAATAAGTATAAAGTAATAAAAATAAACAAGTAAGTATTTTTTTTAATTTATGAAATTGAACTGTCAATAATAGTTTGACAAGCAGCTATTAGTAGTAAGTGTTATATAACAAATAACGTTTATCAACGAAAAGAGGGATAAATCCGTACCAAAGGTTTGAAGTCCAATTCTTTTTATTTTTATATTTAATTATTTTTTAATGTCAGTCTAAAATCTTTTTGACAAGTACGGTACAAGTAATTTAATATTAGTTAGAATGAGTCTTAAAATAATTTCGTATTGATAATACTCGTTCAAAATAATATTTCATTCAAAATAATAAAAAACATGCGAACGTAGTTATGCAGGAAGCAGCCAGCCATGGAAAAGTAAAACAGAGATAATAGCACCTTTATAAAACGAGTGAATAACCAAATCTACACATCAGTTGGAATGTTTTTGACTTTGACAAATAATAAACAATGAACACATCAGTTTTATTACATTACAAATAAGAATCTAATTATGTATTTTACTTGTTTTAATAATTTTTAATTTACCGTCAGATTTTTCTAGTGCTGTGGGTGTTTTTTGCAAATTGAAAAATACTGTTGTTTTGATCGACACTGTTTTCAGGAGGTGATTATTACAGTTGTTTGTATGAAAATGGTCTGATTGTCATTAGCGAAACATAGAATTGACTTTACTGCATCCAAAACCTCCAATATTTATTTTTTTCAAAATTGCAGACGGCCTGCTTTCTGCATAACTACGTTCATTTAAAGTCGATTCATTTTATTGAATATTTTTTTTAATTTTTGTGTGATCATAATTGCAAAGAAACGCTTTCTGTTAATTTTATAATAATAAAAACAGTATTTTTATTTATTACATGCAATACTCAACTAGCCATATAATCATTATGAAGCAAACAATAGCAAATCGAAAAAATAATTTTAAAAACTGCATATTTCATATGAAAATCAAACAGATCAACAGTTTATTGCATCACAAAAATATTAAAGTTTTATCAGATGTTGTAGATCAATTTAATTCATATGGAGCAACAAAGCCAATCATACCTCAGGGCAAATGAAGTAAAAACGTAACAAACTAATCACAGAAATTGTATTAACCAAATACAAACAGAAATATTATAACAGCTTAATAACACGCTATTTATGTATGAGACAATTTGAAGAGTTTATTAACATTATTATTTTACATCTCGCGTTGATGCTAATTACGATTGCCTCGAACTTCCTTTATTAATATTTATTTTTAAACGTTTGTAAATGAATCTACCAACATTAGCAAGATAATTTGGAAAAAGCAATATCTGGCAATCAACCGAAAGCTAACGGTAATTTTGTTAAATTATTCAGCTATTTGATAGTAGCAGATTTGTATATAAAAGACGTATTACGTTGTACCAGTTGTTTGATCCAAATTAGTAGATCAGAGAAGTTTTAAAACATGCATATAACAACAATATTTTAAATTTATCCAAATTTTCGTAGACAAGGACTGGATTCAACTCCCTGGGGAGCTGTTAATATTAACATTTTACAACATAGATGAAGAAAATTTCAGAGAAGGTAATATAGAAGTCTAGGCATCTACAGGGCTCATGACTTGTCATTGGCTGGTTTAAGTGGCCACTTTACAAACTGTTCTGTAATGCTGTTCACAAATAGCAACATAGGAATAGAGGAATCCAAAAAATATTATTTTTCAAACATAGGCAAAATGTTGGCCATACAGTGTTTTAAAGGTCACCTTAATCACCTATCAAGAGTCAAGTTCTAAAATATTTCTTTTTTATTTTTTTTCCTTAAAAGCAAATTATTTTTAATAATATTATTTAAAAATATATTTTGCTATCGTTGTATCTGCATTTAGCATAATTTCTATGTTTTTTTAATATTTGCTATCTAGTAGGTCATATGTATCTAACCGTAAAATCTAATTTCCAATTAATAAATATGATTGTAAACGCAATTTCGAATTGTGAATCGGACAGAAAATTGGCGTTTTATAGAACCTTTGAATTATGATTATAATTCTTTAGAGGCTATTAATAAGTGCAGAACTTGATTAATTATTGTACCAACGCTATTAAACTTATATGTTTAGATGTTTTTACTACCAATAAAATATAAATTTAATGTCTTGAAAATAATTAATTGGATGACGGTACATAATTGAATGTCAAAATACTTTTGTGCGAAAAAATACATAAATTTCTGATGGTCCCAAATATTTTCTGATCGGGAACAAAAATATCTACCATAAAATTGATTATAATAATAAAGATTTATCTTGAAAGAATAACACTAAAATAACAGTAAACAGATTACAACTTTACACGGTATTAGATTTCTTGATTTATCTTTAAAAAATATGTAAATTTTTTGCAAAATAAATATATTTTATCAATTATAATCTTTACTTAAAAATTTCTTATGAATCCGTTTAGGGTCCGTCCTAGGAAATCATTACGATTCACAAATTACAACAGGGATGGAAGACATTTTAGAGAAGGGAATATGGAAGTCTAGGTATTTACAGGGCTTATGACTTGTCATTGGCTGGTTTAAGTGGCCACTTTACATTTACAATTTTGCCTTTGTTTGAAAATCCATATTTCTTAAATTCTTCCATCTGTTGACTTTAGTGAAATTAAAGAGCTAAAACCCTTTTTGTTTGTGAAAAGATTAATATGATTAAATTGATTCACATATTTAGCAACGCCTGTAACCAATTCACCAATTTTTAAACTTCTTCTTGGAACATTTGTTTTTATTACAATATTTTGAGTTTGTTTTAATGTTAGTAGACAAAGGACTAGATTTAACCCTCTAAGGAGTCAGCAAGATTAACAAATTACAACAGGGATGGAGAACATTTTAGAGAACGGAATGTGGGAGTCAAGGCATTTACATTTGGCGTATGTGTTTATCATTGGCTGGTTTAAAAAGCTATTTTACACGCTGTGTAACTCTTTCACTTCACTTAAATTAACAGATAAAAGAATTGAAGAAATATGAATGTTTAGAAATAATTTTTCTTGTTTCCAAATAAAAATACCCACATAAATTACATCAACTCCGATGATGACACTGAAGTGCGATCCGAAAAATTGGAAAAGAAAGCCACATTTGCTTTTTTGTTTTATTTCCAGAAATCCTCATTTTTCATCTAAACTGCAGTAAAAATATGAAAAATTTAGGTACATAATTGTAGTTAGAAGTGGCATACACTTACATTCACCAAATCGACTCCTATAAGGAAGCTCCGTGGATCACAGGGGATAAAGAAAGAGCATGCTACATATAAAACTTCCTTTCCTGATAAGAAGCATCGAGATTTTGGAGGAGATCGGGAGTAATAGACGATGTAAAAAGACTGGCTAAACTTAAATGGTCATTTGCGGGACATGGCGTCAGACTAAAAGACCAAAGATTGACTAAAAGCGTTGTCGATTGGCGACCTCGGGAAGACAAAAAAAGTAGAGAGAGACCTCTCACACGATGGTCAGATGATATAAAGAGAATTGCTGGTGACTCATACAGAAAGCGCAAGACAGGGACATATGGAGAAGTATAAGGAGGCTTTATATAGCAATGGACTGAAATTACTGTGTGATAGATGACAATAATGATGATTTGTAGTTGCGATTTAAAAAAATCGAAAAGTATTCGAAATTTTTAAACAAGAAGCGGGTTCTCTTGAACGGGCATTTATGGCACCTATATAAAAACTTATAACATTTCTGTATTAATAAATTATTAAAATAAATAAACATATATCCGAAACAATATTATGCGTTGTACTCGCGTATGGATCGTTATGTTGGTTATTGCGTTAAAAAGACGAGACGTCTCTCTATATATTTGAGATAAAGATACTAAGAATCGGAGCCGTGCAGGAAAACGGGGTTAGGAGAATAGGGTACAACAAAAAAGTATACAATGTGTACAATGAGCTCAACATGGCGCAGTTTCTCAAAATAAGGAGGCAGCGATGGGCAGGCTGAAACGAGCAAAAAGAGAGTGCCCAACTAGATACTTCACACAAAGATCCAAGGGTTGGGTTAGGTTAGGTTATTAGACCCAAACTCCGGTAGCTAGATGAAGTGCACCGTGATGTGGATGCCATCGGCATCGGGAACTGGGGGAGTATATGCCAGGATAGAGGAAGATTGCGTCGAATGTTGGAGGAGGTTAAAGCTAATAGCGAAAAGTAGAGCCAATTATAATGATAAGTAATATTTAACAATCTAATATATGTTTTTCAAAATCACTCGCCAACGAGTGGAGGCGTATAAAAAAAATATATATATATATATATGTTTTTAAAAGTAAAGAATAATACACGAGTGTCCACTTTTTACCGTTTGGAAGTTAAAAATGCAGAAATTATCACAATAAGCTATTTTATACGTGAATAAAACGCCAAAGTCAATTTTTTTTAATGTGAAAAACATCAGAAGTCTCAGATACACTAGTTTATTATGTATTTTTATTATTTTAAAAATAATTTTTTTACATTGAAAGATCTTTAAACGTTGAAATTATCTCTTTTGGTTCAAAAGTTATGATGTTTTAGAAATCACTTAACACTTTGTATTCCGGAGCCGTGTAAACACGTGATTACAAAACCACGCGTTGTGTCCCAGTCCCGTGTTTTCACGTGATTTACCAGTTGTTCAAAAATTTGCATTTTATTGACATCTAGTGACTTTTATAAGTACTTTTTCGCTACTCGTGAACTACGTGAAAACACGGAACCGGGACACAACTCGTGGTTATTATAATCACGTGTTTACACGGCTCCGGGATACAGAGCACAAAAAAAAGAGTGAGACGCTGTAGGTATATGTGCGAACATTGCAATGTGGCCCTCCATTAAGGCTAACGTTGGCAAAACTAGCATACAAAAATG
Source organism: Micrasema longulum (assembly GCF_059751315.1). NCBI lineage: Eukaryota > Metazoa > Arthropoda > Insecta > Trichoptera > Brachycentridae > Micrasema > Micrasema longulum. The sequence goes on along the minus strand of NW_028277318.1, from coordinate 557,991 downwards.
ATTTTTTAAATTATTTCAAATAGATATGAGAAATGAGAATTGATTTAACTATTTATTTTCATAATTATGACACGTTTAAAAAACCCATGAAAACAAAGCATGAAATTTCACAAAAATGGGCCGGGCACAGGGTAAATTCTATGCGTATTCGGTCGGTGCTCAAAGCTCACGAAATTATGTTTCCTGGAAATTGCGTTCAAAACTACTCTAGTGGTTTATCATATTAAATACATCTGTTTTTTTATTATTTCATTGCGCTAATTTATTTTACGCAAAACAGTATACACACGAAAGTCAGGGCCCGTGTTAAATATAAAAATAGCCTAATGTTTGTTTTATCAAACGCGTGCCTTATAAAAACCACGACGATAATACTACCGAGCACTCCCGATAATAGAAAGGCGAGAGATATACAAGGTACTTACCAATTATTGCTGGTAAAGTCAACTCCAAATTTGTATAAATTATTCCTATTACTTCTATGATGAGCTCAAAAGTTGGCCAAAAAGCCTGAGGCCGTTTGTAAACACTTTCTGCTATAACTCAGGAGCAGATGTGGAATGAAGGTAATGATTTTTTTCCCTAAAATAATTGGCGTTCATGTTATATCAGGGGCGCTAGGCAGCAGATCTATACACGATTTAAAAAATCTGCAAATAATTTTATCGATAGTCAATCAACGATAAATGTCACTTCAATTCGTCAATGCGAGAACTGGAGGGAGATTGCTTGGAATAATTTTTGGTCTGACTCCTAATGATGTAATCCGTAATTAGATGCAAATCTAGATCTACTTTAATTAGGAAAATAGCTTACATAGAAGGAGATCAACTTTATTTGACGTTTGATTTATCAATCTCTCGAATAAATAATTAATTTTGAAAAAAGTTTATCGTCTATTTTTAGCATCTTACACAACATGATTCATTAATATGTACTGAAATAGAGAGTAAACTTGTTTGTTTTGACATCTTAATTAGTTATAAAGGAGAAGGAAAACCTTTTAATAAGGGAGTGTGGAAGTCTTTTACTTTTTTATTGAGTTGAGGAAAAGTAGATGTTTAAATATAAGCAGAATGGTGAATGTTACACAGTGTGTAAATTTGCCACTTTAACCAGCCAATGAAAGGTCACAAGCCCTGTGAATACCTAGACATTCAAATTAAACAAAATGAATATCAAGCCAAATATAAATAAATGTATTATATGTATTATGTAAATGTATTATAATTTTTTGTAAAAGGCATATAAGCCGTTTATGTTAATAAAATAAAATAAACTAAAATAACTTTTTTAAAATAATGTTTTATTAGAAGAGTTTGGATTCGGTGTTATGATTGATTATATTTTAAATAACGTGACTATCTAACACAAAGCATTTTTTTCTTTATGTAGTGAATCGATTTTCGTATAAAAGAATAATAATGTAGAATTACGACTTATTGAAAATTTGTTACATCATTGCATCCTAAATAAAAAGATTTCAACCATTTTATAAGAAGAGTAATGATTATTCTAGAAAAAAATCATTTTTTCTTTGATTCTAATATTTTTCAGAACGAAAATCAATTTTTCTTTTAGTTCTAGAAAGCACAAGTGAAAATGAACAATATTATATAAACATCTCAATATTTTAGTCTGATATTAAATTAGATTCTTAATAAATTGACCAATTAAGTATCGGACGGATCTCAATTATTTTTACGATAGTTACATATCGGATTCGAATATTTTTATAGCAAGTGATTATTTCAGACAATTAGATTAAATTAAGATGCTTCAGTATGAGCCAATTAAAAAATAAAAACGGATACAATCGCATGAAAAAACCTGAAATAAAATGGACGTGAAAAGGTCGTCACCGAAAACTCATTTGTAAATATAGATAGCTTTTTTTTAAAATCTTACTTTACGTATTAAAATATTTTCTTTAAGCATTTGAACATGTTTCAATTATTCAATCTTATTGATTTAACTTACCAGTTTAAAAAAAATAGGAGAGGCAATTTTAAGCATTGCCACAAGCATATGGAATAAAAGGTGTAAATCTAAAGTGGTTCGAAAGTTTTATTTTCAAAAGAAAACAAACTGTAAAAATAGGTCATACAATTAGCGAAAATCTTACCGGAAATTTTGGAGTACCTCAGGAAAGTACATTAGAGCCTACATTATTTCTAATATATATAAATGGACTATGTAACTTGAATGTTGATGGACGCATTGTACCTTTTGCAGATGATACGGTGCTTTTATTCCATGCTAAAAGCTGGAAAGAAGTGTACAGTAAAAGTGAGAAAGGCTTGGAAAAGACGAAAACATGGCTAGATTATAACTTACTTGCACTTAACGCGCACAAAACAAAATATATGACTTTTAGTATAGACAAACGGGATCAGCCAATAGAAAGAACCCTTAAAATTCATAAATGTACAAATGCAAGAAACAGTGACTGTGACTGCCAAACTATAGAAAAGGTCAATCATATAAAATATCTAGGTATGCACATTGATAGTTACTTAAGGTGGAACACATACATAGATAAGACAGCAACCAAACTAAGGAAAATGATATATTTATTTAAAAACATTAGAAACATCCTACACAAAGCAACTTTAATTAATGTATACTATGTTCCAGCACAATCAACTATTAGTTACGGAATGATAGGATGGGGAGGAACAAATAAAACTACATTAGAGCCATTAATAAAAGCCCAAAAAGCCTTACTAAGAGTAGCTCACAAAAAGCCTTACCAATACTCTACAGATAGACTTTTTACAGAATTTCCAGTACTAGACATAAGACAAATATACATAAAGACAATTTTAAGACATTTCCATCAAAATCCTAACAGACATAATGACGGACAACAAATTTACGACACTAGGCAAAGACAAAAGACAATACTTCTGCTCCCAAAGAAAAAAACAAATTACGGATAAAGGCATTATACTTTTCTGGCCCCTAAGCAATACAACTTTTTAAGCAAGGACATATTAACGAACAAAATGAAAAACAATATTTTCAAAGCTAGAATACATAAATGGATTGCTAAAAAGACTGGACAGGAAGCTGAGGAATATGTTTCATATATAAGAATGTAATTATAGTTTCTTGAAAATCATTTTTCGTTTTATTGATGTAGATATGATTTAATTTTTTTTTTTTATTTCTTTCGAATTTTTACACAATTGATGTGAAATAATGTACAATTATGTATAAATAAATAATACACTGACACTCCGGAACGTGCCTGTGGGCCAGTGAAGTGGCCATATCCATAAAAAATAATAATATATATATTGAATGTACCTACCTATTGTATAAACATATTTGTTAACTATGTATTTGTATTTTATATTGGATTAAATAAATAAAAGAAACCAATTCAAATGAATCACCTACTTGAAAAAAAAATCATCTTTTCGATGTTAGACATTCTTGAAAATATGTAACTTAAAGCATTCCCAGATCTTCAAGGATTTAATCATATGCAAAACATTTCCAACTAAAGTTTTCCATCTCAATTCAAATAAATAGACTTTTTTTTACTACAATAGGCCTCAAGATCAAATTGAAGTGGCAATTACAGCGCAGAACACGAAGGCATGGAAAAATCACAAATAAATTTTTGGATTCTCAACGGGAATCGAACCCAAAACCTCCCGCGTGTGAGTCAAGCGTCTTAACCACGACACCACGGAGGCTACTTTTGGCTATCTATCAGCTTTCATCGACCTTTTACACTATCCGCGGCCAATTCCACCAAGGAAAGCAGTCAGTAGCCGCTTATATTTTAAATAAACTTCCATAGGAGGTAGAATCCAGTATTTTTCTACAAAAAATCAGATATTAATTTTATTTTACAATACTCCAAATGGGCATTTACTAAAAAAATACAGTTAAGTACAAATTAAGTTATAGTTTTTAAAATAAATAACAACACGATTTTTGTTTTTTTTAAGACGTGTAAAAAAACCAAAAAAGAATGGCGAAATCAGGAGTAAAATTAAGCTTAGTAAAAAAGAGGAAAATATGAATATCATCATCATCATCATTCCCTTTCCGTACTTGATGGTGCATATGGCACTGCATTGGTGCACCAATCGCAGCGTATCTTGATCATTTTGTTACATGAAGGTAAGATGATCAGTCTTACACTTCAGGTACCAGTCCAGGGACTATGAAATATTCTAGTGTGAAAACACCCTCTTTTAACACACATTTCATATCAACCATGTCGGGAATCGAACCCGAGACCTCTTGCATGGCAGGCTAACGCGCTGACTACATACATACATAATGCTACATTAATAGTTAGGTACAAAAAATATGCATTAAAAAAAACAATAGTTGTATAAAGTAAATATGGTGACCTCCGTGGTGTAGTGGTGAAGATGCTTGACTCACGCACGGAAGGTTCCGGTTCGATTCCAGGGAGAACACAAAAATTTCGAGTGAGATTTCTCAAGCCTGAGTATTTTGTGTTGTAATTCACCACTGTAATTGGGCCTCTAGCCTGCTGTGGTACAAAAAAAAAAGAAACTAAAAGCAAATTGTAAATATTTATTCAAAATACGTTAAAATTGTATTAACAATGTTGGTTCATATCTAAGTCCAAGTTTAAGTCTAGTCTAAGAAATATAAGAGTTTTAAGGCGTTGTCCAAAATGTTAAATAATTATATTGAATCTTACCCTCATCGATAAAATTTTCGACTCTTATCTTTCAAAAGAGTCGAATATAGGCTGAACGGTAAATATTTCAGAAATAACCGAAACCAGCCAATAACGAGTCTCTTGTATTCCTTTTTTGAGTAATGTGGCCATCTTCATTTTTTATATCTAATTTATAGCTACTTCGTAGAATTTAGGTACTTATTGTCCGGTAAATCTACAAATCCATACGGACCCTCCCTTGCTTTTTATTTTTATAATTCATATACGTCTATAAAAAAAATATTTATCAATAAAAGAAAACAACAGCCATTACGAAAAAATACAATATTTACAAATAAACCAAAATTATGGGCCAATTTATTATAATTTTCATGTATAACTAAATACAACGCCAAAAAATAAGAAAAAAAGCGTACCCATTAAAAGCCACTCCGTATTATTCTACTTGTAAAAAAAATGTTACAGTAATAATTTTCTTTCTTTCTTTTTTTTATTTTTAAGGAATAACCCGCTAAGCCTCTATTTTGAGGGTTGTGATCAGGTGGGATAGAGAGGATATAGAAGGAGGTAACGAAAAATACACTACAACACCCAGAACAACTGAAAAAAAAATGGATTCTTGGATTTTTTTCATGCAACTGGCGGGAATCAAACCCTCGACGCCAGTTTCACAATTGGTCATCTTACCAACTGCGCCACGGCGCCTGTCTGAAATAGAACATAATATTTACTCGGTCTTTTTTTTTCTCTTTTAGCCAGCGGATTCATACGGAGTAACCCTTTCCCAGATCAGCCGTCTTTCCTTTCTTCTCTGAAATTGTAATGAAATATAACATAAAAGTAATCAAAAAATAATTTAGGGAAAACCTTTTTAAATAAGTACAATCATATTAAATTATGAGTATTATTTGCAATCAAGGTTCTAGTATTCAATTTAAAGCTGTTTATAGTGAGGAAATGTATATATCGAAATTGTTATAATAATTTAAGATTATAATAATAACATACCAACATTCTGTATTCAAAAAGCATTCGGACGATTGTATCACGATATTACGAGCAACATAATCAACCGCTTTGGAAACCTTTGTCTTCCAATACAAACATCCCTTGTTTACGTTTTACACTCACATTTCACTCCCCCCCCGCGTGTTCAAAACAGAATTTCGCTAACTCAAATGAAACGATTTTTTTTTTATTAATTAAAAAAAAAACTATATTATTTTCTCATTTTAGGAAAACCTCGACAGCAAAATAAAGTAATTTATTAATCTGTTTAAGACCAGTAGCACAGAATCAAAAAAGAGTTACATAATTAATCATCATCATAATTCCCTTTCCGCACCAAATGATGCATAGAGCACTGCATTGGTACACAAATCGCAGCGTATCTTTATCATTTTTGTTACACGAAGGTGAGTCTTACGCTTTAGGTACCAGTCTATGGACTATGAAATATTATATTATAAAAACACTCAGATTTTATATCAACCATGTCGGAAATCGAAATCAAAACCTCTTTCATGGGAAGCAAATGCGCTGACCATTACACTACGAGGCCGACATAATTTATACCGGTACAAAAACAAACAAATACATAAACTGAATTTGTACCAATTATTTTACTGCGCTTTCTCGTCTCTATTAACCGTTTTGCCAATTTCGTATTTCTTTTTAACAACGATTTTATCGATACTGTTTTCAATGTAGGAGGGCTGAATAACTGAATATGTTGCATAAAACAAGATGCAATTATGCAATCTCATATCGAGTCTCAATATCCTCCGTGAATAATCACCAGCAGTGATGATCTCTAGTTACCAGGAATGCAGGAATGATAATATAATGCATATTCATCACATCATCCTCCGCAATGGTCTGGCTAATAAAGCTGACATCTCCCTTCGTGCGCAGATTTATACCAATCGTGTCAGAGCAGATCCAGCGCCTACCTATTTCATGTTATTATACCAACTCTTCCTCTAAAGTATGCCTATTTTCATTCATGGATTTATTTGAAATAGAGAGGCAAGACCAAGAATGACCGAAGACAATAATTAGTTTTTTATATGATAAATATCTTTTATTTTTATTAATTCATTCATTTAAAATTACACGCGTTTAAATACACATTGACTTATTGGGGCTTTTTAGGCTTTGTCTGTGTCAAGCCATAATAATTAACAATTCAAAATACATCGTAAAATTAATAAGATTAAATTATAAAGACATGTGATGCAATAGAATTACAATCCAGAAAAATAAGGTATAAGTAATAAATAATAAAATTCCAAAGAATACAATGAAAAAAAGATAATCAGATATGAATATTCAAATAAAAATTATACAAATTTAGATTTATACAAAATCAAATATTCAAAATAATAGTATCATTAAAATCAACAAAATAATAGTATCATTGAAATCAATAAATAGGAATATACATGTATATATATAAAAACATAATTGAAATGACAATTGAGGTATGGTTTCTAAAAACTCACTCTATACTATATTTTAGTAAGAAATAGGAGTTAAAAATAATTTGCCAAATAAGAGTGAGTACTTTATTAAATAATACAAAAATACACAAAAGAACATTAAAAATATCTAATAAAAATGTAAATTTTTGCTGATTGCTAATCTCGAATTTTAAAAATATTGACAACTTCGTCCCTATCGATATGCAGCAACCAATGGCAAACTTTTTTTTAAAAATACATACATATTAAATACATTATTGTATTTATTATGGTTCACAAGCAATTAACAATACATACGACATCGCTATAGGTATTATAATGACTTGTTATGACCTTCGTGGTGTAGTGGTTAAGATACTTGGATTGCGTACGGATGATTCCAGGTTTGATTTTCTGTGAGAAAAATCACAATTTTTTTTTTGTTTTTTTTATTTATTTATTTATTTATATACACCTTTTATTAAAAATACAATTTTACGTTCATTTTGCCCACATTTTGATACAAATACATACATACGTGTTTTCACCGAGAATCAAACCTAGAAGCTTACGAACAAGAGTCAAGTGTCTTAACCACTACATCACAGAGGCCGCCATGGTATGGTAAGAATTTATTTATTAAAATAAATGGCACGCAGTGCCTTTTACCATAAAAAATTCATACCGTGTATAAATAAACACTACTAATAATATAATGTTTAGTAAGTCAACAAAAAAAAGCATAAAAAAATTTAAATGTACATATTATAAGACAACAGTTTCATACGATGAACACTTACATATTGTACAAAAAAATAAATCATTATGGGCATATAAAAATAAAAATCTTATAAAAATGTTTTAAAAGAGGGACAAGCAGGTATTTAGAATTTTTTAAATCATCATTATCCTCTTTCGCGCCTAATTGTGCATAGGGCACTGCATTTATACAACAATTGCAGTGTATCTTGATCATTTTTGTTTCAAGAAGGTGTGGCGGGTCGACAACGACGGCACGAGCCGAACATTGCCGAACGCCGACGTAGAGCGTACGAACGGGCCAAACCGACAAGGAGAAAACCACAGATTACAGATATCTTTAGATAGGAAACTATGGTACTATATCTAAGCACTTTGGGCGTCGATCGCAGCGTTCTCTAGTGTGGCATACAAGAAGCTTTGACGATGGCGCGTAAATTCAAATCACTACGTTGCATCGTATATTGATATTTATTGTACAATATCAATACAAAATTGCTTAATTAAATACAAGTATTAGCACGCAATTTAATTTTTCTGTCCTGTATTTAAAAAAACAATTTTATATTGATATTGCACATTAAATTTATTATGGAATAGGAATACATAAATAAAAATTTAAAAAAACATTTTTAATAGTTTTATTTTACTGTTAAAATAAATCCCTCGATTCTATTAGATGCGTCAGAAAGAATCGAGAAAGAAAACTGACACTCGTAAAATAATATTATATACATGTGTGGTTAGTATATTGGATTATCAAAAATAACAAAATTGTGCAGCATTGTGATCAGCATTGGATCCCTGCTATTCCTGGATGAAAAATATTTTCTTCGTGAAGATTAAGAGACATGGCATCAGCAATCACCATTCTGAAACAAAAGAATATTATTAATGGTGGATAATTTATTTTATTTCACATTGACATTTCTAGGCTGCTGCTTAGGAATAAAACAGGAAGGAAGCATTTATAAGGTTACTAAAGAATAAAATGAAGTGCTAATATGCTAATATTGGATTATCAAAAATAACAATTGAGTATTATTTAAAAATTGTGCAGCATTGTGATCAGTATTGGATCCCTTCTATTCCTGGATGAAAAATATTTTCTTCCTGCACATTAAGATCCATGGCATCAACAATCACCATTCTGAAACAAAAGAACATTATTAATGGTGGATAATTTATTTTATTTCACATTGACATTTCTAGGCTGCTGCTTAGGAATAAAGCAGGAAGGAAGCACTTATAAGCTTATTAAGTAATGAAATGAAGTGCTAATATGGTAGGTAAGAAGAAAAGGGTATGCATGTATCTACTCTATTGTCTGCGCTTCTTATTCTTAAGTCTTTTATTATAACACTTTCTAGCTTGTAATTTGAGAGGATCAACAATGCAAGACTCTAATTTTTTTCGCCCAGTTAATAGAAAGTTAATTTGTTTAAACCAAGAAAAAATATATAATTGCAATACTAAGTTAACAATAAAATCAAAAAGGTGGCCTCTATGTGCTGGACAAGATAAACATGCTGAATTTAATTTAGATAGTACTATTTCCTTCAAACTCGACATAACATGAAACTTATGGCAAATAGTCGGTAAATTATTTTTGCAGTGATTGACAATGGTATTAAAAACTTTATAGATTTTGATTGTTGGGTGGATTAAAGTATTTGGACCACATGCCCTAGAAGTTATTAAACTATGCCCCGGTAACTGTGTTTCAGATTTAAGATCCAGTCTACATTCACAACAAGATCCAAATTTAGATAAAGCCCGTTTTGCCACATAACCAGCTATATATTTACAAACCGCAACATATTGACTACTTTTCTGTCTTGAAGAACTTGTTGGTAAGGAGTGATCATCAACATGAAATTGTTCCTGTACTTCGATGTCCGATGTTAAAAAAAGTTTTAATGAATCTAAAATTTCACCGTCATCATTTTCACAATTTGCTCCAATGGAGTGAGTATGAGATAAGTTTGATATGAGAAGCGACTTAAAAGCATCTATAAAATTTGAACTAGAGGGGTTTATGTTACGTGCACCCTGACTTCTTACCATGCCAAAAAAGTTTTCAATGGGGTCTTGGTTAAGGTTACGTGGAAGCACAAAAGTAAATTTATAACATGTAAGTAATTTATTACTCAAATATGATATTGCTTCCAAAGTTGTAATCCAGTTACGCACTGTAGGTGGTACTGATATTTTTTGGTTTTTGGAATCTACAAATTTTACTGATTTTAAGATGGAAATAGCTTCCTGCCAAAATTTCCAGTGGGGAGATGTTAATCTGACTCCACAACGGTATTTACAAATAATACTATTAGCATTGAGAGAACTGCCATTTAAACTGTCGAAAAGTTTATTTATAAATAAGATAAGATCAGCAGTCTGTGATGCCCCATTGTCAATATCATCCACAGTATCTGCCAAAGATTTCATGGTAGTTCCTACTGTCCTGCTGAATACCTGAGCAGCAACCTTGACCTTCATTTTTCTTAGTTTGTCGGGGAAAATATGACTATCGGTTAATTTGTGCATTTGGAAAAAGTCTTCCCCTCTTGCTTGATCGTATGTGTATGATTGTACAATATGGGACCACTTTGCTATTTTTGATACAGAATTTTGAACAAAATGTACATCTTTTACTAGCATATTATTTCTAAATCCCTTCAAAAGATGTGGCACATCAAACATTTGTACAATTTCATGGCCTTCAATTTCAAACCCGTGAACTCTACATTCAGTACCACCCCGAAGGTACAATTCACGGGTTTCCTGTTTCAGGATATTTATTGCACCAACATTTGAGCTACCTTGGTCACAAATTATTGAAACTAATTCCAAATTGCTACGAAAGATATTTGAGATTATTGATTTTAAGATAACAACCAAATCTGAAGATTTAATGGGTCCTCCTGTAAAAACAAATGCTAATGGTTGTTTCCATTTATTATATAAACCCTGTAGCATAAAAACACAAACGTGATCAGCAAAAGCTGGAGTACGTTTTCCTTCACCCAAGTCTTGGAATCCCTCAATAAAATCTTTATGTTTTTTGTACATTAAATTCTGACTAATTGACATCTCGTCAAACATCAAAGAGCATATTCGAGCTTTAGCAGAAAGATTTTGGGCGACCTCTTCCAAATGTTTATATGCAAATTGGTACCAGGATTAAATGGGATTTTATTTAGCATTGTCATCAATGTTTTTCTGGATGGTAAGGAAAATATGCTTGAAATATATTTATAACTTTTATAGCCCTGCTTCATTAATGACAATGCAAAAACCTTATCGTTAGTTGTATATCTACGGCCCTGTTTTGTCCGTTTCTGAAGCCTCAATTGAGACTTAAAAAAACGGTATGTGATTTTATTTAATTTATTTTTAAAGGATACATGGCGCTCTTTGTTTAATTTGAGTTCCACATCTTTCTAATCTTCATCTCCATGTTTCTTCTAGCCTTTTTAAACTGCAAACATTTCTTGTAAAGCTTCCTTTTCCTGGGTGTTAAATTTTGAGATTGGGTTTCATTTACATCCTTCAAGATGTGGTCATATTTTCGTCCTGTAATATAATATTTCATAATGATGCATTAAGGGTCCCAACATCATAATATAATGAATGCCTAACTATTATTGCAAAGAATGATAAAATGTAAAGGGATGCTGTTTGGAAATAAGCAAAAAGAAATACTAGCAGTTGGTTCTAGCAGAAATACTAGCAGTTTGTTAATGAAAGTTCTTGGTTGAAGTTCATTGTATTTTATATCTTTAATAAATTGAGTAGTATTAGGGTAATTCAACGGATACTAACGTCATAATTGAGTCTTTTTCAATGTGTTTTATCTATATAATGTAAAAAAATATTTATTCTGTATATCTTCTTTAGTTTTTTATTGGCTTTTTTCACTCCTAACTGAGGTGTTCTAGCCAGTGTCAAGTTTGAGATTAACTTATTTAAATATTTACACATGTGTTAGTACTATACATACAAGTTAGCATGTTAGTATTTAATATTACATACATTTTACATAATATAAAACTTATTTACAACTTAATACCATTTATAGCTACATATTTACATTAAATTTTTTAATATATTATTATTGGGTGGGAACAAAAGAGTTTCAATAGTTAATAGGGAATGGGACGCTGATTTTGGAGAGGTCAGATAGGAACTCAGGATAACATTATATATATTGTGAAGACGACGACTCCCAAAGATTGTACAAATTGCACACTAATGCATCTGTATTCTGTATATCACTGTACATTGAACACGATTAAGGAAAAATTTCATAAAAACAATAATTCAATTAGGTAATTTTTTTGATTCCCGATAATAAATAATATAAAAATTGCACCACAGCAGGACAAGAGGGCCCATTACAGTGATCAATTACAGAAAAATCATATTATAATTTTGTGTTCTCTCCGGGAATCGAACCCGGAACCTTCCGTGCGTAATTCAAGCGTCTTAACCACTTAATGTTTTTTAACACCTCATGAAGTTTTAATGACGAAAAATTTATGTCGCATTTTCATGGAAACATCCGTTAGCATTATTCATAAACTGCATGAACATGATAGAAACAAAGTATCTGTGGATATTATGTAGAACGAAATCTCTCTGTCCAAGAACCAAGAGAAAATGCATTATTGAATACATGTCATTTGATACTAACTTTTTGGTGTACTCTGCTGAGGTGCACTCGGCCTGCATGGGCCTGATATGTCATCAGCGTTGATATCTAAAAACATTATTAATTAGTAATATGTGACAATGTGTCAATGAGTCGGACAAGTAACTGTATGTATACATTTTAAGTTCTTTGAAAACACAAACAGCTTTAATATGCCGATTTGCTGGAGAAAATTATGGGTCAGAAATTTGTTTCAACTGAGAGGGTCACTTTCATGGTCATGTCATACGATATATATGTGCTATAAACTTTTTAATAATTAAAAAGAACGGCCCACGCTCAGACGATGTAGTCTTGGTCGATCACAAAAACGGCATTTCTCAATTTGCAGAAAATGTATAAAATTAATAGAAAAATGTAAAGATTAAACAACCATAGTGACATTACACATCCCTGTTTCACGCCTTTTGAGATCGCAAACCAAGATGTAAATCTCCCATTAACTCTTACACACGCTGAACTCTCCTGAATTTATATGTATTGTTTATTATTTTTTTCTTTTTAACAAAGAAACAAAGATGTTTCTCTTTTTCTTATATATAAATATGTATGTTTGTAAATTTTTATTACAAAAATAAAAAAAATATTACTACAAACCAGAAATAGGTTGGATGAAAGTCGTACCACTGCAACTGGCAACGCCTTCCGGGAGTGCACAGGGGTGTTCTTCAGTAACAGCTATGCCTACTGTAATTCACAATAAAAATAAAATGAACATCATACCAGATAACATAATGCAAGAACTTCAGGAAAAACCTTGAAAGATCGAGTAAGGCTTGAACGAATACAATTGAAAACACACCATGCCACGACCATAACGACAATATAATAAATGAGATTGTACATGTCTGAAAGAAGGGGTGTAAGGAAATGTGAAAATTATAGAAATACATACCCGAACTCTGTTCACCAAGTAAATAATGAAAACTATTTTCTTTGGATGGTGACTTGTTAAACCCTGTAAAAATAATACAAATTACCAACACCACATTGCAAAAGCACATCCCTAAAATTGTATACACACCATGCCACCCTGGTAATTGTTTGTAAATAATGACCAAATAAAAATGTCGGAAGTTGCAGGAAAAGGCACTACGCCAACTTTGTAGATACATAATAACCCGATTAACCAACTGTAAGACAAATCACAAACACCACATTCCAAAAGCAGACTTGCAATTGTATAGACACAAGACAGATAAACAAGGTGCAATTACAGTGGAAAGCCAACCTGAGTCGTACATATATTTTTCTTGCAGAAATACTAATAACTTTCATTGTAAAATGGGTCCAGATTAATAAAAGTATGCTTTCCCTATGAGTTGTAAAGATTGTCAATAAAAATTTGCAGGGCAGACAAACAGGACAAATAAACGTGCAACATGAGACAAATTCTTGAAATAATTATGTATGAAATATCATGCAATTTACCTGGCAATCCAATGGTAGGCACAGAGCACAATAAAAGCTGGATGTCATTGTATTGGCTAAAGTTGAATGCGTTGAAGTGTTTAATGCACACAAAACAAAGTCGATTAATTTCGTCATCTGATAAATTCATAAATTTGGGACTTTGAACACGATTGATCCATTCTTTAAATAAATGTGGATATCGTTTCGGAAAACGATGTAGTTTTTTCGTAGAATTACAATTCGGTACGCAACAACTCGGCATTTCGAAGAAAAAAGTGTAAAAACACAGAGAGCAGTGTGACAGCGATTTCGAATGGAAACGGATAAATTGGCGGTTCGTCTAGAAGGACGCCGGCCGGCACGGCGTGGCTGGGCACACGCCGCCGACAGTTGCGCCACAAACTGTATTGATTTACTAGCAAGTGGCTTGTGCGGCATCGGAAGAATGACTAGAAAGTCTTGTATTGGCTGAAAACTGCCTGGAGAAAACTACCGGATTCCGACCTCACCGCACGCGTCTTCGAGGCACAAAATTACCGCCAATTTAGATTTACCAACTTCATTTTATTTTGCCTAATATAGTTATTAGAATCCTTCTTTCAATGTGTTAGCTTCAGTAGTTTAGTTTCGTGAATAAATCTTTGTGTAAAACGTAAGTACCCTGTTTTACTTGCTCTCATTCTGTGCACCCACATAACTTTGTACATCACAAAATTAGGCCACCAACTAGGTGCCTACATAAAGGTGGTAACAACACGACAAAAGTGGTATACCCCGACGTTTGAACACGAAAACACAACATTAAACAATCAATCACGGTGACCCCATTCAAATTCCATAAAAATTGCGCAAAATTTCAGACAGAAATATCTTCGCTTGACAAAATTGTACAACAATTACTTTTTTTCGGTCGGTACATGAAAAATTTAAAATTTCATTTTTAATTTGATTGCACTTTTAATTTATTTGTAATTAATCAAGGTTAATCTATTTCAAGGTTAACTTATTGTAAGGTTAATTAATTTAGTATAATAGAATTATATTATAATAATTATAATATATAATAGAATTAGATTTTTCAAAGACCGAGCGAATCGAGTGAATTTTTCTGTCGGTAACAATCTTCAATGTAAATGTAACTAATGTAAATGTAATTAATGTAACTAGTGAATTGATTAAACTGTGATTAATTTCTTAACAATATTACTCGGCCGGGATTAATTCAAACAGGTGATTCATAATTTAACTAAAAGTATTATAAACAAACATAATATAATACGTTCGAGCGACTCGCTCACCAAAAATCGCACGCCGAGTAATACATTCCTACAACACATATAAATTTTATTTTTTTTTTATTTTTCTTGAGTCGAACACACAAACAATTCACACGAACATTTACATAGGGTGCCAGATTGAGTAGAGGTACTTACAGGGTACCGGAACATAATTATTTTTGACAAATACTATATGGCGAGACAAGCGTGACGTAGGCATCCGAAAGTTTTCTCCTTGTGAACGCACTGCGGGAGTAAGTTTTTTTTTTACCAGCGAAATCTATCGGAAATATTTTTCAGCTGGCGCAGTCGTGCACAATACTTGCAATTTGTAAAATTTTATTTTTGTAAACAACTTGAAACTATCAAACAAACAGATATTCGGGCGGCTAAGCCGACGAATGTTTAACTTAGTACGTGGACATTAGTATCCATACTTTTTTTCTATATACATTATATCGTGTGACTGTACTATATATGTTTATATTTTTAACCTAGGCTATGCATGTTATTATGTGTTACAGATTTGAAGTTTTACCATAAACATTTTTAAACTTGATATATTGTACAACGGACAATCAAAAGGAATATTAATATTGAGGGGACCACTCAGGCTTGGAGAATACAAATACCTAATAGTTGGAAAATGTGTTCCGCCGTATGGTAAAATAATTATTTAAATTTTCTGTTTTTAATTTTCTTTTCTATAACTTGCACAGTACATACATAACAAATAGTGACTCTGACATTTAAAAAATAAATATTTTTGTTTGAAATTTAAATAAAAATTTAAATTTAAATCTAATAATTTAAACTTAACTTTTTAATACAACTACACTCATTATTGAATACTTTTATTTCAATATTTTAACTTATACTGTAATCATTATTACATACATTTTTCTGAATTTTTTTTTTAAAAACGAATATTTTTAAACTGTAAACAATGGCTAACAAGGACAACACTGACTTGACAAATATCAACACAGCAAACAACATGTTCCACACGGATAGGATTAGCGTTAAACTACCACAGCTATGGGTGAACAACATCGAACTTTGGTTTAAACAGATAGAAGCACAATTCGAGTTGGCAAACATAGTTTCAGAAGACGCACGTTATAGTCACTTAGTGTCAAAACTTGAACAAGCGCACATAGAACAAGTTTCAGATATTTTACTCATGGAACCGAACCGAGCAAAATATACGAGGCTGAAGGAAGCTATAATCCAACGCATGGGCTGTCCACAGGACAGAAGGAGAGAAAAACTGTTTTCTTCCTTACAGCTTGGGGATCGAAACCCATCCAGCCTACTTAGAGAGATGCGGACGCTAGCAATAGGTTTACAAATAGACGAAACGACGTTGCAATACTTGTGGATACAACAACTGCCCAAGACGATCCAAGCGCATTTAGCCATAAGCGAAGATGACTGGGATAGGCAAGCGACGATAGCAGATCGCCTAATACAGGTGTACACACAGGATAATGTAGCGGTAGTAGGTACCAACAATAAAAAATAACATTTGTAGTTTAGAACAGTCCGTACAAGCTCTAACCCATAAGGTAGAGAGTTTATTTCACACAATCAACAAACAGCATAGTCACAACAACAATAACAATAGATTCAAACACACAACAAGTAACAGCAGTAACAATTTCAATAACAACAAATACAACAACAATTTCAACAAAACAAGCTATAGGGCCAACGGAAATAACAAGAAAACTATTCTTTGTTACTTCCACACAAAATTTGGCGATCAAGCTAAGAAATGCGTCACACCATGTGAATTTAAACCGCATCTAGCTTCAAAAAACTAGATGGTCGAATCATAGCGGAGGCGGCTGATTCAACCAACACAACACGTCTCTTTGTTAAAGATCGTGATACCGGTGTGTCATACCTCGTTGACTCCGGATCGGAAATATCATTAATTCCTAGATCTTTACACAAACGCCATGGAGAAAAGTCTAAGCTAATTCTCTATGCAGCGAACGGGACTACTATCCAGAATTTCGGAGTTACCACGGTAACACTGAATCTGGGATGTAAACAAATGTTTACATGGAAGTTTATAATAGCGGATACGACACGCCCTATTATAGGAGCAGATTTTCTCCACAACTTCCACCTGTTAGTAGATGTTAGGAACAAACGGTTAGTAGACAATACAAACGGCAAGATAGTCAGAGCATTTGAAATCTCCACAAACAACAACATAACATGTTCCATATCATTAACAGACAAAACCAACATTTACCACTCACTCATATTGAAGTATCCACAACTAGTAGATATCAATAAACCATACGCAGGGCTGGATAAACACAACACAATCCACCATATAGATACCCGTGGCAAACCCGTTATGTGTAAGACTCGTCGGCTGTCCCCAGAACTACTGAGGCAGGCGAAGCAAGAGTTCGATCACATGGTGGCTCAAGGTATTTGTAGACCCTCCAAGAGTGAGTGGGCCTCTCCATTGCATATGGTGAAGAAGAGCGATGGTACTTATCGCCCTTGTGGCGATTACCGTAGCTTAAACGCACAGACGGTACCTGATCGTTATTCCTTGCCACATATCCACGATATATGCAATGACTTATTTAACTGTAAAATTTTTTCCAAAATTGACTTACAACGAGCATATCACCAAATTCCAATTAATGAAACTGACATTAAAAAGACAGCTATAACCACACCATTCGGGTTATTTGAATTTGTAAGAATGCCATTCGGACTATCATGCGCTGCACAAACATTCCAACGTCACATCAACGAAGTCACAAGAGGTCTAGAAGGAGTACACGCATATATCGACGATATATTGATCGCTTCACCAGACGAGGAAACACATGTGGAACACTTAAAAGCTTTGTTCCAGCGACTTCAAGATCATGGAATGGTGGTAAACCCATCTAAATGCGAGTTTGCCAAGAAAACACTGTTATTTCTTGGTTATGAAATTTCGGCTGAAGGCATCGGACCCTCGCCAACAAAAGTGGAAGCCATCACGAACCTCAACAAGCCAGAAACCATTAAGCAGTTGAGAAGATTCTTGGCCATGGGAAACTTCTACCGAAGATTCATACCACGAGCAGCACACAAATTGATACGACTACACGATTACCTCAAGGGAGCAAAAAAGAATGACAACAGAAAAGTAGAGTGGAACGAAGTCACTACACACGATTTCGAAGAGGTCAAGAACTCGCTGATCAACGCCACTAAGCTTAGCTACCCAGAGGAAAGCAGCAAGATGTCAGTGTGGACAGACGCCTCAGATTACGCAATCGGAGGCGTGCTACAACAAACCACAGACGGCATCAACTACAAACCGATAAGTTTCTTCTCAAAAAAGTTGAACAAGGCTCAGGGTTCATATAGTACGTACGACAGGGAACTACTAGCCATTTTTGAGACTGTAAGGTACTTTCAACATTATCTGGAGGGCAGAGAATTCTGTATATACACGGACCATAAACCACTACAATTCGTGTTTAGAAGGAAAAGTCACGACAAAGAAAGCCCCAGACAACTCAGATATCTAGACTACATCTCACAGTTCAGCACGGACATCAAATACATAAAAGGAGAAGACAACGTCGTCGCCGATACCTTATCAAGAATCGACATGATCGAACAAGAGGCAAACATATCGTTCGAAAAGATTCATAAAGAACAAAGGCAGGACAACGAACTACTCGCACTCTTGGACGACAAGAACACTGCTCTGAACCTGATCAAAACCAACATGCAGGGACAAGAAATCGTCTTCGATCTCAACAAAGGCAACATGCGACCGTACATCCCAAAAACGCTACAGAGATCTTTCTTCAACCAAGTGCATAACCTCAACCATGCAGGAGCCGACGCCACGACCAAGACCATCAGTCAAAGAGGCGTCTGGAAAAATATGAAAGCAGACTGCGCAGCTTGGACGAAGGCCTGCATACCCTGTCAGAAGAGCAAAGTCAACAAACACACGAGGACACCGATCATCAAGATCGACATGCCGAGACAGAAATTCTGCGTGGTCCATGTCGACCTCATCGGACCTTTTCCACCATCAGAGGGACTGAGGTACTGCCTCACATGTATCGACCGATACACTCGATGGGCGGAAGTAATCCCTATCGCAGATATCCAGACCCACACAATCATCAGAGCCATCTGGGACAACTGGATTGCGAGATACGGCGTACCGGAGAAAATTATAACTGATCAGGGTAGGCAATTCATGTCTACGGACTTTAACTTGTTTTGTTCCAGATCAGGCATAGCACACTCCAACACGACGCCTTACCATCCACAAAGTAATGGCATGATCGAGCGATTTCATAGAACGCTGAAGACGGCCATTAAAGCTCACCACCCTGTTCCGTGGACAAAATCGATCAGCACCATACTACTCGGACTGAGGGCCACACTGCGCACGAATGCAGAGCACTCAGTAGCAGAGATGCTGTATGGGTGCAAACTAAAGTTACCAGCAGACATCCTGGAGCAGACGAACGACTACATTGACCCGGACTCCTACACTAGGCAACTGGTAAATTTCATGCAAAACGTCAAACCAAGGCCAGTCGAGCACCACAATAAAGGTAACGTTTTCATCCACCCGGAACTAAAGAGAGCCACACACTTGTTTCTGAGGGACGACAGAGTGTACAAACCCCTGATGCCGAACTACAAGGGGCCCTACAAGGTCATCACCAGGGCGGAAAAGACGGTAACACTGGACGTGGATGGCGAACATAAAAAGGTTTCGCTGGACAGGTGCAAGCCGGCGTTCCAGACAGCGGAAGAACGAGCCAGTCCAGCAGAAACGGAAACACCAACAGAACAACCGGCATACACAACGCGTAGCGGCAGGAGGGTGATACAGCGTCAGTTTTGAAAAACAGATTTCAAAACTTGGAAGGGGGCTGTGTGGCGGGTCGACAACGACGGCACGAGCCGAACATTGCCGAACGCCGACGTAGAGCGTACGAACGGGCCAAACCGACAAGGAGAAAACTACCGGATTCCGACCTCACCGCACGCGTCTTCGAGGCACAAAATTACCGCCAATTTAGATTTACCAACTTCATTTTATTTTGCCTAATATAGTTATTAGAATCCTTCTTTCAATGTGTTAGCTTCAGTAGTTTAGTTTCGTGAATAAATCTTTGTGTAAAACGTAAGTACCCTGTTTTACTTGCTCTCATTCTGTGCACCCACATAACTTTGTACATCACAAAATTAGGCCACCAACTAGGTGCCTACATAAAGGTGGTAACAACACGACTAAAAAGGTAAGATGATCAGTCTTACGCTCCTTGACTTCCAGGGACTATGAAATATCACAGTGTAAAAACACATTTAAAATAAATATTTTATGTTAACAGTGTCTGGAATCGAACCCGAGACCAATTGACCACAACACCACGAGGCCGACAGACATCTCTAAATAAAATTAAACCAAATAAAATAAGAAAAATGTTTTTTATTCTTAAGTGTTAAAAATACCAATTCAAAAATGCACAATACATACGAGTATAATATAGGTACAAAAATATACAAAAAGTAGAAAAAAGTTTATGTATTGTCCCTTTACACTTTACCGATATAAATGAACCTACTTATGTAAAAAAAAAAATATGTGAGATCTTGCTGAGAGCTTTTAAATATACTAAATATAATAAATTATACAAAACAGTTATTATAAACCGGTGCATTCACTCTGTGTTCCTCTAATATTGGATTTATTAGCACGCGTCTCATGGCGGTGGATTGTCCCCTAAACAATGTCTATCTGAGACCGCAAGATGCCTAAGACTATCGATGTCCGATGGACTGACATCTCTCGGACATCCAAGTCGAAGGTCGTAAATCCTCATGCAAATATGTACGACCAACTTTCGTTTTACATAGAAACTCGAGATCGCAGATGATCATAAAATACTGCTTAAGTACGTAATTACGACAGTTAACAAGACCCACTAATAACGATATATAGAACATTGTATCATATGAACTATTGTCAATCTTACTTTGTTTCCTAGGTTTTATACATATGAACGTGAGTCTTCATTTTTATGCTTAATTTTTTGTCCACAAAACGACATTCCTTATTTATATATTTTTTTATTACAAAACGAATCTACCAGTATAATACCAATGCCTATTTATTTATTCATTTTATGTTTTTATTAAAAGAGAACAACCGCCATTACAACAAAAAAAAATATTTACAAATAAACCAAAATTATAGGCCAATTAAAGGTTTCTATACATTACTAAATATAATGTCAAAAAAAGAAGAAAAAAAACGTACATTGAAATAGCCACTCCGTATCATTCCACACGTAAAAAATAAATAAAATATTACAACAATAATGAAATGATAAAAAAAGGAAAAAAAAGTTTTTTGTTTAATCGAACTTAAAAATCCTTTCGCCGGCGGATCCATACGGAGTAATACGGAGCTATCAGTCCTCCCTTCTTTCTTCTTTCAAACAAAAGAAAATAATGACAATATTAAATTGCACAAAAAACAAAATATTAGGTAGGTACAGTTAGATTAAATTATAATCACTATTTTTTATTAGGGCTCTAGCATTTTCTTTAAATTTGTTTAAAGTGAGGAAATTTATATATATTTCTAAAGAGTTATAATTATTTTAAATTTTGGGCAAAGATGCATTCTTATTATTATTCGTGCTTGAAATACCAACATCAAATAATTGTTGCAGCCGAGTACTCAGCCAATACTCTTAACATCACTTAATGCAAGATTTCATTGTTTTTCCACGTTGTGGAGTGGTGTGTTAAAGAACTATCTGGCGCATATCACTTCTATGTATTTTACATGGTCAGAATTTATTTTTTAATTTACATGGCGTGCAGTGCCTTTTACCATACAAAAAAAATAACGTGTAGAAATAAACACTTAACAAATAATATGATACAGCAAAAAAAAGGTATAATAAACTTTATATGTTCATATTCTAATACAGTGGATTTATACAATGAATACGCTGCAATAGTGTACAAAAAATAAATCATTATGGCTGTTGAGGAGTGGACGTGGTGTTAAAAATATCTCATCCTAGGAGGAGGAAAACTTAGTAAGTGGACTGAATTGTTAGGGAAGGAAGGGTTGCGCAACTCCACTAACCTGCTGATGATGAGGCGCGTGTGCTGGAACCCTGGTAAAGCTGGCACAGCTTGTATGGATCTAGCGGTCAAAAAGAACGCGGACACAGCTCGCTTGAAGAAAGATTAGATTAGGACTTCACTCGGTCGATGTTGGATTGTGTACTGATAGTTTAATAATTTTTATGGGAACTCACACGTAGAATTATTGTTACATGGAGTGCGCTAGGAAATGGGAAGGACGGGTAGGTAGGTTAAGATTAGGTTGAGCGTTGGTCCGAACAATGGTCATAAAAAAATTAAATCTTTGAAAAATGGTTTTGTAAGGGAACAGTTAGATATATATTTTAATCATGAAAAAATTACGCAATTTAATTAAACCAAATTAAAGAAAAACAAAATTTTTTTAATTGTTAAAAATTATATTTTAAAAATATAAAATATGTACAAGTATGTACAAAATTGTACAAAAAGAAGAAAAAAATCAATAAAAAAGAAAACACTATTTTTTAATGTAGGGTAAAAGTGGGATAGTTGCCGTAGGGGGATAGATGCCACGATTATCATGTAGAGACATGCATAACTATTAAACTGCCGATTTTTACTTTAAAACAAAGCTCTACTCCGCTATCCGCCAGTCTGCCCAGTGCATCGTTTTGTGACGTTCGTGTGAGTGAGGAACGTGTCAAATAGGTGATTACGCGCGAGCGATTGCTGGATTTCGATTTCTTCCTTTATCATTTCGCTCGGAACTTTTGAGTGTATGAGGTAAGTAATAATATTTTTTTGTTTACGATCAATGTATATACTAAATGCAAAGATTATATTATTGTTTTAGAATTTTTTTATTTAGCTTATTTCACATATTTAAGGGCGTCTATAAAGGATAGATGCCCAAGTCCTCGTGAGTATAGTTGCCCTAAGGGGCATCTATCCCATACTTATTCAGCATTTTTATTTTCCAGCAATGTTTTTTACGCAAATACGTACGCAAAATCGAAGCAAAACCATATGGACCGATGATGCTCTAAAAGAAAAGACTCTTGGCATAAATAAAACATACCGTCAGTATGGCTTAGATACAATGTATTATGTTGAATTGGATACAATGTATTATGTGCAGGAAGTGGCTTCACGAGAGTTGTACTTTATACGGAGATATCTGTAATTAATGTAGACGGACTAAACTTCTGCAAATAAAAAAATAATAACTAAGAATTAGTTATTAGGTATAATTCATTACAATGTTTGTTTAAAGTGCCAAACATGATTGTGACATAATTGTGACCAAATAAAGTAATATTAAAAAAATGTTGTTTTAACTGATTTCATAATGCAACTATCCCATCATTCAAAATTACATTAAGGCATCTTTTCCATAGAGTAGGCAACTATCCTCATTCAAAGAGGTTGCGAAAATATTTTTTTACAAAAAAAAATACAATAAATACCTTACTTTTTACACATGTACAATATTATTTAATAGGTAAACTAAACGCCACAAAAGTGTCTGACAGTTTAATTCATAAACTTGTCGAAAAATCGCATTTTTCAAAAAGTGTGTCGTCTAACCCACTTTTACCCTATATTATATGACAATAACTTGACAAATGTGTCCATCATTGAATCAATAAAATATAATTGATTTATATACACTTTATATTAAAATATCAGCAACGTCAGAATAGTAATCGCCGAGTACATGGAGTCGATTCAGAATACCATTATAAGAGTATGTTACACTGCTCTAGCGTGGTGTGTCGTGGCGCGCCACCGACGCAGTCTAGAGTGATAGAGGAGGGTTATAGCGCATCCCAACACAACACAACAATGTTTCAAGAAACGTCTCCTTAACGCAAGTCACTGTTCATCACTACGCAAGTAAGTTAACCAATCAAAAAATGGCAGAAGAGCTGCAACACACCTAAACGCGCCAACGCGACAGACCAAACCCCAAAACAATACACGAGAACAGAAAATCCTACATTTACTTGTATATACAGAAAAACATATCCTCGTATACCAACGGATTATGGATGTTGCTTATTTAGGATTGTTTCATTTATTTATTCAAATCTTCAAGTACGAAGAATAAGTACTTTGGCGGACTTATTGCTTAAAGCAAAATATTCCAACCAACCAAAAAACAGACCGATCAAAAGAAGGGTTGGCCAAAAATATTATCTAAAAAAACAAAATATATATTGAAAGATACGTGCATGAAAAAATATAATTAATTAAAAATAACAGCTGTTATTAAAGGAGGAGATGAGGCTTGCACATATAGACATAAATCAAGGTGCATTTGGCTATAGGTACATATTAAAAGATGAGTTATGTGGAATCAGGTAATAAGTTTGTAAGAATTGTTATCTGTGCCCTGGCGGATGAAGAATACAGTTCTGTATGTAAAATAGAACCAGAACCCCCGGCGACCCCATGGCTACTTATATAGTGAAACAAATTATTGCTCTCTCTTAAAGATAGATTACTCTACATAATAATATAACTATAGTCATATTTCCGTCGCACGGAGAAAGGCCGTAACTACCATTTTTGTCAAAAATGTGTTCAGTTGGTATATATCTGGAATCAGCAAGAAAAGATAAACATTTCCATATATTCAGTCCATATGATTTATTTTTTTCAATATTGTATGTAAAAGCGCAATTTCACTTAATATAGTCTACAATAAAACCAATTCTATTTTTTATTAATGAAAGGGAAAATCCGCAATAAAAAAAAATAATATGATAAACAGTACTTCAAAAAAATTATACCTATTTTTTTAAGTGTTACAATCTAATTTAATCTAATAATTAGGTACTCGCAAAGGTTTAATTTGGACGTAATAATGCTTAGCCAATTTCAAGTGAGGGTTTTACAGGAACCCTTTCAGGGCACTGCAGATTGAATGAACATCTTGCTAGAATGAAACTTTCTGAAACTTTTAGATGTGGGTTCTGGCCGTTGCCTTAGTTCGTTTTTGTCCAACACACCATTTTAACAAAATTGAGTTAAGTGTACAAGAGTTCTGAGAAAGCCTTGATTTATAAAATTGGAATTGAAAAAAATATAAATGATAAAGGGATTTTCTGATGAATTTCGTGAAGAGTGTGGTCATTATTTATGGCTATTTCGTAAAAACAGTTACCATGAAGTATGTTCCTCTGAAATTGTGCTGTCTAGCCCTGAAACAACATGTACAGTACTGACCCCCTATTTCAAAGAATTAAAATTTAAGATAATAATTATATTTAATGCTCTATATTGTGGTTATTCATCTATATCAAATACAAATAAAGAAGCTTGTGTAGCTTTGAAACCGGTCATTAGAAAAAAAGTTGGTATAGCAAAGGTTTTTTTTTATGATAAGAATAAGTGTTACAAAATAGATAGGTGTCTTTGTCGATAAAAGCTCAAAACTTCACTTTCGACGAAACCCTAATTTCTTCAGAATTTACTTGAATGTAGTTACGGCCTTTCTTCTTACGACGGCAGAATAATCCTCGAGTATGTATTGTACGTGTTGATGTAGGTACTGTATTCTCCACTAGTATAGTCTTAATAACTAGTCCACATTGCAACAAACGATAGGTGAAGCGCGAAACTCGATCGCCCACAAAACATGTTTAATGAGATTATTGATCAGAGATCCAGCCAACGAGATGATCGTACTTACTGCACTGCTTTCGATCAACTCGATCGTAAAATAATCACCCCGCACTTTATTTGCTGACAAGTGAAATTTGCAGTCAATAGTCGAGTTATCTTTAATAAACAATAAATTATTTTTAAAGTTCCAGACTTGACTAATCTGCATTCCTTCCATACTTTTATTTGCTTCATATTTCGATGTTTTTTTTATTTATTTTTGCAATGTTTAATTGTTTTCTCATTGTTTTTTGGCGTATTATATAAGTTGTTTTATACTAATACATATAACACAAAGCAACAGCAAAAATAACTCAAATTACTTAAATGTATTTCTAATTAAATATAAGAATTTAATAATCATTATTATATAACTATAAAGGACATATTTGTGCTAAGAATATACAATGTTGCTTAAATGTTAATAATGTATCAAAATATATAATAAAAAACCAATGTAATGCATACAAATATACGAGTTAATAATTTGTGTACCAATTATATTAAGTAAAACGTTTATTAGTCTACACATATTTTTCAAAAAATCTCTCGCTTCACTTTTTATATGTGCAGTTATTTTGATTTAGAATTTGTTTTACACTTTGAGTCTATTTGGTATTCAATCATCAAATATTTTCGGAGCAATTACATTATATTGCTATATAACAAAGGATGTTGTTACAAGTGGGACAATACAGGCAAATTGTATTGCTGTGCAATTGTTTATATTTTGTTGAGTTCTTTTGACCTCACTTAATTTATTAAAAAATTAAGTGGTTGGCACCTCACAAACAACTGTCTTACATCCAATATTTTAAATTCAGCAAATAGATATTCCGTCGGATACCTTAAAGGTTTTTTAAGAATGATCTCTAAAAAAAATTGTTTTAAAAAAAAACATCCAAATCTGTTCAGTTTTGGGGTGCGATAAATGGGACAAAGAATCGTAGATTTTGTCTTTTTTCGTATGACATAATCAGTCCGACGCTGACGTGCAGTTGTCTCTTTAGCACAGTATCAGGGAGAAATTTGCGAGAAAGTGAAAGAAAATCTTTAAATACCATTTTTAATAAAAATGTCTAGTGCCAAGTATCCCCTTCACTAATAGTTTACGGTAAATCTAGGTTATGAAGAAAATAAAAAAAATATTCTTTTGACAAAATTAATATTGAAGCACTTACTTTGCAATTTTTTATTTAAATTAATTTATCTTAGTTTCAGTCAATTAAAGTTTTTTTTTTGTTTTTTATTACATTAAGTGAATTTTTAACCTAATTAAACGTTACAAGAATATGATTAATAATTGATTCAATTGCTTATGTTGGGACCTACCTATGCCATTTCAATTTAACTTAAATGAATTAATACTAAATTTATGATCATCATCAAACCCTTATCCGCACCCAATGGTACATATGGTTTTCTGCATCGTTAAACCAAATGCAGTGTTTCTCAATCATTTGATAGAAAAAAATTAAGGTGATCAGTTTTAAGCTGCAGGTGCTAGTCCAAGGACAGTAAAATACAAAGTGAACGCACTTACCACTTCACTATTTGGTGGAATATTCTGTTTTATTTTTTTTTCAGGATTTTGAATTTAGAGCAGCCATCAAGTCGAAAACCCTCGGCCAGGATTAAAAATCTTCTATTTCAGATTTGAAAAAAACTGTGGTATTCATACGCACGGACACAGACAAAATTAATTTGTGCACATTATTAATATCGATAAATGTAAGAGATACTGCAAAGTTTTAAAATTGTTGCTTAAATCCACTTGTATATTTTTAACGTGAGCATAAAAAGTTTTCAAGTTTATAATATGTAATGATTGAGTGGGATGTTTCACGAGCCTTCCAAACTTTTTGTATAGTATACAGCATTTGGAGTCCTGCTATCATTAATATCTTTGATTGCCTTTACTATATTTATCACGTATAATGTTACCTCTCTTGACAAGTCCTTACGAATAATATATTCCGCCTGGACTTATCAAAAGAAGACAAGTGTTAAGTGATATTATGTTTCGAATGATTATGTAATCATGTTGCTTTCAATTAGGAAGTTGTGAAATGTAGAAGTATAGACAGACAACGCGAAGTCCATTGCAATCAATCATAAACCGCAACTTGGCACATGCGCGTAGCAAAACTTAACCGTTGCACTGCCTGTGTAGGACGATTTTTTAAATCAAACAGGTTGTTTCAGAACTGCAAAAACTTACGAAATCCATACGATAAGCTACAAAAATGTGCGTCGTAGTATTAAACAAATTAATGACAACTCAAATAGATGATTGGATCATAAAAAAACGACAAATATGTCAATTTTGCATAATCATGTATATTTATTAATGACAGGGTGACACATTAATCTACTTAGTTTTTCAACTCAATAACCCGCTTTTGTGACATTGTCAGACTCGAATGGATTTAATTTTTTTTTTTTAAAACTCGTATAATGAAATTTAAGGTGCTTAAAATTTTAGATATTAAATTTTGGCCGCCCGTGTTCTGGTGATTAACGCGTTTGGCTACCAAACATGATGTCACGGTTTTTTTAAAGATGTAGGAGTTACTTTGTTTTTTATCTTGCTTTTAATGAAAACACTGCATATGTTCTTTGACACGAATATCAACATTTTTTGATGTTCTTCCAACGTAAACTAAAGGACAAGAATTGCATTTTAATTCCCTCCATCCCCTCTACTTCTTTCATTAATTCTCAAACAAGAGAATATTTTCATAATTTAATCAGTGCATATTTGTCCGAATCAGTGAATGTGCTTATTAAAAATTGGTTTGTCGTGTTGGTTTTATATTTTTGTGCAACAACTATGGTGAAGGTGTATAGTGGGTTTTGTATGTTGGTTTACCTGTTGGTTTAATTGGTGTCCTGCCGAAGAGACGGGTACGTCTTGAAACCGGT
The DNA here is from genome assembly GCF_059751315.1 of Micrasema longulum. Taxonomy (NCBI): domain Eukaryota; kingdom Metazoa; phylum Arthropoda; class Insecta; order Trichoptera; family Brachycentridae; genus Micrasema; species Micrasema longulum. The sequence continues at coordinate 528,963 of NW_028277318.1, read as the reverse complement.
AGACATAAAAAAGTCGGTTAGTGGTTTTATACAAATATTAAATAACATTTAGTAATAATATTTAAGTAAACAGTGCTACATGCATGATTGTGAAATATATATTTTGTTGACTCTTGACTAAAAAGTTGACTGAAGGGGTTCCGAGATAAAAAATCCAGCATGTCTTCTAACATTTGGACGTACTGAAAATATTTTATACCAATTTCAGAAGCGTAAAAATATGCAACATCGATACAAATCATTTAAGACAGTTTATCATTTCATGCGTTAACTTTCTAATGAACACCCAGGCGGATATTATCAGAATTACAAAGGGAGCCGCTTGCAGAGACGCCACTCGAAAGGGAGGCCACACGCGAGTTATTTTATAATATGATGAATAAACGATAAATATTATGAATAAAGTTATAAAGCAAATAAAATTTTTTTGAAATTTTAAACGGGAAAAATTCTCGACAAACAATATGAATGCTCTAAAAAAGGCAGCATGCAAATTATTATAAAGTAAATCAACTGATTACATAAATCAGCCAATGTCATAAATACTGGTGTTGGTTAAACTTTTATTTTTGAATCTCAATAATATATCAAGATAAGTTAAAACTATTTATTTATTTTATCAAAGAACAATAACAAATTACTAGACACACATGCATATTATAACATACAAGATATTTTATTTATAATATTTCCATACTCGCCACCTTCTATTATTGTTTACAGTTTGCAATGTATTAAAAGCAATAAAATAATACAAATAGGCTCAAAGTCCATTGATTGATTATACACACATGTGCTTAATGATTTGACTCGAAATATGGAGCAACGATCAAAAAAGTAGCTAAGTATTTTATTTTGAATACAATACATCATATTCTGCAAGAGCAACTGTATTGCACATAAGATATCCTTCTACGTAAGAGTGACGTCTTGGAGTACATTGATTTCCTATCCTAGAGTACCACCATGGAGACATAAAAAACAAAGGAACGCAGCCTGTAAAGAAACCACAGGGCGTAGTAACGTCAGTCAATTCCAATATGTAGTCCAAGTGTAGTTAGTTCACCTAATCATAGCCGCTACCCTCGCGCTTTACAACAAAGCTGCATTTATTTATTCATTACTACTAATACCATTACGCCATTTCCCCAGAGGGGTAAACAAAGATAATAGACCGCCACACACGTCTATCCTGGCTTACATTTCTAGCTTCTTCCACATTCATAGATCTTTTCATACATGCCCTTAAGTTCTGCCTGCTTTTGACATGACCAGACTTAAGATTTAGGTTTATCCAATCATGCCACGTTTTCCTTATTTACCATGTAATAAATATACCTCGGAAGATCACAAACATTTTTTCCGTCTATCTCCAGCTGGGGTAGCTTCAACTGACCCACACAACAAACAAAACCCTACAAAAAAAAAAAAGAATTATTGTACCGTAAAAACTTGTTTAAAAAAAATTGTTAAAAAATGAATATTTGAAAAATAAAAACATAATTTGTGATAAAAGAAAATGAATATAAAATACATAAAAAGTAAGCATATGAACAAATTAGTGTATCAATGCAGTGCTCTATATAGGACTGAGTGTGGCTAGAAAAATGATTATGATGATTTTTCTGCGTATACCAATATTATTATTTTGATTTTTTACTTTGACAGTTATTTTCAAAACGGTTTAGAAACACACCGCTCGCGCCTATTAGGTTAAAATCAATCATAATACGCCGGAGCACTGCGCGGCGCGCGACTGCGAGCAGACGACAAACTTACGCAACGCAGATATCATTAAAAAATAGTTCGGAGTGAGGCTAGATGAAAAAACTAGATCAGTTTCGCAAGTCCGGGGCCCGCGGTACTGTCTCGTCTTAATTGGTAGCAGAACTTGTATCGACAGTGGATCTAGGCACAAACCGCGAGCAGAACCTGCATAGCGGTGTTCAACGGATACAGCCAGCGCTTCGAGAAACAGAATGGATACTTTATCAGATTTTCTCCCTACGTTACGTAATCTGCCCCAATATCAACTCTACTCTATTTCACTTCAGTATAATAATAATACTTTCCCAGCAATGCACGCCAACTGATAACTTTATTTCCTTACTTTGTATCCGAATACAGTTATTAATTAACTCCTAAGTTAAGTTGTTTCCATTTTTATCCAAAACTAACACAAAATGGTAAAGTTCATACATAATTAAAAATAATAATTCAGCTATCTAAGATATATATATAACTAAGCTTTGACGTTATAAATGTCGTTTTGTTAACAAGCCCGAATGAAAACAAAACAGAATGTCAAGTGGAAGAATGTGAGCATTTTTGATAACACCTTAAGATATTATGAATAAAAAGACAGGTAGTACTAGGCTTTTGCGTTTCAACGACGTTAGAACGATAAAAAATTGAGGTTTACAGTCATGTAACTACAATTCATTAGCTTGGCCAATTTTACGTTGGTTTGAACGGGATCTTCATAAATAATATGATTTAAGCCATCCTAATCGAAGTCCACCGGTCGTCCAGAGCGCTCCATGTCTTTCAGATCGAAATTACCGTCTTTGAAACGCAAAAACCATCAAAGAGCTGTCTTTTTTTCATGGCATCTTCATCGTACACTTCATCGCTTCAGTTTGTCCTTGTCCAGCAGACCAAAACACAAATATCCGGAAATAAAGCTTCAAAGTTTTATTAAAGAATATGGGATAAATAATGTCCCCCAACTCAGGAAAAAAATCGTCAAAAAACATCTTTAACTGTTTAAAAAAAAAAAACATTTTAATTTTATATCAAATCAAGTCATAAATGATTATGTTTTTTTTGGCCTCCTAATTTGCGAGCTTAATTTTTTTCTCTTTAAATCCATACTAATATTAGATGCGAAAGTCTGTTTATTTGTTTCCGTCAAGTTGCAACGAAGCGACCGATTGACGTGATTTTTCCACCAGGATAGTCGGAGAGATAAGTGTATAAACTATTTTTATCCCGAAAAAAAATATTACTCCTTCGGGAAAATTGTTAGCGTAAAAACGAATACGTCTTTCACTTCGAAACAGGGAGACCGATTGACGTGAGTTTTTGCATAGAAATAGCCAACCTGGCAACCGATACAGGTTACTTTTTATCCCAAAAAGACATACTTCAACTAAGACTAAGACTAGTTCACTAACCAATTTTTCCCTAATACCACGCAAATGAAGCCGCGGGTAAAATATATGTATTTAGTATTTACATATATATGTAAACACAATAATAGGAAAATATCACACACTACGAATACCGATAAAAATATATGAAATGGGTTTAGAGAAATTAATTGTATTTTCAAAATCAAGATGGATATTGTGAAGGAATATTTTCATACACAACACTTAAAAAATAAATTATAAAAATATATGTCCCAAGAAAAACGCAACATGTTTGGCATCGAAAATTGTGACGTTAAGATTCGTGGCGATGTTCCATAAAAATTTTAACGTATTCAAAAAAAATTCAAAATGAACACAAATCGTTACGTATTAAGGGCGTGGCCGTTTGACCGTTTTAACGGGAATTTAAAATTATAAATATTAAAATATTTTTTATGCTCCTAATAAATAGTTAAAAAAAAGTTTTTCTTTTGTGAGTGCTGAAGTCTGAATGTACTTTTTCTATCTAGGTGAATGTAGAACAGTTCAGTGTGTTAAATAGAACATAACCCATGACGAATATTTTCGACTCGATGGTTATTCTCAAGCAAAAATCCTGAAAGGGAAAATCGCTGGTTAGCGCATTCAATTACTGTGCTTGAGTTCTCGGAGTCGATTTTTGGTAGGGTGGACGTAAAATGTGTTCTACGAAAAATCAAAATTTACCAGTCATAAAATTATTCGCACAATATGCGATCGTAAAAGTAGTTATATGTTTTAAAATTTTAATAACGACGTTTATAACTCAGCCCAAAATGGTATGTATTTTAGTATTTAAGGCATGGGTAAGTAAACACAAATAATGTGACATAATACACGAGTATAGGATTTAAAGATACATAAAATCAATTGTAACACAGGACAAGCCCCTTATCTATACAAGCAGAATTAGTCTACTATAGAGCATAGATTCCAAGCTAAGTCGATAAACCGCTCTTGGTCTGTCCGCCATTGCAAAATTTATTATTTTGATTCACATTAATCGAAAGTTATTGCCTCACTCGATGGTTGAAGATTTTTCGAACCTGCATTGGAAGCCTTCCAAAGAGCGCCCTAACATTTTACTTTCATCTCACAAAAAGCTATCGTTTTTCTTCGCTTATACTAATTTTGAAAAATTTAAACACCTGGAGCTTAATCACAAATAACTATCGACGTGCTTAAAAACATGCTTAGTATTTGAGCGATCACAATAAACAATAATGAACATGCTTAAGTTATCGCAATCATAAGTCGACTCGTGTGTTATCTTTAAGTCAACGCTCGTGCCAGTTTGTTTTTTATTTTCCTCGAATATAAATACTAGTTCATTTGCAAAAAATCAGCGATTACTATAAAATATAATTCAATATATTGCATTTGCAAAATAGTAAGGCGTATCTAATACAAATGAGTGAAAATTAAATTACCATTACTATGGCGACTGCTTTTCTTGACATTTGGCTTGCCAACCGCTGGCTAACTGCAATAAATAGCATGATAAATAATAAATTAACAAATTAAAATATCAGTTTTGGAATATTTTCCATATTAACAATGGTGAAATTCAAATATGTGATTGCGCAGCAGGATTATACGTCACGAAACGTAAATATTTTGACTTTTAAAATGAGGTGTTCATGGATGTTCCATTGCGATCGCGAATACGATAAACAACTACGGTGAGAAATTGTTATCACGTCGCCTATTAGCACGTCGATAGTTATTTGTGATTGAGCTACAGGGGTGCTATTATAAATCTTATTGCGGGGATAGACAAGAATTTTATTTTATTTTATGCGTGCGAATACCCTTTGCTTTCTTTATGGCTACACTTATGATTAAACGTCAAATGATGTATGAAACAATTTAAAAAACGAAAAAAAAAATGATTTGGTAAATTCAAATTAGTTGATTGTTTATGCTTAAAAACTAAAAATCCTCAAATGGTTTGCTCTCTCTAAGGGGTAGAGAAGATTCAGAATACCACCCAAGGGCTGTGATGACAACGGGAAGAAAGCGACCGAAGAGAGCCTATCGAAACTATCAATGCCACGTACTAAACTTAAACAATGCGTTATAGTCACCATTAGAGTAATAATACGCTACTGGCTATTAGAGTCACCCATACGGGCAAAAACATATCTACGATTTTCAACCACTAAGTTAGCTACAGTTTAGAGCAATACAACTGATCGTAGATACTTAGGTCGAGTATTGCAAGCGCAAACCGAAACCATTTGTTACACGTTTGTTAAACCGAACCAAAAATTTGGAACACTTTTGTTATATTATATTGCATAGGCAATAGAGCGCTTGATGGTGCATAGGGCACTGCATTGGTACATCAATCGTAGCGTATATTGATCATTTTTGTTACATGAAGGTAAGATGATCAGTCTTTCTCTACAAGTACCAGTCCAGGGACCATGAAATATTCTGGTGTGAAAAAAACCCTTTAAAATAAATATTTTATATCAACCATGTCAGGAATCAAACCCGAGACCTCTTGCATGGTAGGCATTCGCGCTGACCATTACACAATGAATTTATATATAAATACAGAATTTTATAATTTTTGTGTATTTTAAGCATTTTAAATTTTCATTTTCCATTGAATATGTTTTGTAACTTAAATTATATAAATAAAACTTTTGTTTTAATTGTTGGTTGGAAGAAATTCCTGTTTGGCAATAAGCCCGCCAATATACAATTTACATTATGTGAAAAAAGTTAAATAAATATAAAATGGCTGATAGAACTATCGTAGAATTTTGGAAGGTCTCTGTATTGAGAGCACACTCCAGCAAACGGTTAAATTCCAGAATTTAATCATTAAACCCAATGTGCGCAGGCGTAGATTTATATGGCGGCAAATCGGGCAGGCGGGAAGAGCTGCGCGCGCACCATGGGGCGGCCATGACAGCCGATCGATCTGACGTTATCATTTCGCGCCAAAACTCAAAACTGACATATTGCGGCCTGTCAAACTCGCGCATGCGCTCTGTGACGAAATGGTTTGACGTCTACAAATCGAACCCCTAAGTGAACGGTTAATTAAGTGATTAAATGTTTTGACAGACAATTCGGCTCGCTGATTGAACGTGATAAAGGGGGAAGATTATCAGTAATTGGTGAAAATCATAGGTCGCTTAGTAGCAGATAATAAATTGCGGTTACTTAAGTCAGAGGAGGTGGGTCCGGATAGGAAACCATTGCAGAAACTCGGTTTATGATCGTGTAAAGAGGGGAACGCAACTGGGAAAGCATACGATTCAGGTTACGTCGTGAATAATAGTTGTTTTGATCACTAACAAAATACGCTGAGCAAGAGTGTTGAAAATAACTCAATTCCATTGTAGAACGGCGTTCGCCTTAAAAATTAGCCTTCGTAGAATTAATCATTACCCGCTTTTCGGGCACGCAAATTACAATTTATACCCCGTGTACGAGAAACGGAAATAATGACTGGTATTGTATTACGTTATAACGTAATTGTAGGTAATATTAATAAATATCCTGTCTCGTGTTGTAGTAATTAGACTACCATGTATAACATCCGTTTCATCAAATATGATATTATCATGCGTACACTCGTATTTAGCGCATTTCACAAATTATTTTACCATAACGCTGTGGTCGGCAAACTCTTAATTTAAAAGAGCCAAAGATATGCAGTAAAATAATATTAAAAAATTCTGAGAGCTAAATTTCTTTTCGTACTAAACAAATCTTATAATGCAGCAAAAATTTCCGTATTTACTCAATATTTCAAGTAAAAAACCATTAAATTGTCAAAAAAGTGCTTTATAGACAATTGTTTTGACAATGTTGATCAAATCCATAACATTAAAAACAAGTATCTCATGATTAATTCTTGCCTAGAAAATATTAAAAAAATCTTTTTTTATTCAATCTAGTTCAATATGATACTTCTCCATGCATTTAATGACAGCATTTGCAATATCCTCAATAATCCAAGTAGCAAAAGTACTAAAAGTGTGTGCTGTGTGAGCCGCACTCTAGTGGCTAAAGAGCCACATTGCCGACCACTACTTTAACGTAACAAAAATAACTAAGATATTGCTAGATATCTCTGAAAAACAAATTCTGAAATAATCGGACGTCTAGGTTTGCCGAGGGTCTGACTGAATGAGATTATTCAAAATCATTATCATCATCATTCCCTTTCCACACCAAATGGTGCATGGGGCACTGGATTGATACACCAATCGCAGCGTATTCCGATAATTTTTATTACATAAAGGTAAGACTATCAGTCTTATGCTTCAGATGCCAGTCCAGGAACTATGAAATATTCTATAAAATTTACATTTAAAGCACTTACTTAGAGGTTATTCATTGTTATTAAATAAATAAAAACAACTTTGTTTTTAACCACTCATTTTATATTTTTTCTACCGACCGGTTTCAAAGCAACAAAAGCTGCTTTATCAAGGTATACTTAATTAATGAATTCTATCCCATTTTGTTTTATCAGTATTATGCTGTTAATAAAACTAATAAATTAGGTTTTTTTGTCTTGTAAAGATGGTAATGTGAGATTGATACGCTCAAAACTATATAAGAGAAGACTTAAAGAAATATACATAGCTCATTTGGTTAATTATTTGTTTTTTCTAATTATGAATTGCTCTTTTAATTTCTAAGATTTCCAAGTCGTCTAATTTTTTTTTTAACATTAAGAACTTTTAATCCAGTGTATTTATTGAAATTATAATTATTTTCTATCCGATGATTTGTGAACTAAGAGTTTTTTTTTATTTTTTAGACACCTTAAGTGTTCTTTTACTTAAATATTAAAGTTTCATTTAATTTTTCTAATGTAGATTGAGTCGCAATCATTACAGTTTAATTGGTATATGTCAGATTTATTATATTTAGGGACTTTGATAAAACTATCAAATAAAATAGGATAGAATTTATTAGTTATGTATACCTTGAACTTAGAAACCGGTTGGTAGAAATAATTAAAAATAAGTGGTTAAAAACAAAGTTGTTTTTATTTATTTTATTATGAAATATTTTACTATGGAAACACATTTTTAAATAAACATTTCATGTCAACTATGTCGAGAACCGAACCCGAGGCTTCTTGCATGGTAGGGAAATGCGCTGACCACTACATCACGACGCTAACTATTTTAAATAGATTATGAATATCATATTCTTAAATAGGGTCAACTATTTCAATTATTTTAGTACATTAATTAATTTCGTATATTAAAATGAATTAAATTTGTTTTTTTTTAAAACAGTTTTTTTCAAATAATTCAATAACCTAAGCAAAGTTTTTTCTACGTACAAAGTTATTTCATTTTAATATATTGAATGTTCCACAAAGTAAGTGCTTCAAATATTACATTAATTAATTTATTAATATATCTGCGGCTAGAAATATGCAAAAAATGTAATGTTCTATCCAAATTTCAAGTGTGGATGATGTAAGGGTAGATTTTTAAATACGACTCTAATTCATTGGCTATGAGGTCTTATTTTCTGTGTCCATGCGAGTGAAGTATACAGTTATGTGTGAGAAATGGAGCCTAAACCCTTAACGAATTTTTTTGACTCGATGGTTGCTCTCAAGTCGAGTGGAGATATGTCCGCCCGTCGGGTAGTGATTGGTGTCTGCGCCTACCATTGTCAAAAATATATAATAGAAACTTATTTTACATAAGTATACTATTCTAGAGATAAAGATAATTTTTGAGAACTTAATTCTATTTATATAATAAAAACTTTCAATATATTTAGATTCAACAATAATTATTTGTGGATTATATTTTACAATATTTTTTATAACGTTTTGTAGCAATGAATTAATATATACAATTTTAAATGGCGTTACAGACAAAGTAATTATTTAAAATCATTAATGTCTATATATTTATACATATGGTTATCATAAATACGTAAAAACATACTAAAAAAACTGTTCTAATTTCAAACATAAAGAAAAAACTTCTAAATTCTACTTTAAAAAAACTATCTTCTAAATTTCCATTCAAACGTAGACACTCACCTGCTTAAGAATATTCCAATTTAGGAGTGATTATTTAAAGTCTCCTACAGAAAAATATATAGTTTAGAAAAAAGCCGTTTTTGTGTTTAGTCCGCTTTTATCAATCAAGTCATTTTTTATATAACATGTCACCGTGATTTTAGACTCGATTCATGCAATTAAACCAATTAAATGCACTTTGGCTATTATTTAAACCATTTTAATTGTCTTCAAAATAAAATAGAGTTTTCAGAATGAAATATTGAATATAGGCAAAAGCGCTCGTTGGTTAAATGAATGAAAATAAAACACTTGACCTAGAAAATTTTATTTATATTTTCATCAATATCATTAACAATGGAATTTAATCAAGAAACATCTACAAAAAATTCAGTTTTATAATCATAGACAACTCTTTTAACTTTCAATTGAGATTGGTAACTTATATCGAAACATAACCTAAGTTACAAATAAACTGAATTCCCAAAATAATTTAATGAGCAACGCTAACAATGGGATACTTAACTACATCAGATTTTTTTGTACCGCAGTCCGTAGGTTCCTTCTATTTAGTTTTGTATTATTTTTTTAAGATATAAATAAAATTAATCACTCCCTTAATCTTGAATATGAAATCAAAATGTTGCGTTTCAATAATAAAACTAATCGCCTAAATAAATTGAAAATTTTTAAATAAAAAAAGTCGTTAAAAGTTTAAATATTATAAATGATAATTCAACTTAAGTCAAAGCTCTATTTTTTAACATTTTCCCTATAAAGTCTAACCCTAACTTGCACACAATTGCCCCCTCCCTTACCCCATGATTACCTATTCTATCGACATTATCGACATTACCTATCGATATTATATCCTATCGACAGCCCCCCCCCCCCCCCCATTATCACGATTACCTATCCTATCGACACCTACTAATCTGTTATCTGTTTCATTTACATATTACGTATGTTTAGTTATTAAATAACTCAAAAGAGAGGGCAACGCATAGAAGCTAGTTTGTTGTGTCAATAAGAAGTGGTTCATAAAACAAAATAATTTTATTTATATCTTAAAAATACACAATTATTTACAAAGTTAGTGCTACAAATATCCAAAATAGTTTTACTGTAGTTCGCGTTGGTAATTCTACCATTTAATAAGCTATTTTTATTTCTTGGATCTTGAATTACGTTTCGCAATAAGGCCCGGCAAGATGGTTTAATTTCTTATAAGGGGAAAGTACTAATGGGTCATACCTTTAAACAACTTTGTGAGTTAATTACTTGCATAAGAAAATATTTCTCGTTTGCCTGCTGCGATAGGGCTCGGCTATTTAATCTGCAAAAATGTTAATGATGTATTTTTCCACTGAATCTGGATCGCCTCGCGATTCTCGTTTTCTCGCAGATAAGAGCACTGCAGTGGTTATTTATGTTCGCGGATCAGGTGTAATCATGATTTATGTGGAGGGGGTGAGGCTTTCTTCAGGTGAGAGCCAATAAAGAGGGGGATAGTCAGATACACCGTAACTGGATCAAGGAATCCGTGGTGATAAACAAAAGATGACATGTTGGAACCGTGTTAATGTTTTCCAATCCAGTCGGTATATTGACACACATAACAACAGAAATGGAGAATGTCATTGAACCGGGTTGTAGTCCCGTGGTAGTATTGTGGACTCACGGGCCAAAGGTTCGAGGTTTAAATCCCGCTCTACCGCAACTCGACTTCCATTTTTTAGCACAAGTTATGTACGGCTTTTAGGAAATGGTCTGAAAATTCAAATTATTTCTCTTTTACAAAATAACGAGATGAATCTCAAACATGAATCTCGCCGACATAATTATTATTCTGCTATTTATCAAATCTGCTAAGAGCGTTTTTTGTTTTTATGCCCCAATCTCCAGAATGTGTAGATTAGTCAATTTGTAGCACAACTTATAATCATTTAGGATAGATCTTCCAGTTTTTCGTAGACCTCTTTGGCATTAACTCAGTGTAGGATGAAAACGCATTGACATGGGTAAGCTTAAAATCTCATAAGTTGATCGTGTTTTTGAATATATTGTAAACCATTTTTGCTCTTGTTTGTCTTTGCTACATACTTTTATGTAATTGTTGTTCGGTTTCTTATACATATGTCTCTTCACATAAATATTGTTATTGGTTTAGGCTGAATATGTATTGAATATATAAATTATTGATGTTTCACACCTATTAACATTATTAAATTTTCATAAAAAAATCTGCGGGGCCTCTCGGCTTTTTTCTTTCACAAAAGGCAACACATGGAAGAGTTAGGAAATATGAACGTTGTAAACTGTGCGAAAGGGTGAATGTTACTTACTGTATAAAACTATCGCTAAAGCCAGATGACGCCAAATACGTCCTAAAAATACCAAGACTTCCAAACTCTTTTTTATGTTCAAGTTATGGTCCAGCGGCTAGTGTCGCAGACTCGCGGATCAGAGATCCGAATTTCGAACCTTTATATACCACAACTTGATTTCCATTTTCCGAAATTTAGTTTTATACAACTCATTAAAAATGCCTCCCACAGTCAATATATTTGGATTAATCGTAAGAACGCTAATAATTATTTTTACTTGAAAAAAAAAGTTTCGTCGTAACTGTTATTTTGTATTAATTTCTTTCTTTAGGTAGTCTATAATACATAGTAATCAAACTACATTATTTATATATAAATTTCTATATTCACCTCGTGATCTAATGTTCAGCGCGTTTGCTTACCATGTAAAAAGCCTCGGGTTCGATTCCTGTCATGACTGACATGAGATATTTATTTCAAAAAAGTGTTTTTAAACTACGTAGAATATTTTATACTCTCTGAAATATAAAACAGATTATTTTACGTTCATGCTACAAAAAATGTTAAGATATTAATTTAAATCAACACTTTATATACAAAATACACATTTTACATACATATAAGGGCGGGCATATTGCCTTAAGGTAATTTCTTCCTAAACCGTTCGATTGGAGAAAATAAGTCATATGTGAATATAATGTAGGTACGAGTATATTAGAATATTTTAAATATAAATAAATGAAAAAACCTGAACATACTCATTTTTTATAAGCTGAAATTAATTAAATATCTACGCCATGAATAAAGAGAGGAGGGGGTAAAAGTGGGAAGGAAAGAAGGAGAAGAAAGAAAAAACTTAAATATTCAGATAGTGACGGTGCGGTTGGTGTCCCAATGCAGTGCCGTATGCACCGTGAGGTGATAATGACGATGATATATCTATGTTAAACAATATATAAAGTAGTAAAGAGTACACATGGTCCTTCTTTTTAAATTCATTCACGCTATTTTCATTGTCAATCTTGATATCCCCCGAGGGGGTGGAATCAGTCTACAAACAATTTGACATACTCAAAATATCGATGGTATTTGACGTTATACCGATATGCTAATATTAAATTAGTACAGTATTAAATTACCATTTATTTATTTATTTTTATTTGATGCACAAAATACACAATTTTACATAGACACAATTATATGTTTTTTATGACCCGACTTGTTAGAAAATTCCGTGTTAAGTCGGGACTCTTTGCATTTACATTGCTGAACTAACTAATTTACTTGTGATATAGACATTTTCCATACACTAATTATTCATTTTAAAACGTTTAAATCTAATTATCAAAGTCGCAAAAAAAATGTCTTTTTGATGCAATTCTTTTTCGTTTTTGATGTGTATTATCTTATCTCTTTTTCAAATTTATTTTTCAAACATTTTTAATGTGTACCATATGTTATATATTTTTATCTTATATACTTACTGTAAATTAACTTTTTTTATTTATTTTTAATATTAATTTGTTTAAACTTTTTTTTAGCGATTTAACTTTTTAAAAATTATTTACAATTTGCTTTTTAATTCTAACATTGTTCTTAAATCCTTTTTTTTTTTTTTTTTACTTTTGATTTTGCATTGCAGCGTGCTTTTTCTGTTTCTACTCGTAGATGTATACAAAAAAAATCTGTTGTTTAGCTTTAAAATTATTACTTACTTTGTTTGTACTTAACTATATTATTTTTGTAAATGCCCCTCGTACGTATTGTAAATTAAATGAAATAAATTAAATTATTTGAAAATTTCTAAACCATTGTTTTAATGAGTTAATTTACGTTTATGTAGCTAGAATATTATATTAATATATATGTATGTAAATTAAAATACTTTAATGATCGTGTATATATAGTCCGGACTTAATACGGAATTATATTTTTTTATTAATAAATTTAGTACCTACTCGTAATTTATATTAATAATTTATTACTTTATTTTTTACTTCACAAACCATAGCTCAATTACGTTTCTGTACTAGTTTCTAATGATTTTGGTGATTCTACTATTTTGTATACAAAATTTGTGTAATTTACATTTGATTATTTGTTGAGTTGATTTTTCCGGATTGTTATTCTTTACTCTGAAAAACGCAAAAGAGTTTGTGTACCTTGGAAGCAGAATCATCTGGGATGGGAGAACAAAAAGAGAAGTCAACTGCCGCATACACCAAGCAAGGCTTGCGTTTAACAAAAAATCAAAGATTTTTGAGTCAAATAATATTAATCTAAAACATCGCAAGCAACTTGCCAAGACATATGTATGGAGCATATTGATGCACGGTTGTAAGGCATGGTGCCTTATCGAAAGAGATAAAAAAGACAAAAGGCCTTTGAGATGTTGCGCTACGGAAAAATATCAGGAATTTTCTGGAGAGACCACATCACTAATGACGAGGTTCTCAACAGAATCGAAGAAGGTAGGCACCTAATCAAAACCATCTCAGAGAGGCGAGCCCGATAGATCGGCCACATTATGCTCCATAAGGGTCTCCTGCACGACATCACAGAGGGAATGGCTGAGGGGACAAATTATAGAGGGTGCCCCCGACGGGAATATTTGGAGCAAGTGTGCGATGATTTTAACTGCGCCTCATATGTCGAGCTGAAGAGGGCTGCAGAAAATAGAGACCAATGGAGGACGAGATGCAGGACTTTGCTGCAAACCAATCCTCAGGATTGAGACTGCGAAGATGATTTTTTTATTGTTTTATTCGTATTATTTATGATTATATTTCCAAAATTTAATTTATTTTACCATGTTTTTATTATTTTTGTTAATTATAATGGCATAACGCGGGCACAGCCTAAAAACCCATAATAAGTTCATGAATTTGAATAATATCATAAATACAGACATTAATAAATATGTAAAGCATTAGTATCGTTAATATTTTCCGTATCATTGCCTTACATTTATTATTCGATTGTCCAGTATTTTAATATTAAAATTGATTGTTTCGCATTTCGCAACTGTATCGGTACTTTATTTGAAATTGTGATTGCCGTTGATATTTATTCATCTGGCCGAGCGCAGATAGCTTGGACCGCATTGCGTACACGAGAATGGATTATATCGCAATGTGATGCAACTCAAGTGATAAGTTGACCAACCACGCCCTGTTATATCTGCTAACGTTATGAAAGTTGCGACTCGTTTTGTACCTTCTGTTTGCTATTCCGAGCTGATACTGTTACAGTTAACCATGGTCATATATTCCAGAAAATGCAAACAATTATTTCAGATACGTACTTTTCAATTGCTCAATGCAATTTTCTATAATCCGTACCTTCTACAAATTGATTATGTAGCTTAATCAGTAATCATGAATGATTTTGCATGGAATTTGCTAAAAATTACAACAGTTTTCTTACATAAACGGTTGTTTCAATTTATGTACTCCAGACAATTTACCGCATTTTTTCAAATGTATCCATCTCCGTTGCTCAATGTAATTTTCAATAATCTATACCTTCCACATATAGCAACAAAGTTATGTACTAAAACTGGAATCAACCTTTTTTATACCAACTTATTTGGTACATAATAAGCAAAAAAGTCGTAACAATTTTATTACAAAAACAATATATTTAAACTTTATTAGAAAAACCCACAAAAATTACATTTAGATTTTATTTATCAAATAATTCAACAAAGGTACAAACCAAAATGTTATTAAATATTTGTACATAACCACTTACCGACTTTTTATGTCTACCGGTTTCGAGATGCACCAGTCTCTTCGTCAGGACACCAATTACGGGTACGTCTCGAAACCGGTAGACATAGAAAAGTCGGTAAATGGTTGTATACAAGTATTTAATAACATTAAGTAAAATGTTTGACGACAAAGTTAATACTTTAAATATTAATTATATGATACATACCTACTTCAAAAAACATACGATTTGTACATATTCTTCAACGATAGATAAAATTATATTCGAATAAAATAAAACATCAGTTTAACTTACTAATAATCCCCTTGGAATAAATTTAAATTCATTCCAAGGGGATTATTAGGAAAGATTTATGAAATATGCCTCTTTCACTATTTCGGCTCTACCTTAATGATATTTTCTCGGCATGGTATAATGGTATATTGCGTTGCTTGAAAATGAAGGCAGTTTGAATATATCCCGAGATCCGGCATTTATTTATATTTTATTGATGAGGTAGCTATATACTTTTTAGTTTATTCATTTGCAGATAAATTTTATATCACAAACAACACAGCGTTTCGTTAAGGAATCAAAATGATAAAGAGTTAGAAGTTACTCTTCATTTGAATGCGTACGTTACTGTCCACAGACAAAATTAAAAATAATTTAAAAAAAATTAGAGCTCAAATTAAAATACCTGAATATCCGTTATTTTTCACACGGATTTATTAATTCCTGTTCCAAAAAACGAAAATATACTAATGAAACTTGTTTTTTTATTTTATTTAACGGAACCAAGCCAAAAATCTGAGGAGCATATTTTACATCACTTTTTAATTTAAAATTCTGCTGATACTGAGATAAAGCAATAAGAATATTGTCAATTAAGAGCAAAATGAATTACGATTCACTGGAAACGGGTGCTTTGCCATTTTTTACGCGGTAAATTCATTAATATTTATAAAAAATACAAATTTATCATTTGAAGCCATTTTGTAGACAGCAAACATGGGTTTAAAAAAGACCTTAAAATAAGTCAAATCGACATTTTATGTGCAAATAAATGTTCAAATAAAATATATATTAACAAACTTTTCAGTGATTTCGTGGTAGGGTCGCGAATTTTTTAATCAAATGTCTGAGGTCGAAATCTCGTATCATATCTTTTTTTAGAATTTTTAGCACAATTGTGTCGGTAGATATCAAAATTGGTTAAATCCAAAATTGGTAAAAAAACATTTTTTGTGGAAACACGATAAAAAGTTTAGTTTTACATGGAATACTTGTATCAAAAATGGGAAAATCCAATATTATGCCATAATAATTGTTGTCAAAAGATTGATTTTATATTAAAATCGGCAACATCCACTCAATAACACTCAAATAACACAATAAAACTCAAAACGATTAGTTTTATTTATTTTTTACTTCGTAAAAGTGACAACCCTGACACAGACATTCAATAACAGATTAGATCAAAAGTAGTTAAATCCACGAATCAATTTTATCAAAACTAGTTAAATCCATTCCGATATATCAAAATGAGTTACATCCAAATTATATATAAGTTTTACACGGAAATTAAGTCTAATCGATCAAATCAAATAACGTAGAATACTTTTATTACCTACGTCAGACCTACATATAGTCTAAATAACCATTTAGTCGAATAGCAATAATCAGTTTCAGAAAAGTGTTCTTTGTGAAAAAATGCTTAGTCTGGATATATCCATTTTTGATGTAAACCGACACAATTATTTCAAAGTAATTTAAAACGGTATTTAAAATCAAATATTTTTGTTCATCAAAATACGAATGCAAGTATGTTTAAGTTTTAATAAAATATTTAATAAGATATTAATGTTATGTATTTAATATTCCATTTTTTTTGAGGAAGTTTTTACAAAAACATTTATTGAAAATATTTTTTTTTTTTATTTGTCGGTGAATCAAAACTACGGTATTTAAAAAACAAATCAAAAATTACAGCTTTACTGATAAAAGAAACAAAAAAATCCGTTTTGCAATGAAAAGTAACAGTTTAAAAAAAAAAAAACGATGTCCATTTTTATTTTTATACATTTAATATACTTTTTCTATTATGTTTATCAGGTTATTTTTTATTAATTGAAAATCTTTCATGTAAATGATGTTTTTCGGGCAATTACTTTACAATCTTGGAAAAACGCAATTAAATTATTATTGTTCGATGTTTTGTATTGTATTTGTAAATGACCCGTAATTTATAATCTTGCATTTTATTTGCGAAAAATTCTTTTTTATATTCCAGATCAAAAATATCATCTAAAATAAATTTCCAGCCACTGAATAATTTAACCAGTAGGATAAAATAGAATTTAACATATTCACCTTTGCCCGTGCGTTTTGCTTCACGGATTACGCTATACGGTACAACCACAGATATATATCAGTGGATACGACCCCTATTAACTTAAAAAAGAATAGGGATCACTTAAATAGAAAAATAAACAGAAATTCCTATAAAATCTCTTAATTGTAAATACAAACATTAAGTTTCTTTTAGAAACGGCTATACATAAAATGGCTTTAAGTTAGAACATAATACATATATATCTGTATTTTAATTTGTTCTAATGTATTGAAAGCTATTATTTTTTTAATGATTTTTTCAAGCATGTAGGAAAACCGTGTTGATATGTATTTAAAATACGCACAAATTATCATTGATTAAGTGGTTAGCGCGTGAGCTCACCATGCAAGAGGTCTCTGGTTCGATTTCAAATATATTTTTTGTCTACCACGTCGAAAAACAAACCAAAGGTTTCAAATTTCAAGGGAATATTTAACAGTCCCTTGACTAGCATCCGAAGCGTGAGATTTACCATGAAAATGTGCGGGTATTGTTGTTTTTTCAACAATTTCTTCCATCAAAATAATCAACCCAATTTAAATGCTGTCGTATTTTTTGAACTTTTGATATTCTACTATGGTATCGTCATAGGGTAAAAGTCCCCACTTAATCATCACCATTCGTTTTCTTCATCTAATGGTGCATAGAGCACTGAATGGGTAGACCAACCGCAGTGTTACTTGATAATTTTGGTTCCATGAATGTAAGATGATCAGTCTAGCGCTTCAAATGCCAATCCCAGTTTAAAATGTTCTAGTATCAAAACACCTTTTAAAATTTATTTATTTAATGTCAACCACGTCAGGAATTAAACTCGGAACCTTCTACATGGTAGGCAAACGCGCTGACCATTAGACTATTTAAAGATCTGGGTGGAAGTTTCAGTATTACGTTATTGAACGAGAGGATTTTAAAGGAAGTTATGAAAATTTAAAAAAAAATGGTTTCTGCTGTTTTATCAAAAAATTTTCTTTTTTTATTTTATTCTTCTTTGCGGTGCATTGGGCACTACATTTGTATGAAAGTCTTATTACTAAGCACCCAGGCTCTAGAGTGACAATGATAATAATATATGCTTAGTATATCAAATAATTATTTTACGATACATGAGATATTCTGACATTCATCCACTGACAATGATGCATAAGGCACTGTGCTGGATGATTGCGTGTATTTACACAAAGTTTTTTAACAGGTAGAAAGTTATAAGACACTTATACACTAATAAATATATATTTTTTAATTAATTTCATAAATTTTCATGTTTTCTTTATTCTTTACAAATCTACTTTTATACATCTAGTAAATATTATCACTGTAACTCTCCAAAAAAAGAGACCAACTTTTGTGCTTGGAGAGACTTACACTAAGACGGTTATTTGTTTTTTTGAGTGTATATAATTTTGAATATACGAGTACACGAGAAAAAAAATAAAAACACAGGATATATAAAGAAGAATAGAAAATAATAATTCATTCATCTTAATTTAAATGTATTTTAATTGCGAAATACCAAAGCATTAACGATAAAAAGAGCAAGCTTCATCGATATAAAAGAATACTTTTTTTTTCCAGAAATTCATTGCAATTGACAGGACAGCTCTTTTATCATACACGTTGTGACATTTCTTTTCGTCAAATTAATTGGATGTTTGGTCGCAAAAACTTATAATCTGCAATAAATGTTAGCAGGGCGCCGAAAGTGACAGATTTATCATAAGAAAAATCAATTTGCAGTCCCAACGTGGTGTCCAATCACCAAAATAATTAATTCAGTTTAATTAATGATGTCAAAACACTTGTATTTCTCAAGTTCTTTTATGTTTTGTAAAAACAGCAATTTGTCTTATAAAATTAATAAAGGCTTTGGCTGAGCACGGTACAAGAGTGTGGAAACTTTTCATGAATATATATTTATCCATAAAAGTTGGTTGATTTGTTATTACAATTTATTACCAGATATGTAAAATTATTGTTATTATTTCTTATCATATGTATATAATATTTAGTTTGTTTTTAATTTCTTTAGGACCGTGTATATTATTATATACCAATTACCTATATATTAATTGCTTCCCTAATCAAAAACCCCACCGCACGCCCCTGATATATACCTTTTATTATATTAGTAGTAAAGGGCTCGATTTTTTTTAGAGGTAGGGATTTAAGTGGGAAACTCCTTGATGATTTACCGAAAATATGACTACCTTTTTTTTGTAGATCTGCGTAG
Organism: Micrasema longulum; assembly: GCF_059751315.1. NCBI lineage: Eukaryota > Metazoa > Arthropoda > Insecta > Trichoptera > Brachycentridae > Micrasema > Micrasema longulum. The sequence continues at coordinate 509,102 of NW_028277318.1, read as the reverse complement.
ACACCATTACAATAATCTACTCTAGACTAGGAGCTGTTAATATTAACATATTACAACAGAGATGAAGAACATTTAAGAAAAGGTAATATAGTCACGCAAAGGGCGTCTTTGACGTAACTGAGTAGGTTTGAATATCAAATGTAGCGTATCTCGATTATTTTTTTCGTGAATTTAAATAAATCAATCAGCTTCAACGAGTTGTCACTAAGAAATTACTTTTAAAACGAATATTTTACTTATTTGATTAAAATTATTTTTGACAATTCTGTTCAATATTTTACGTCCATCCTGCCAGAAGTTGAACCCAGGACCTCAAACATGAAAGACCAACGAGTCAACCATAACATAACAACTAACTAACTATGCACAACACTCCTTTCTCTATCGTTCTTGCTCTTACTTTAATGCTTTTTTTTCATCTATTGATATATTTAACTTAGTTTTAAAATAAATCAAGACTGATTCTTTCTGGCTGCGATACGATTCAGCTTGCTATTTAATGATAATCACACTTACACACACCTGAACACTTGCTCCCACATACATACAATTACACCTATACACTTACCCTCATACAAATACACATAAACACACCCTTTTGTTGTAACACAATTAAATATATATGATTTTTATTTAGAAACTTTGCTGGTCTGTCCTTAAACCGTATCTTTTTTTATGTTATTATATCATTGTCGGCTCTTTGTTTCTGTAAAATATATAAATTAATAATAAATAAAAAATTAAATAACAAGGTAGACTTATCTACACTTTATTTTCTTTATCAGGATTCTAAACTGAGAGTTCTTTTTGAGTCCAAAACACTTTCCAAAGGCTTCGATTCGATTTTACACACAGATTTGTATCTTTTATTTATTCAGACTATACCTACCTAGTCTTCCTACGTACAGGTATAAAATTACTCCATTATTCAGATCAATATTTCAATTAAGCACGTTTTTTAACAAGAATAATTAATAAGCGTAACAATATCTCTCGAAATACTGCATTCGTAAAATATGTGTCGGGTACTAAAGACGAGTACTTTTATGCGTGAAAAACAGTAGCTTGGTCCGCCTTTAACACGCGTTTTATGCGTTACAAGACAACCCATAATCCATAACTCAAATTTTACAATCATTGTTATTTATTCGCTGGGGCAACGGTTCGAGAAATTAATATGAAATATTTGAAAGGTAGTATTTTATTGATGAATCATCAATAAAATACTACTATATTTTCTATATTTTCTGTGCGAATATTTCAATATTTTTATGAAATTCTGTAGTTAAATAAATTCATATGTAATTGAAATTTTATAAATTTTTAATAGAAAATTCACATGTAATTGAAAATTTATTAAGACGTACTTTTATGGTATCCTACACATTTTTTAAAGTTAATCTTTAAATTTTAATTGTTTTCGTAACTTTTTATTTTTTTAAATCTTATATGGAATTTTTTCTCATTTGCATACTCTCTTTCTTCATATTTTTAAATAATAACTTTATTTCTAAATTGTTTTTTTTTTCTTCTCTTTATACAGTATTTAAAAAAAATTAGTTTGTTAATGTATTTGTGTTGCATAAAACTGCATATAAGAAAAATTAACATAATATAATAAGTAAAACAGTTAATTAACGTACAACAACAATTAAATTAGAAAACACAGAAAAGTCGGTAAGTGGTTGCAAACAAATATTTAATAACCTGCATATTAACTTGTTTTACAATAAAAGTCTTTGATTTTAATTTTTAACCTATCATTCCAAAGCCCTCTGTCAATAGATGATAAATTAATTTATTAATATGATTTACGTTTTCTGGAAAAAAAAAAGAATAATAGCGGCTTTCGTGGTGTAATAGCTAAGACATTGGCTAAGTTCCGGGTTCAATTCCCGGCGAGAACACAAAAATTCATTGTGATTTTTCTTAAGCCTGGGTGTTCTATGCTGCAATTTACTACTGTTTATGGGCCTACGGCCTGTAGTGGTGCAAAAAAAAATTATCCAGAACTGGTAAGTGATGCTTTGAAATCACGATTCATTAAATTCATTCATTCGTTAAATCTTACCTATGTAATGGTTATTAGTTATATAAGCCGGTTATTTGTGACTTAAAAATGGATCTTGATTCGACAAATTGTTGTCAAATAAATACACGTAGCCTAGGAATAATTGAATTGTATAGTAGTGTAGAACCTTAAACCCTTTCTTTTTACTCTTGTCTTGGCTGTGACCGCGACTCCCCGAGCAAGGCTTTACAACCCCGCGATCCACAGGTTAAAAAACACCAATATAGTACTTACCCCAATATCCAATACTCTGTTACCAATGTTCCGATCATGGGTTCTTAACCCGCTAATAAATTACACGGCGCGCATTAATTTTGCATTACGTGACTCAAATTTGTTCGAGAACTTTCTTTGAACCGTTTTACTTTATAGGCGCCTGTCTCAGCCTTAAGAAAGTCCCTTTGCAGCCATTAAGCTGTAATGAATTAATGTGTTCTCACCTTTTACGCTGGAGCATGTTTACATACTTATTTATTAACTCTTTGTTTTTATTAATCATTAAAAAAACTATTAAGAATGAGAACAAGTAAACTGGATTTGTTTTACCAGTACCCGTAAGATTTCGTAAACGCGTTATCTATATGTATTGGGTGTTAAAATGAGTTTTGTTCGTTTTTTTCTTGCAATCAAATAAAATAATAATAACGTACAAGCAAATACAATATCTTAAATAGAACAACACATTTTCTTTCGAATGACGTAACTATGGTCATATTGCTTTAATTTTAGGGCTAATTTTTTAATTAAAAAAAAAAACGGACATGACTTATATCAACATAACCTACATAAGCATTCAAAAAACATTTTTTTATATTCGCGGACTGGGGCTGAAAAAGGCGGACGATTCTTTCCTTGTTGACGTTTGTGAAGTTAAAGAGTTGAAACCTTTATTGTTGGGGGTGAGATTCATATGATTGAATTGTTTCACCTACGTACTAGGCAACGACGGAAAATATTTTTTAATTTTGAATATATTTTTTTTTTGCACCACAACAGGCCAGGAGGCCCAATTACAATGGTGAATTACATCACAGAACACCCAGGCTTGAGAAAAATTACATTTTAATTTTTGTGTTCTCACCGGAAATCGAACCCGGAACCTGCCGTGTGAGTCAAGCGTCTTAACCGCTACACCACGGAGGCCGCATTTTATACTTCTTCTTGGACCAAGTAGATTTATCAACAATGTTTTGAGTTTGTCCAAAATTTTGTAGACAAAGACTGGAGTCAACCCCCTAGGGAGATGTTAATATTAACATATTACAACAGATATAAATAACTTTTTAGAGAAGAGAATATAGAATTTATATCTGTTGTAATGTGTTAATATTAACAGCTCCAGGGGGTTGAATTCAGTCGTTGTCTACGAAAATTTGAACAAACTTACAGCATTGTATATTTATACTGTCGATTAGGTATAACAACTACCTATAGGCATAACAATTTAAAGATACATATAAATACATCATCCTACACCTTGAACATTGCTTGCCTGTTTTTTGATGTGGTATTTCGTTTCGCTTATTTAAAGTTTCGTTAAAATGGGGTTCGTTAAGTTGAAAAATGCCATGTTGCATAACACTACCAACAAGTTTGACTCTCTTGCGTCCTCGTCGCCAACCCTGGACAATCTGGCCAGTGTGGGTTGTGGGTATGGGCTGCTTTTATGGGTCACAGCAAAAAGTAAAAACAATATTATTTTTAACAATATTTTGAGTTTTTCCAAATGTTGGTACTCAAAAGACTAGTATCCTCCCAGGACTCATTAAGATTTTATTTTGAGGCATTTACAGGGAAAAAATATGAATGTTCAAACAAAGGCAAAATAGTGAATGTTACATCGTGTGTAAAGTGGCCACTTAAACCAGCCAACGAAAGATCATAAGCCCTGTAAATGCCTAGACTTCTGTATTTCCTTTTGTTGCAAATATTAATATTCACTTTCACCTTTACGATCACCGTAGTATACGAGTACATTTTACGAAAAAATACATTAAATATACGCAGAGTTAAAAGGAATGAAAACACCACCATGTCCAAACATGCACTAAAAGTAGGTTAATAGTATTGAACGGTATGTTGCAGAATGTGTGTGTGTAGGGGAGGGGTTATGAAGAGGAAAAGCTATGTAGTTGAACGCTACACGATTGGTTGATTTTTAAATAAGAAAGTGGGCTATATTGAAACAATATTTGATTTTTATTAAGGAAATATAATTTCTTATAGCTTTTTTAATGTGAAACACCTCAATGTACTTTAATTCAAGTCTTTTTTACACTTTGAAAGTAAAATGTCAACTCCCTTATTAAAGATGTAGTGAGTGACCTAATGAAAAAACGAGTACGTCTCGAAACCGGTAGACATAAATAGACCGGTAATTGGTTGAATACTTATATTAACTAACATTAAATAAATAAAATCTCACCTTCACCTAAAAAATACCTGATACGAAAAATCTATGGGGTTCCGGAGGTAATGGCGCCACACCTGGGGTGCTATTTTGAACTGCTCTCGCAGTACGAGAAAACGTTTATCTCGTGTATTTTGTATGTAAATACACGAGAAAATACGGCTGCGAGAGCGTTTGGAATACCATCCCATGGTTGGTATTCTGAAAACAAAAGCGCGCGTAGAAAACGCATTTTAAACGCGTATATACGTACTAAATTAAATAATAATAGAGGGATCTCTTCGCGAGCAATTCCGTTCAGAATACCAGTTCTGAAAGACTTGACAAACGAAAAATTAACTATGATTTACAAAGACATTAGCCAGACGAGAATTAAGAACAGTTCTTGATTCAGACAAGGCCCACCCTTATGATGAATATAATTTTGTTAATATGTGAACCGTTTATGTAAAAATTATGCTTGTAAATTAAACTAATTAAACCAATCTAGATTATAAATATTTAAATCATCGGGGTTCAAACCGTCAGTAGGGTCTTAATGAGTCACATCTTGCTGGAGGGTGTGATTCTATTGAATGCTGCAAATGCCCAGTTGTATTCCACCGGCAACACTGCTTACTAGTCCAACTCGTTAGCGTCCACGTCGTGAATCGCCAACGTCGGGGGAACCTGATAAGGTACCGCAAAAAGAAGAAAGCATTAACTTTGTGGTCAAACATTTTACTAAATGTTATTCAATATCTGTATATAACCACTTACCGACTGTTCTATAATAGTCACCCTATACCTATTGAACTTACGCCTCTCCTTTTTTTGCATCCCTTTTTTTTCAACTATTTCTCCCACAACATAAAATATGTTCATAACGTACTAATCAGTGCATGTAAAGGTTGCTTATTAAAGGTCGGGAATGCGTGTCGGGTTTGTTTAATATTTTTGCGCAAAACTATAGTCAAGGCGAGTAGTGGGCTTGGATATTGGTTTAATTTGCGTCCTTATCCTACATTTTCGTACAATGATTTAAATAATAAAAAGTTCAATTAAATTATACGAGTCAATACTACTACCCTAGTTTCTTTAGCTAAAACATATAAATGTTATGTTCAAATAAAATTACAATACATTATTCCTATTCAAGAAAGACAATGTCAGCTTATCATTTACCGAGTCAAAGTGTTTCCGTTTTATTTACGCAATTATTTAAAATTTACTGACTGTAATAACACACAAATACTCAGCTCCAACGCAACGATTGCATCCCTTTGTAAAGTGTTATCTGCAATGGGTGCATTCTTAGCCAATAAGAAGTCGCCTTATGTTTACGTAAATATTAAAAATTAGCTTCGTCTTTGTCCACAGTATCGATTGTTTACGTAAATGGCATGTGCCAAAAAGAGCCAACTATATCTCCAGTTGCATCCCGCCTCAAGTTCATTTCAGCTCCAACTTTGTCGCCGGCAACACGTGTTTAGGACCCCGGTCAGATTTTACAAAATTTATGAAACCCCCTCGGTCCATAATACAACTGCATAAAAAACATTTGTTAGCAAAATAATGTAACCTACTACAATATGTTTGACGAATTTATTTACTAGGTTTCTTAATAAAATCTACCTGACTCTATTTGCATTACGTAAATCTAATTTTAGAACTAACAGTCCTGACGTAGAAACGGATGCGTCTTGAAACCGGTTGTAACAGAAAATTCGGTTAGTGTTTATTTACAAGTTTTTAGTATTTTATTTATTTAACTTTTTGTACATAATGTTATTTGTACATTGACGGGCTTATTGCCAAATGGAAATTTCTTCCAACCAACCAATAAAATAAAAGACAGAACATATTCGATAGAAAAAAATATTAAAAAGCTAAAGATATATAAAAATATAAAATACGTATTTGTCTATAAATAACCTTAAATCAAAACTATTACTCAATGGGAAAAGGGAAAAAAGAGGAAAGAGGAAAAGAGAAAGGAGGGGAGATTAAGGAAGAGAAAGAAGATGTTTCTTTAGGCGTGATTTAAACAGAGATAATGTAGTAACATCTTTGATGGTGAATGGGAGATGATTCCACAGTCGAGCCGCATGGACACTATATGAGTTAGAGAAGAAAGAGGAATTGTGGATGGGTATTAAGAGAGTGCTTTGAGAATTAGAACGAAGAGGTAAACCATGAACTGATAAGCGTTGAAATTTTTCTCGCAGGTACATAGGAGCTTTAGGACTATGAAGTACATTGAACAGAAGTGAGAGGGAGTGATAGTCTCAATTCAGTAACATTCAGTAACATTAGTAACATTTAGTAAATCAATGTTTATTTTATGAATTTAAAGAGCAACCCAAAATACAGAATTGCATCCTCACCTTGGTACGGAGCTCAATAGGGAATTGTCGAGATTGAGTTGAGATCAATCGATAACTACAGCTGCATTTGTTATTTTTCTCCAAACAAGAAATGCGCATTCACATAAAACTAGTGTAATCCGTTTCTTTTCCAACCTTCTCGCGATTTGTGGCTCAGAAGAAAACTCTCGTTCAGTGTTTCCCAAAATGGGCGATATGACCACCGCTAAGCTTGTTCAATATGAAACACCTGAATTGGTCAAATACTAATATTTACTTACATTAATGTTGCACCACGAAATTAATGGATTGAACATAAAAAATATACTTTTTTTAAATTTAGTCAGGTTGTACCTAGTTAGGCAGACTAGACATAATCCAGAGAAATCTATTACATAAGTATGTATGTAGCAGATAAAGAATTTATTATATAAATAAAAGTAAATAAAAGTGATACTTTAATCCACAAACTTGGAATATTCAGTGACCAGTTCATCGCTTTCGCGGCATCTTCAAGACTGATATCTTTATTAAGGAGTTCAATGTATTTATACAAAACAAAGGTAAGGATAAATCTGTTTTGTATAAATACATTGAACTCCTTAATAAAGATACCAGTCTCGAAGATGTCGCGAAAGCGATGAAACCGGTCACTGGATATTTCAAGCTTGTGGATTAAAGTATCGCTCGTCTTTTATTTATATAATAAATTACAATGAACTTCCATCAGGAATTTTCACTTACAAACTTAAATGTTTTAGATAAAAAATTTGTACCTTTTGTTAATAAACCATCATTATTAATATTAATATGGAATGAAACTTAGAATGGAATTATATTGTATTAAATTTGTTACATCAGAAATGAAAGTAAGACATTTTATTTCACAGTATTTGCTCCATCTAATAAATTAAGTTGACTGACCATTTTATGCGACATAATGTACATGGAAAATATCCAAGTTCGATTACCAATGAATTATTAACCGGGTAAAATAACAACTAGCGATCCGTTTACACTGCCGTACAACACACACGTTTGGATAAAAATAAAACATGAACCATTCATAATTTGCGCGTTAAATGTGTGCCACGCGAGGCGATGAAAAATAACATAATCAAAAAGGGGGCGGAGAGGACATACAGATTGGAAAACTCTGATCTAAAGGTATCGAATTTTGATTAATCGCCAGTTAATAATTAAGTGTCCCGCCTTGACTGCCCCCGAGAGAGAAGCCCTTTCTTCATATCATTAAGTGCACGAGTCTGCAGATTGCATCTCGCGGATTTCAACAGCTGTTTTATTGCGGTGAAAATACCTTCACGGGTGTCGTGAACTTTTGTCAATTACCCCACCCCTATAAAACCAGCAATTGAAACTGTGATCTGGGATATTAGATCAATATCAAATTAAAAAAGGATTTAATAATTTAAGGATTATAATAAGTCAAATTTTATCAATTTAAAACTAAATTAATAATACGAGTACTCGTAATTAAGCAATAGGAAAAAATAATACTAACGTACATCTAATTAAATTTAAAAGATATTTATGGCTTTAGTTAATTGAAAAAACAAATTATTTGTATTTGTACAAAACCTAATTTCAGCTATTATAATCAATTAAAATAGACATAGACTACACAAACATCACGAAAAATTTACACTAAAAATGCATTATGTAACTTATTAGACATTACAATAATAAATACGTACATCTACCTTCCCCTCCTTATCCTCTCTTTATGCATCTTTATCCTAACCCCGTCCATTTTACAATAACTTACCGTTCTTAAAAAAAATTAAATTCTTTTATTATCAAAAAATATTTACATGAAAACAACATTTTTATATGTATGTATTTATTTAATATGTAATATAGTTTCTTTGCTAACTTTGTATACTTTATGGAAATCTGTTATTGGTTCTGAGTTTATACACTTTATATTTTTGATAACTATAAATATGTATGTAGTACTGTTGGTTTCCCAAATAAAATTAAATAAAAATAAAATAATATTACTAAATGTTCTCAAATAATTGTAAATAATCACTGACCACTTTTCTATGTCTTTTGTTGGTATCCTGACGAAAAGACGGGTACGTCTTAAAAACCGGTAGACGTAGAAAAGTCGGTAAGTGGTTATATGCAAATATTTAATAACATTTAGTAAAATGTTTGACCACAAAGTTAATGCTTTCAATATTAATAATCGGGTTGTGGTCCCGTGGCTAGTATATCGGACTCACGGATCAAAACTCCGTGGTTCGAACCCCACTCTACCCCAACTTGATTGCCATTTACTAAAAGTGACTTATTTACAGCTCATTGAAAATAGCCCTCAAAATAAAATATTTGGGTAATTCATAAGAATTCAAACATTTCTTCATATATATATTTATATATAATAAAATCTTAATCCAGTAAAATTGCGCCAAGCCAACTTTAATATGCAAATAAACATTTATCTTTATTTATACTAAACAAAACAATATAATGATAATCGGAAAACATTGAAAACTCACTCGAAAAGTCTACTGGAATCCAAAATTAACTTCATCAGATGAATCTCTATTATTTAAAAGTTTCCTTCTTGTAGCTGTGGACTGAATTTAAAAAAACAAAATAATAATAATGCGTTATTTCTCTCTAGAAAATTATTTTTCAAATCTTTTTTTTTTTTAAATATACTAAATTTTATTAAACTTTCTATTATACGTTTCCTAATCTAGTCAAACAATTTCTCAGAAGGCTGTATTTAAATGTTTATATTTTTGTAATTTATTTATTTATACATTGACCGACTATTAAATTCATTTAACAATGTAAATATATTTCTTAGGTACAATTGAAATAAAATGCAACTAAAAAAAATTCAATCTAGGACAAAAAATTAAATAATAATTCCTACCTCAAGACAAGAGAACTGGTTTGTCTTAGTGATTGTTTAAATCTAGAAAAATTTACGCCAAAACTTCAGATCTTATCTCGAGTTTACAATCCGACACAATTTGGACAGTGGTGCATGCAAGCCATAGTTTGTGCTGTGCTTATCAAGGAACAGCACATTTTCATTTCGAAACTGGTGGAATGGAACATTGAATGCCACATGTTCCAGTAACGATGGTACGTCAATTAAGCTTTTTGGTAAATTGATCATAAATATAGAGACGATGGAAATTCTACGTTTTTATTGACTTGAAATTTTTAACATTTACTCCATTTATCTGTGAGTGTAATCGGCGGGCATGCATGAGAAGATGTTTGAATTTGGAGGAAGCAAGATGTGTATGCAAGAACAGAGTGATATGGCGTTTTATCTTATAGGTCTACCCTAACGGGGAAACGGCGTGATGATTTGTTTGCTTGTGTGTTTATTTGCTAATAACAAGTTCCGAACCCATTTAAAAGTTAAAACTTTTTTTTAAACTTTAGATAATACTTTTGTGTCAAAAAGAAATATTTACTTTCGTATGATTAACCCAAATACCATACTTAAATTTTGGGGGGCATTTTCAGTTGGATCAGTATAATTTTCTGCTGGAAGACATCTACATAGCCATAAGGGTAAATTATTTTAAAATATATACACAAATATCTTTCGCAGAGATGTTAATAATCCAGTTTAAATTACGTCAATGTAAACCTAAAAATTTTAACGAAAGAAAATTTGGTTTTCAAATCAGACAGCAAAAAGAGAGAAGGGGGAGCATTAACGCATTGCAAAATTTGTCTTCATCGCGGTGAGTTCCATTGTTTTTGTTCTCAATCGGCAACGAAAACAATTCTCTTTTTCCATTTATTTAACCGTCGGAATGTTAAATGCGGAATGAATCGTCAATGAGGAAAGCGATACATCATTTCCTTTGCCGGCCGCGGGGCAGAGTCCAGAACGCAAGATTGAAAGTTGGACCGCATGGAGAGTCAAGTGTTCCACAACTACTGTACCTGTGCAGTGAATAATTCTAAAGCATGCACACTTTGTAGTGAAATGACTGATGTAAGAATCGTTTGCATTAAGAAATGAGATGCTTGAGGCATAGAAACTCAAGAAAAGTGACAAAATTCTTGATAACATTCAATTTCAATCTTTTTTTTCGTTGTATTTTTAGATCTTTTTTTTTTGTTTTTATCTCTAGGATTTGTTTGCAGCAATAAATATTTTTCCTTTAAAATGAAAATGAAGCAGCTTTGAATTTTCAAAAATATTTTTTACCAACCGGTTTCGACGATACACAAGCTTCGTTATGAAGGTACATGTTACAAATTAATATTATTCTATTTTACAATATTTTAGATTGTCCAAATGTTCGTAGACATAAGACTGAATTTCACCCCCTCGGGATTCATTAAGATTAACAAATTACAACGGGGATGGAAAATACCTTAAATAAGGGAATATGGAAGTCTAGGCATTTACAGGACTTATGACCTGTCATTGGCTGGTTTAAGTGGCCACTTTACACACTGTGTAACATTCATTATTTTGCTTATGTTTGAAAATCCATATTTTTCTTCAGTTCTTCCATTTGTTTATTTAAGTGAAGTTAAAGAGCTGAAACCTTTATTGTTGTGAAGAGATTTATCAGACTGAATTATTTCACATAAAAGGCAACGCCTGAAAACAATTTTTCAATTTTTAAACTTCTTTTTGGACCAGTTGGTTTCATTACAATATTTAAGTTTGTCCAAATGTTCGTAGACAAAAGACTGGATTTCGTCCCCTCGGGAGTCATTAATAAAAAAAATTTAAAAAATTCTGGCGTTGCCTAGTATGTGAAATAATTCTGTCTGATGAATCTCTTCACAACAATAAAGGTTTCAGCTCTTTAACTTTACTTAAATCAACAAATGTAAGAACTGAAGAAATTTGGATTTTCAAACATAAGCAAAATGGTGAATGTTACACAGTGTGTAAAGTGGCCACTTAAACCAGCCAATGACAGGTCATAAGTCCTGTAAATGCCTAGACTTCCATATTTCCTTATTTAATGTATTCTCCATCCCCGTTGTAATGTGTTATTCTATTTTATTTTTAACAGCGTTACTACTAATAAATATGAAATAAATAAATAAAATCAAAAAATGAATAAACAAAGGCCATAAGATGAACGCTTTTTTTCTGTCTGTCAAATTCAAAAAGTAAAATGAAAATTTCTTTATTAGGATTTTTTTAAGGCCTTACTTTACTGCCTTGTGGCCACGTTATGGAGAATCAAATAACGTTTATTTGAGAATATTCATATTTTTTATTTCAGAACATTAAATTACGTTTATTCAGCTCATTCAAATAATACTCGAATGGCTAATTTCAGACGTATTGTTTAAATCTACACGACATAGAAAAACAAAAGGATTGAATTGAAATGACATTTGAATTGAAATATTTTTTATTGGATTGAAATTTGGATTTGAATATTTTTTAAACTTTATTTAGTTTTACTCTAAAGTTAAAAGTCTGTTAAAGGAAATTAAGTGGATATTAATCGTTCTTGTAGTGTATTGGTTAGTGCGTTTGCCTATTTTTAATCACTTAATTAATTATAATACAATACAAATCAATCCATTCTATGTAATTATATGTTAAGTAGCATACGTAGTAGCCACTTAAACCGGCCAATTTCAGGTCATAAGTAATGTAAATCCCAAGACTTACATATTATACACTGCTCTAAAATATGCTGTACCTCTGTTACAACATGTTAAATGATATACTGACTACATCATAATTGTCAGTCCCTTTCCATACCGAATGATGCATAGGGCACACATCAGTAGTACACTAACCGTAGCGAATCTTGATAATTTTATTCCTAGTTCAGGTACTATGAAATATTACTATAGTCCTTAAAATATAGCTTGATTAGAATGACAGCTGTCCAACTAATTTTATTAGCGATGGGAAATTACTGATCACTGGTCAAATCGATTTTATCAGTTATTTCATGCAATCATGAAACTCTGTTCAAATTGGTATAAAAAACGCAAAAACAAATCTATTATAGTGTGTTTAACAGAATTATTCACCAAAAAATCAGATATTTATACTTTTTTTCATGAACAACATCAAATGAATTTATTTTTTTATTCGATTAATTTGTCCCATCTCTAACGATTTTGCAAAATGATGTCACCTTGTAAGAACGTCGTTAATAATTAGGTTTATTTTTGTTTTATTTTAGTTTTAAAGCTGATTTTTTATATTAATGTTGATTTATGTTTCAAGCATTGTATTAAAAAAATAAATTAACTCGCCAGATACAAATGATTTTTCGTGTCTCAATATAAATAACTCCTTTGACGTTACTACAAAGTTATGTCGTCACTTTTTCTGACAACTGTCATTCTAGCCATGTTACATTTAAGGACTATAGTGTAAAGTCATATTTTTCAACCAATATTACATGTGGCAAAATGAGTTCACTATTTAACTAAGAGACAGACAGACATCATTATATTTTAACAATCAATAAATTTTTTTTTTTTTAGTGTCATCGTTTGAAATCAATTCTCAAATTCAAATTTTAGAACGAACATTGTACCAACCTACTATAAAACCATAGACATCTGAAATCGTAACTTCTTGTGCGTAGAAAAATTTATTATTGTTTGCACACCCTCGAGCCAAGTTCAATAATTACTTGTGTAATATATTAAAGTGCACTTGGTAAATAATTGAGTGTTTGCTTTACTAACGCTATGTAAAGTCGAACATCCGAGCTTTCATGCGTGGATAGAGAACTAAAGACACCTAGCCTACAAGGCATTGATGATTTATGTATATTGCGATTAATATTCACGCGCATAGTTGTGGAAGCCTACTAAGAACAAAAATTTAATCATTAAAATATAGAATATTACCAGCTAGGATTTTTCAAGCAAAACTGATATTATAAAGATACAAAAACTTGATTCAGACAATGAATAACAGGTCCATTATAATTTATAAAAAACACGGACTCTCTCTAAATGGTAAAAAATTCTGTCCGAAAATGCTTTCTTATGGTTTAAATAATCCATTATAGATAACAAAACAGAATATTTCAATGGACGCAACGAAAGCTCTTGCGAATGCTCATATTGCTAAGCATCTAAATTACTGTAATGGCATATACGCAAATCTGAAATATCAAACTGACAAACTTTAATCTGTTTTAAATGCGGCCGTTAAGCTGATTACGGGAGTAAAAAAAATATTCTCACATCTCACAACATTTGGAGATTTACAAAGCCCAAAATTATGAAATATAAGTATGACTCAAGAGTGTTTAAATCCTTTTATGACATGGCTCCAACATATCTAGCGGACCTTTGTATTAGGAAAAATACATGTAAAAAAATAAAAACCCAGGTCAACATTTGATTAAGGCAGAAGAAAACTTATCGAACTCCGGCGCTGCCCAGACACTAGGTTCGAATATGTGCTTTTGCCATTTCTGACCCCTTTGCCTTAATTCAATTGCTTTCACACTTGCAAATCAGAAAATACATTATGTATGTAGTGTTAGCTTAGTTAGAAGTTGGAATATATGTTTAAGTATCGAATTGTAAAGCATTATTTCGGTGATTATTCACAAAAATGACGCTGTATTAATCAGCCAAATATAATTATTATTATGACTGTTAACGCTGATGTTTGATTGATTCAAGCTATTAACTACTTGATAAACTCAAACGATTTCAGAGTAGATGCATGAGGTATATATTTGGACTTCGGAAATATGACCGCATATCTGATTTTCGTAGGCAACTTAATTGACTCAAAATTAGACAGCGTAGAGACTATCACTCCTTCTCAAGTATGTTTACCGTATTTCATAGTCCTAACGCTCCAATATACTTTCGTGAAAAAATTCATCGCTCATCAGTTCATGGTTTACCTCTATGTTTTTATTCTCAAAGCATCCTCTCAATTCCTATTCTTAATTCCTCCTTTTTCTCTAACTCATATGAGGCTTTATGAGGCATGACTGTGGAATCATCTCCAAAATCTTTGTCTTGCTATGTTCCATCATACAACATGTTTGGTGGCACAGATCTGTCTTATTTCTTTATTGCGGATTCGGTCTCTTAGCGTTCTCTCTGTGATTGCCCCTTACATTTTCATTTCTGATGTTCTACGCAGATTCTTTAGCTTGCTTGTGTCAGCTTTTGTTTTTATCCCACATGTTATGATTTCCTAACACGCGTCTTATAACTCTTATTACTCATTAATTACTTATATATTTCTTAAAGATATTCCGTAAAGTTAATGTCGTTATTTTATTATTTACATACAAGAAATAAAAACAACATACGAATTCTTCCCTAGAATATTTTTTTTCATAACTATTTAAGATCCATAAACGTATATTATATCAAATTGTTTTATCAAATAGTACATAATTATTAACGATATTCACAAAATGAAGGAAACAATACGTACCTCGCTTCAATCCACAAATTCAAATATTTTTAATTTTATTGACAATGCGCAATCATCAAAGATAGTAAAAACTATTCAAAAAGCTATAACAAAAATATATAGTTAAAATGGCTTTAAGCGTGTACAAAAACATTTTTGTTCTATATTTTTAATTATTGTGATACATTTTATACAAAAGGTAAATATTTGTCCAACAATAGGAAAGTTTTACCTAACATTGAAATCAGACATGATACGGATATTCAGTATCTGGGCCTTATTTTTGTAAATAGTATTCAGCCTCAACTTTTGACCATCCGTCTGGATGGCAAATACATATTTATTTACTTATTTGACAATTGAACGCAGAAAGCAGCCAGCCATAGAAACGTGAATCTGAGATAATAGCACCTTCGTGAAAAGAGTGAGTAATCAAATTTACACAACAGTTTGAATCAATATGTTTATTTTTAGGGCGACACAGTTATATATCCGTACTTTGCTTTCTTTACGCATATGTTTATTGCTGGTGGAGGCTTTGTTTGTATTGTGGTGGAGGCTTTGTTGGTCTGCTCCCTAACTTCGGAGCACAGATCACTATTGCTGTTTAGAAATTAATTTGAGAAAACATTTATTTTAGAATATTTATACTTTAAAATGCTTTTATCATTCTTCCGTCTCCATTGTAATCGTTGATCAATTTCCTCTTAACTTGCAATGCAGAATTTATTTATTTTAGAATTAGAGATTCTAATTTGTAATGTCTCAATTGCATATTGTATTTGCAGTGGCATGGATATTTTCCTCTAACATATGCTAATATCGCGCCTTATTATGTTTAAGTTACCATTCTAAAGATCGTTTTAAGTTAACGATTCGAGGGATAATCCACATTTGGCTTAAATTTTCGATTCAATTTAATAAAGTCTCATGACGTGCCTATCTTAATGTATCCATTTTCTAAGTATTTTCCTTTATTGTCAAATACTTCAGGTAGAAAACTAGGTTGTATATTTTCAATCGAATAATGGAGCATTGAATTTCTACGAAATGTCTATTATTCAACTTTTAAATAACGCCAGTAAGTACTCCTGTATGATTGCGAATCCTTTGACATTACCAAAATCTTTGATTTATTTATTTTATATCCGGTCTTCGTTTATTACAACAACGAAGAAACATATGCACAAGAAACTGAACAAAAATAACATAAAACTACGTAGCAAAGACAAACAAGGCTATAAAACAATGGTATAAAATAAAATAAAGGCGGGAGTGTAAATCTGAGTCATGTATCATTGATAAGATAAAAAAGGCTCTTTGAGATGGTTTGATCATGTAGAACGAATGGACGACAAAAGAATGGAAAGCAAGTATATATAAACAATTAGTAACGTGAAAATGTTCAAAAAGGCTATAAAAAAATGGAAAGTGGAGCTAGGTAGAAGTAAAATGGATTATCTCATTCGCCCAAACCAATATTGAATCAACCACTCCACAAGTGCATAGCTTATGTTTAGTTTTTGTTCTTTCATTGTGCGTTTTGTAATATAAATAATATAGATGTACACAAATTAATTATAACCATAAATGCGTAGTGTTTAAAACTGTCCGAACATTTTGTTGATTATCTCTGTTTATTAAGTTAGTCTTCTTTTTTTATTCTCAATGTAAAAATATTTTTTAAAAGTATATTTTTAAGTGTCCTCGGCACGGGTACCCAGTGAGGTCACATTATTTTAATTATTAATTTTAGTTAATACTGGAAAAAATATGAATAAATAAGTAAATAAAATATGGCGAAAATTAACTGTAACGTGAGACGAGGACGACCAAGGAAGACGTGGCATGATTCGATAAACCAAAAACTTATGTCTGGTCATGTCAAAAGCAGACGAAACCGAAGGGCATGTTTGACAAGATGTATGAATGTGGAAGAAGCTAGGAATATATGCCAGGATAGACACTTGTGGCGGTTCATTTCCTCTGCCTAACCCTAAGGGGAAATGGCGTGATGATAGTAGTAGTAGTACAATATAAAAATAAAACACTTAATAAACTATTTTTATCTTTATTATTGAGCGATAATTGACCAGTATTATTATTTGTACAGTATTATTAAGAGTCAGGTGTGAAATTATATCAAATGCTGGATATTCGTCAACAGTATATATTGAGGTCAGTAGCGGTCACGCATCTCAACGGAAAAATACGCAACGGTTTGCCATGCTCATATACTAGACACTCCAATAAGGATCTGATTCTACAGAGGAGTTAATATTTTTTTGGCTCAACGGCAGTGGAAGTGTGGTGGGATCGCCAGGCTGAGGAAGTTGTTGACTGCATTTTTAATCTGTATTGGTCGGAGGGAGTCAGAGAAATAGTTGTCCGATGTAGATGGACGTAAGCTGATGTCAAGTTTTACTGGTATTGACTTAGGATTCAGGATTTAGGTATTTAGGTATTATTTAGGTGTTCATGATATATTTATTATACTTTTCAATTTGAAATTAGGGCATATTATTATGTGTGCTTAATAATAATAACAAAATTGTAATTATTCTTTATTTTATATTATAAAATACATTATTTACTGCACGGGAACGGGGAAGCTATCTCTAGTCAGGCAATTCAGATGGCTCACCAGCAAACTACTTTACTACTCAATCAATCTATTGTATTGAAAATTTTATGTAAACTGCTGTAATAAATATGTAAAAAAAATTATTTAATTAATTTAATTACCATCCCAATTAGTTAGGAATTGGTCGTCAAATTGTTTAAGCGAATAGCATTTACTATATTGTTTTTTTTTTTTAAACAATCACATGCGTTTTTTGAAATACAATATTTACATTTTGCCGCCATTTTCTTTAAGTCATCAATTAACGTGTTTAAATATGGGAAACAAGTTGGGGTAGAGCAGGACTTGAACCTCGGACCTTCTGATCCGGAGTCTGCAACGCTAGCCAATTATGACAGACATTAAAAAAAATATTATTAAGCATCCAGAATTTTTCACGTAGCCACAATAAATAAATCTGAATCATTCATCATCTTAGATTATGTGACCAATGAACCATATAATTCAACAAACGCTTCCGGATACAAACTCAAAGTCATTTGAGGCAAATGCTTATAATTAGCAAAGATAAAAACGCATACAAAAATGTTCACGGTTTTTATTCTACATAATAGCGTATTGATGATTTTTTTAATGCAATTGCGTTGCTGTGTAATTTTTTAACGTTAATTTACTCGATTGCATTTTGACTTTATTACATAAAGTCTATTAACCACGTTCAAGATAACGAAAACCAATAAAAATAATTTGATTTTCTGTTATAAAAAGGACACGACTCACGGTGTAGTAGTTAACGCGTTAAACGACCATGACATATATATATATATATATATTTTATTTATTTATACATACACTTCATGTTAGAAAAAATGGCACAAACACTCTGAAAAACTATGCTTGTACTTGAAGTAGGCTCAATATCTAAAGCAATAGTAGCAATAATATTAGCAATCGGTTCCTATATGGGCACATGCCTTTTCTATGAAACCGATTTGATGCGGCAAATATTTTGGTCGAATATGTTTCCCATAAATAAAAATAATATTGAAAAAAGAGAAAATAAGTAATTGTGCAAAAAAAAAAAAATACACAGTTTACTTGAGTATAAAATGTTTAAAAAATAATTATTAATGATTCAATGGAATTGCATAATATTCAAACTACTACCCTTTACAAATTTTCTGATTCTTTACTTCCAATGTCTGTCAACCAAATCGGAATTCAATACTCAGAGTATTAATGCGCCAAGCTATAGAGCACCCCAAACGTAGGTAAACCATTCTATAACTATTGGGTATTAAGTTAGCTACAGTTCGCAGCAAAACAATGGACCGTACTCAGGTCGAGAATTGCCAAATGGATATTAATTTGCATTGTAAATATTTTTTTTAATGTACCTGTGTATTTATTATTGCAGGGTTATTTCAATTTATTTTTCTAATATTCGCCTATATTTATTTTATAAAACTGAAAATTCATGTGTGTTTATATATTTTTATTTATTTATTCATTTTATTCATAATATACTTATGTTACATTTATTAAGACATAAATCCCAACTCCGTGGAACCAAAGTCCTGTGTTAAGTTTGTTTGTTTGTCCGTCACATCTCCGAAATGGCGAGTCGTAGCGGCCTGAAATTTAGACACGTAATTTTAGATGCGATTTCAAGGTTAACATTGCTATTATCGAGTAAAATTTGAATCGACCTATACTCGGTAAAAACTTAAACTTTATATGGATGCCTAGTGCGGCTTCGACATGTTGCCTGTAATCAACTGTCATTATCAACAGTAAACATACTTTAATTTATCTCCCAAATTGAGAAAAAATAGTGTTTGAAGTAAATATGTTGGTATAAAGAAAGTTTTTATGGAACATAATACACGTGTCGGGACAATAAATGCCAAAAATTCATGTTAATCATGGGAAAATATTCGAAATCAATTACCTGAGAAAATTAACTCCTTTAACACATTTGAAGCTGCTACTGCTGCAACCAAACTTACTGTAATTCACCATAGTCGATTTTTATTTATTATAACTTAAATATCCAAGTTATTTACAAACAAATCCAAGCACAGCTACAAAAGCATCCGATCAAACCATTATGTTTATGTTGTCCATCAAAATAAAATGGCCAGCATTTGGTTGCTAACCAACAAACCAACATCGCTTGCGTTCTATGAAACATAGTAATGGGCTTCTCTCTAGGTTACGCATTATTAATCTGAGGCTTTACGTGTTATTGGAATCCCCAAATCATTTTTTTCTGAACTCTTGGTTAATTGCGCATGACTTCACAAGCAATCACCTGAGTGCCCCTATTTTTGTGAATATCGTTTATGACTTTTTTATTTAAATTTGTCTCGAGTCAAGGACTTCTAGGGACTTGAAAAGGTCTTTACTCGGATAATTGTACGGTTTTCGCAAAATTATCCTTAATATTGTGTACCTCAACCGAGGGATCAAGAATAGTCTTGGCAGCTCCTCTTCAACAAATACAACCGTTTACAAATAAGGTATTATTTATTCTTGGTTGAGTATACGGATCTAGCACACGTGACTGTAGTATCTAAAGGATGAGAAAC
Source organism: Micrasema longulum (assembly GCF_059751315.1). Taxonomy (NCBI): domain Eukaryota; kingdom Metazoa; phylum Arthropoda; class Insecta; order Trichoptera; family Brachycentridae; genus Micrasema; species Micrasema longulum. The sequence goes on along the minus strand of NW_028277318.1, from coordinate 488,697 downwards.
GAAAATTCAATCTGGTGCACCAAAAGAGGGTTGGCAATCGAATAGTCTACCCTGCAGCTTACTAAATATCAGTGGAGACGTTGGGCATTCTAATAACTTTAATATCCTGAAGATTCTCAATATAGGTAGAGAGTCTACCAGTTGAACAAAAAAAAGATGTCACTTGTTGTTGATCAGTCTCGAGTAATAAATAAACAGCTTGAATAAGCATTTCATGGTGGCGCTTGCATGAATTTAAAGGATGCAATAAATTAAAATAAGATTGAAATGATTCTCTTTTCAAGACTGGCAGAGTAAATGGGACCATTTGTGCTGCTCAGAATACAGTACAATGATAAATGTAGTGTCACTCTTGTATACTCACGCATAATAATGATCTCCATAACGGGTTACATTATGTAGGTCTTTAAATATGCCAACAACAGTCCTGGATTTCATTTATTTATCAAATCTGAAATGTTTTTAAAATTCAGAAACTTGATTTCTATTTTCTAATAGTGAGTTATTTTAAACTCATTGAAAGTAGCAGAAAAGTTGAAATATTTTATAAAAAATAAAACACATTTTTTTTACTTAAACTCATATTAGTAAATATTACATTTCCCAAACACAACAGCCCTACTCTTTTTTGGCAAGTTGCAACCTAAACTGTTCTATTTTTTGTTTCGATCTTTTTTATGCTAAATAAAGTTTACTAAATGATTTTTTTTTATTTGTTAGAATTAGTATTAATTCACGTACCAACTTTTTTGTCTCTCGGTCTCGGGACGTATCTGTCTCTTCTTGTGAACCAACATAAAAATATTAAAATACACTTTTGCCTTTACCATCATAGAAGAACACAACATATTGTTCGAACGTGCACTCAAAATTAGGTTAATAATGTTTAGAATTATGTTGGAGTTTGGGTGGGGGTGAGAATTTCGGAAAGGGAGAGGCTAGGAGGTCAAAAGTGCGTAATTTGGTGTACATTGGTTAATTTTTAAACAAAAAAGTAGGCTATTTTGAAAAGATGTTTGTTTTTTTTATTAGTGGAATATTATTTTTAGAGGTACTTCAAAATGGAAAACATTAGAAAATTGTCAAAATCGAACGGTTATTATTTGTTATAAGTAAAATATTTCATATTAATTAAATTAGGATTCAGAAACAATTTGTTAACATAATGTATTTTTATGTAAAATTAAATTGAGCAACAAAAAAATCATTCACCACATTTAAATACGTATCTTAAGTCACAGAAATTGTGTTCATTAATGAAATAGATTATAATAACAATAATAATAAATCTTTACTAACCATATTATGCAACTGTTGTAAACACAGGATATTTTTTTTTAAATATACATGAATAAAGGCGGACTTATTGCCGCTAGTAATTTTTAGCAGTCTACTAAATAAAAATATTTATAAAAAATATTAAAATAAAAAAACAGTATAAATTCAATATTATTAGTTATGTTGCTTAGTATTTACAAAATTTACCTTAAAAACATTTAAATTTACTCTCTTTCATCTTCCAAATATTCATTAATACTATAATAACATTTATCTATTAAGAACACTTTTAACGTTTTTGATTTAAAAAAATTAACCTGTATTGGGTGTGCGCATATTTTGTTAATTAAAAAAAATGATTTTATTTTGTACTAGTTCAGTATGTATATATACATCCATGTAATTTTTAAACTTTTTCAATTTTCTTTCCCAGATTGCATAATGTAAACATTATTTTGAATTTATTTCCATGCCTAGTATTCTGTTTATTCTGTTATTTTCAAGTATTTTTCATACCCTTTTTAATTTGTAGTATATCATAATTTTAATTTTTCTGCTTTTGTTAAATAATATTATAGTTTAAAATTTAAAAACGTCTCTAAAAAAATTATTATCTGTATGTCCCTAAATGAGTTTTTTTTAAAAAACTCCTTGGGAATATTGTATATAATTATGTATAATATGTTTTCAATATAATTTAAAAAAAAACACTAGCAAAATTTATAATACAATTGATTTACTTTATTATCTTTTGAAGTTTATAAAATATTTTTAGGGGCGTGCATATTGCATATAAATAAAATAATTATTGAATTTTATTCCTCTTGGAATAAAAGGCTTTTTTGGTAAAGGAATTTCGCATTTACTTTTATTTCTAGTATTGTGAACGTGACTATTTTCCTGTTGGCAAAAATATTTTGGCCTTGATCTACAGTAAGGCAAAAGTCCGTGATATAAATACCCGTTAACCATAATAAATTTAGCCTATTAATTTTTTTCACAAACCATCCAATGACAGATGATAAATAAGATGTTCAGTTTTAAATAAGATGTTAAGCTTTAAGTGCTATTCCAGGGACCATGAAACATTTCAGAGTAAAATCACATTTTTCATATTAATATTTCATGACAGCCACGTCGGGATTCGAACCCGAGACCTATCGTATGGTAAGCAAACGTGCTGACCGACCACGAAGCAGACTGAATTAACGTACATTTTTTTTTTAATGAATATATTGATTTTTTCATCATAAGTCAAGACGTCCAATAACAGTGGTGAAATACATCTCAGGCTTGAGAAAAAAAAATACAATTATTTTATTAATCATCATGTATGATTTGAAACATATATTTTGTAATGTACAATGTACAAAAACGTTTCAAATAAATTGAAATTTAATTATTATTGGGTCTCACTAGGAACCGAACCGGGTTCCCTCCGTGCACGAGGCAAACGTCATATCCATTACACCACAGGAGCCGTCAAATAAAACATTCGTTCGGAGTATTTCCGTTTTTTTTTTAGCTAGGTAATTATATTTAAGAAGGTTTTAAGAAACCCAACGCGTTGGAATTTGTACTGTACTACGCTTTTCAGGTGATTTTCACAAAAATGGCGTTATATAAATTATTCAAGTATAGTATAATACTGATATAATTAATATTTTTGTAATGTAAATTTATTCATTACATAATTAAGAAGATATCTCGCACCAGTGGGACATTGCCTGCCAGGAAGATCTTCAATAAGATAAAAGTTCGATGATCTGTTTAATGATCTAGAACAAGTAGAAGAAGAAAATGGGGTATTGGTGCCTTTAAAATAAGCATTTTACCGGTTCAAAAATACAACAATTAATTATAAAAGGTCTATTGAAAACAATCGTCTACTTTTTCTACTGTACAATTGTTTAAATAATTCTGGGTTCTACTTATAAAATCATTAAATGAAAAGAATTTTTAAATTTAAATCCACAAAGATAAAATACATAATAGTGTTTCTACGTCACAAAACGTTAAATTCAAGACCTAGAACAATTGGTAGCATCATCATTCCAAAATTAAATACAGCACATTATTTTACATACAGGGCCTACTTATTCGAACATCAAATGTTAAGGATCTGGGCGTTAGATTTGTGAGCACCCTGACATTTTATGAACACAAAGAGACAATCAGTGGTAATGCATTGAAGATGTAAGGATTCGTTCTGCGTACTGCCAGGGTTTTTAAAAATACCCGCGTACTGAGAAATCTTTACAACTCCTTGGTGCGAAGTAGACTCGAGAGTGGCTTGGTGATTTGGGGACAACATGAACTGAATCACTCTCTTATTTATTTATTTATTTATTTATTTATTATATATATACGGCCTAAGCCAATTACAACAGTTACATGAAGAAACATAAATGCAAGAAACTAAACAAAAAGAACATAAAACTATTTAGCAAAGACAAACAAGGGCAAAACAATAATAGTATAAAATATATTCAAAAAAACGAATGACCAAAAACTTTGAGCAAAACCATGCCAATCCAACTTCATCCCACACTGTTTAGTCGCGAAGAGATTTACGAAAAGCCGGAAGATCTATCCCAAAAAATTCCAAGTCGTGTGATGAATTGACTAATCTACACATTCTGGACATTGGGGCATAAAAACCAAAGTTGCTCTTAGAAGATTTTATAAATAGCAGATTTTGACTTCTGGTGACACGGTTAGGAACATGAAAAGAAATTGATTGCAACAGAGATGGGACATCACTTAAAGCATTAAGTATTTTGAAAATGCATATAAGGTCCATCTCAGTTCTACGTCTCTCCAATGAAGACAGATTAAGAGATTGCTCTATTTCAAAAAAAGAATAATTACCCCTTTGTAATCCGAGCAACCATGCCACTTTTCTTAGAAAACGGTGTTGGACAGACTCGATATGGTCAATATGAGTCCTGTAGAATGGAGACCAAATAGGAGTAGCGTATTCTAGATGGGGTCGAACTAGTGAGCAATAAAGAGTTTTGATGGTATTAATATTTTTGAAGTCCGCCGTCACTCTATTGATAAAACCGAGAAGTTTGAGAGATTTGTTTACAATATTATCAATGTGTTCACGATATGAGAGTTTACTATCTAAAGTAATGCCAAGATCCTTTATTGACGAAACCATTGAAAGGGAAGTATTTTTTAGTTTGAACTTGAATTGTATGATAGAGAAAATCCAAAAGAAGTTTCTGAAATATCTCAACATGAGAGATTGCGGGTATTATCTTTGGCTCTACCCAACCGAGTTTTTTTCAGGGTATGCTTGTCTACAATAGTTTAGAGAATAGAAGAAATGTGTATTTGACTACACATTTTTATCGATTGTTGCGCGGTATGGTCGATAATTCTGAGATTATGATAAGCATTGGTTTGTATGTTCCTGATAATTACCTAAGACAGCGTCAGCATAGATTGTTTCATATTCCGATATACAGGACCAACCTGTCGATGGTTATGCCTGTTGGAAGGGCTATTACTATGCTGAACAACATTGCTCTGGATATTGATCTGTTCCATGTATCCGAAGGGGTTTTCCGGAGCAGGATTATCCTACTACTTTGACATGAGTATCTTTCATGTTTTTTTGTCTTTTTTTATAATATGTACGTATTGAATGTATGTTTATAATGTATATGTTATTTTTGAATAAATTATTTTTATTTAATTGAATTAAATTATTAGACTTCCTTACACCAAGATTATACTAAGGAATAACTATACCGGTGTAACTATTTATACCCAGTATATGAAAAATGTTACTTATAAAAATATTTACAACCTAGTACAACTATACTTAGCCTATTATTGTTATTGTAGATATGAATTAAAATTTTCGATTTACTTTGTTTTGTGTTTCTTGTTTTAATTACATTTATGAGCACACACTATTTATATGTGTGTTTCATTTTTTTCTTATATTTAATATATATTTAAGTTAATTGCTATTCTTTAATTTTAATTGTATCATTTTTTTAAAACTATTTTTATCTGTTCATTTTTTTAATTTTATGTTTATTATTTTATACGTATTCAGTATTATGTGTGTACTCTTTTTATTCAATTATTAATTAAAACTAATGTCTGAGCACCCGACGACAAATTATTATTGAATAGTTTGTTGGGACAAAATATATTTTAATATTTTGTTTTCTTTATAATGTATTAATAAAGACTCATATTAGACTAATATTGTATTAATAAAGACCTATAAAAATAAAAAAAAATTCCATCGTTTATTTTTTTTACCAGGCTACATTTTCGCGTACATTTATGAACAAGCTGCGTGTGCATGTGTAGTTACAAATTTAGTAATTTAGTTTAGTTTGTTTAGACGCATTTATTTTCATTTAATAATTTCAAGTATGTAATACAATAGATTCTTAATTTATAAATACTGCAAAATATAACCAGGATCATTTTCAAAACAAATGCTTGTTAAATTTTATTTGAATGTTTTGTTAATTTCATGATTATTTTAACACTTATAAATGATTTTTTATTTTAAAATCTCTAAAAACACCGAATGTTTTATGAATGGTTTAAATTCGAGATAAATTCAATCCATTTTACTACTTTAAAATGTCACAGATGACAGATCACAGGCTTATTCCAGTATTTTACCACGTTGGACGCAAGTATAAACGTGGTATAAGTTTCTATGGTCGCTATCCCAGCTCTATAGCCGGTATTTTTTTTTTACAGTTCGCTAGGAGTGAAAGGAAATGGGATGGGAAAATAGGGAAGGAAGAGAAGAAGGAAAGAAAAATACTTAGTTAATATAAACTAATGAAATAATAAATAAAAATAAGTATAAATGTACACATACAACAAACATACATATACATACACACATACTTCCATATATATATACGTACATGCACATACATACATACACATACATACACATGAACATGCATATATATACATACACATACACAAATGCACATACATACGCGGACATGTAAATAATTAATAATAAAATAATAAACATTAATAAATAAAATGATAAAAAAAATAGTGACTAAAAAGTTTACTCTTATGACGTCTCTATCGCAATTTCGATATTATTTTCAAAACAGTTTTTTCTTTCGTTGAAAAGATCTATCTTGCTAAAATTTATATCGTGAGTATCGTGAAAAGATTTATCGTGCTAAAATTTATGCTAGAATTTTTACTATATCATCCTTATTCTATTTCTATGCTTAGGTGATATTTTATATCAGATTTATAAGTATGGCTCACAGAGTAATACTTTTGTTTAATATAATGAACAAAGGAAATAAAAAGCGAGTCAGCCATACAACCTATTTAAAAAGATGTCATAAGACGTTACTCCCCTGATGTACGCAAGAATTGTTTTTTTTTCTTTTACGTAATGCTAAACGTTTACATAAATATGTATTATAATAATAAATATAAATAATTTAAATGAAAATCATTTCAGTATAAGGTAATAACAATTAATAACATTTACTTAAATGATTTTAATTTTAATTCTTTTATTTCCATAATTATATAAAATCATGATTTACAACCCCTGCTTGCACTTGTAAATAACATAGAATTTTTTTTAGTCTCCCACCAGTCTAACGATGTCGGTTACGACGAAACCCGGTCACTGGTAAAAAAAAAATGCAAAAAAAAACTAAATAATAATAATAAAAGTGTAATAAAACGAAATACGTATTTTTATAATTAAAATGCAGTTCCACCAAGAAATGTCAGTAGAAAAAATGAATATATAAATATATATATTAAATCCATTTTATTTTTATTAATTTCGTCATAATATTTCGTATATTTTTTTCAGAATAAATAAACTAAAACAAAAAATATAAGTAATTAAGAAGGTTGATTCAAATTAATAAAAACCAAATTAAGGTGCATATCGAATTCAGTGGGTTATTGTATCAGGAGCACATGATCACTAAGGAGTATATTGAATCGTAAGCGGTCATGAAGTCTTTTGGTCACAATTTCCGGGTACGTTCCGGTTGGCTTGCTCCACGTCCAATCTCGTTTTTGCCACCCGTTGAGCTTGGCAAAATCTTCATCAAGGACGGCGTTCGGACTGTATTGATCAAACTGATGATTCGCAGTTTTTCTCGGTACTTAGATAGAATAGAGAAGGGAACGCGAACTGCAAGAGCTACTGATTTCTCGTAATCGAATAAAAAAATAGTAATACTTTGTGTTATTGATTCGGTGTCACCTTCGTATCCAGAAGACAAAGTCGCACAAAAAGTAGGAATCCGGTTACTCTTTGTTGGTACTTTAGTTGTTTTTTTTATCATTTGAATTCATTTATTATTAAAAGGTCCATTTTACCATTTAACCATCCGCCTTGACTGATGTCTGCAGAGTAAATTAAATCCTGAATCTGTTTCAAGAAGCTACTAATATAAACAACATTGAAATTTATTGCAATAAAGATTATACAAAGCTTATGACCTGTCATTATCTGGTTTGAGTGGCCAATTTAAACACTGTGTAATATTCACCATATTCCCTATGTTTAAACATCCACATTTCTTCAACTCATCCATCTGTTGACTTTTGTGAAGTAAAAGCGCTAAAACCTCAATTGATATGGGTGAGATCCATCTGGCTGAATTATTTCACCTACTAGGCAACGCCTGAAAATATTTAATTCTCATATAATATTACAAAATGGTCAATATTTAACAGTGTGTAAAGGGGTCATTTTAATCAGTGGGAATATGGAAGTATAGGCGCAATAGGTCTACACGGTGTAACACTCACCATTCTGCTTATTTTTAAACATCCACGTTTCCTCAATTCTTCCATTTGTTGACTTTTGTGAAGTTAAAGAGCTGAACCTTTATCATGTGGGTGAGATTTATCCGGATCTAATCCACCTACTGGGCAGTGGCGAGCGGTGAGTTTTTAAATTGGTAAGCTATGAAAATTCTGATAAAATGTCCATAGCGGTAGTATGGCATATAAAAAAACAAGTCTATTGTATATTTAATAAATAATTCCTAACAAATAGCTCCAGCGGCTAATAGTTTCAATAAAAATATTTTCTAATGTAGCACAAACATTTGATTTAAAAAATACAATTTAAAAAAACATAATTGCAAAAAAAAAACTGGTATCCCTATGGATTTGAACCTACGCCAAGTCATCAGAAAGCGACGACCCATCCACGCGGCTGTTTCGCGTTTTGCGCTAAATGTCGAAAAAGTAATTAATAAACCAAATAATTCATTAGCGCACCGGTGCATCTTCGGCTAAGTCAGACTTTTATAACTTGTCTTGAAATAAAACACTATTTCTTAATAAATGATAATAATTTAAAAGTATTCCTTACCGAGTACGATAGTTCACCAAACAAAACATAAATTATGTTTTAAGAATCATTGTTTCATCGACTTTTATATCACATTGTTATTCACAAAACGACATAGTTATACATATTATAATTCTTTATTTATATTTATTCTTAACACTTATACACTAGTAACGTTTTTATCATAACTCTAACTAAATTTTAAAAGTTTAAATGGATACTGAAGAATAACCTACAATATTCAACTGTCATCGTATGCACATAAAACGAATTACAATTAAAAAACAATAAGCGAATCTTTGTTTTTTAAAACCCACTAAAGAATTTATACTATATTATGGTTTAAAATATTAATTCGTTTCGATTAAAATATCAAAATATTTATTTATTTTAAAGCAAATTTACTTTCAAACCACCGAAACATAAGTATGATAAATTACTTACGACATACAAAATATATTATCTCTTTCTTACACATAACGAGTGCGTATATTGTCACCTCCCTTAGAGTGTCGTAAGTCAAATTAATGTATTTTAAAGAATACTAGCCCTTATGAAAAAGTATTGAAAGACTATATTGCATTAATGAAAGCTGCAAGATTTTACTGTAATCGCAAGTGTAATTTTTCGAACGAGATTCTAAAGTTTTAGGTTAAAGACGTATTTGAATTAGTGATTTTAAAGTGAGCAGAGTAATCTCGTGTAATCCAGTAGTTATAATTTTGGCCAATAGAGGCGCAACTGGTCGCTGTATGGAATAAAGGAATATATAAATTTATTTACCCAAGAAAAGTAATATATTTTTTTGGTGATGTGTTTTTTCCTAATAATATTACAGTATTATAAAACATTACTTACGATGTCAAAAAAATATCGTAAGCTGCATGTAATCGATTATAAGGAGCATTCGCCACTGCTACTAGGCAACGCCTGAAATCTGATGCCAGATCCTGATCTGAATCCAGCCTGTCTGCAAGCATATGGACATACTCAAAACATTGTTGACACTTTTTTAAATTGAATGAACTGTTTATATACCAACCTCTGGGGGTTTATTTAATAATCTGTCTATCGGTTTAAATAAAAAAAATAAAAAAGCTGATTTTTGTTTTAATTTAACAAAGCTTTTATATGATGAAAGTGGACTTTGGTGTTTTATTCACGTACAAAATTAATTTTTGTCCAAGGTAAAGGTATTTTATACTAAAGAAAAGCCGTAAAAGTGGTGGAATTAAAATTAAGCCAGACTTTCAAATATTAAAATATTTCTCTGAATATGTACCATCTAAACCGTCATTTACATCCGTCAACAATCCCAAGGTCAAGTCGCGTGATGACTATCCGTTTTTAAGTCAGCAGTTCGGCCTTGACGACTAATGACAAACACAGATTCACTTTGAGGGACAAGCGCGGTGATTTGGCGCAAAAATACCGTCATTTTTATTTCGCGATCATATAATTAGGGGATGAAAACGGTTTCTAACTTCATTTATATTCGATCCAACTTTAAGACAATCAATGCCCTTATTAGTAACTTTAATTAAACTCGAGTAATTGAAATTGAAATTTTATATTTTTCAATGGAAATAAATATTGATACAGTTTTTTTTTTTTTTCTACATTCACACTACCTCTGTTAAAATAATTATTAGGTACATATGTTTATTTGTGTCAGTTTTTACCCAATTTAAAAATGAGCACAAAAGTGAAAGAAAATAGTAAAAGTTATATATTATTCAAAAAAAAATTGCGAAATTTTCTACTTCTTCAAAAAATCTAAGATGTTCTGTTAGTTTTTACGTTACATATAAATTATTTTATTTGACTTCATGCATTTAAAATAAAATGTCAAGTAGACAAAAGTGCGCATTTTCGATGTCGACTTCTGTTCACGTTCAATCGAGGAGGTAAGAAAGAAAACCAATGAGGAGACATCGTTGCAACGATTTGTTTTTGAAGGATCAACAAATGAAAATTCAATCGAAGTCTTAAATAGTTTATCGGAAATTGTGTTCCCAAACCCGCGATCCCTCCATTCACAAAAGCAATAGCCACTGGCTAGGCTACAACGCTAAAGCATGGGAGTATCGACTAGACTTGAAGTTTACTACCTGAATCATGGAAATAAATCGGAAACAAAATGTTTTTAATGAAAACAACTTCATTACAGTATATGAATTTATTATATAACAAGAAAATTCATACACTAATTTGTATTTAATTTAAGTTTCTTCCCGATTCCAGAATCCATTTAAATATGCTAAATAAACGATAATTTTCAAGCGGAAATGAAGAACATTTTAGAGAAGGTAATGTAGACGTCTAGACATCTACAGGGCTTATGACCTGTCATTGGCTGATTTAATAGACATATTACTCACTGTGTAACATTAACTATTCTGCCCATATTTGAACATCTATATTCCTTCAATTCTTTCATCTGTTGATGTTTGTGAAGTTAAAGAGATGAAGCCTTTATTTATGCGGGTAAGGTTCATCTGATCAAATTATTTTACCTACAATTAGATGAATCTCACCCGCACAAATAAAGGTTTCATCTCTTTAACTTCACAAACATCGACAGATGAAAGAATATATATTTTCAAATATGGGCATAATGGTGAATGCTACACAGTGTCTAAAGCTAAAACAGCCAATAACAGGTCATAAGCCCTGAAGATGTGTATATTACCTCCTCTAAAATGTTTTTCATCTCTGTTTTAATATGTTATTATTAACAGCTCCCTAGGGAGTTGAATACAGTCCTTGTCTACAAAAATTTGAACAAACTCAAAATATTGTTAATAAACTATCGTTCGTAACAAATATTCTATTTTTTTTTATTTAATCCATTTAAAAGTGCTTAATAAACTATCATCTGTTCAAATATTTAAAGTTGCTAATTTGACCGAAATCTGGAATCAACGAAAAAATATCACGACGCGTAGAAAACGGAATATCGAAAAAATGGTTTCTTGGTCAGTTTCTTCAATGATTTTGAGTATTCTATTTGACTTCATGGGTCATTTGGTTGGGTTTGACATTAAGTCCAGAAATTGATGCTCCAGTTTAAAGCCATAGACTCAACGCCAGAAAGGTTTCAAAAGACCTCACATGACAGTTTCTTGATTCGTTTATTTGTCATTAGATACAATCCATGTGTTGCCTTTTTCAGTAATGTGCAATGATAAATTTACGAACTACATTATAATCCTGACTCCTGAACCACCAAATTTGAATCAATATGACTGCAATATCGTGACGCAGGCCATGTGACTTATTTTTACATAGAAATAAAGTTATTAAATTAATTAATATATATTGTTAAATATAAGAAAGAGTTATGGATTTCAATCAAATATTAATGGGATGGTTAAGCATTGGATTAGGATGAATTTAAGTAATCTAAAGCACTTACACTCTTTCTTGCCAAGCAACCGTCTTGTTTTACATTTTGTCACAAAAGATGGCTTAGAAAAAACCGCATCGGCAAATGCGTTCACCAAAGACAAAATTATAATGATTGGTTGTAATATTTTTTGTAACGCGTAGCAAATGTTACCCGTTACAACACGGAATTAAAAAGAAAAACACATAACGGTTTTCAAGCTATACATAAAATCATTCAAATATAAAAAGTTATAAAACTCTACTGAATCTAAGTTCAGGGATCAAATGATGAAAGTATTTTTATCTTATTATTACAGATCAGTGTCATATTTCAAAGATTCAAATTATTACGCAACCTTGTCCAATCGATCCTTGATCATAAATAATATTTATATGGTTTTAACAAAGGCGAGAGTAAGTTTAATATACAGGTTTTATTAGTTCATTTGACTGGAGTAATTAATAAAGCGTGATCACAATAATTAAGGCTAGGTTTTGTGGCATTTATGGCCGCCCACGGGAGCCGTAATGGGAACGATCCACTAGTCTCCTTAAAGATTCAGAGCCTTCGAAACACCAGGCACAAGGAAATGGCAAATAATAAATTAATATTTGTAGAATACCTCGTCAACTTTTTTTGCATCAACAACCTAAATTTAAAGTTCTGCGTGTGTTTGTTTATTTTGATTTATTCATCTTAACCACCAATAATAATTACAATTAAATCATTATTAAGTTCGATTAATTTAATTTGCTTAATAAGTGTCACTCACTTTCGAGATGAAACTACAAATAATTCATTTTTACTAAAAAAAAACCTTCTATTTAAGATGAGTTTAGCAATATTAGATTGAAAAAACGTAACCAGAGGAGACTTTATTTTAATATTAAAAAGCTCTAGTGTTATGACTGGATTTAATTGTTCTCGTGTGTTGTGGAGTGGTGTGTTAGAGAGCCATCTGACGCGTTTTGTTTATACGGATATCGTCGAGGCACCTAGACACAGCACAACAGAGAGCAATGTGATTCTACCCATACAATATTTATATTAGCGATACGCACCAGGTGACTCCCCAACACACCACTTTTCAACACACGAGAACAATTTAATTCTACCTTTATATAGATTATCTGAGATAAATAATGTACACATATAGTATGTAAACATGTAATTAATTTTTAAATGGAATATGTGTTTAAAAAAATAAACAAACGTTATATCATAAAAAAACTGATTGAACTAAACTTATGAAATGTCTTGCTCGGCACGGATTTTCATTGTTAATTTAATTTTATAATGTGGTTGCGAATTATGAGGGTAATATTGTCACAACTTCAAAATCCTTTTAACTCACAACCACTGTTCACTTCCCACCTTAGTATCCTTTGATCATCCGCCACATTAAGACCTCGTGTAGTGAATCGCGTGTTTATTTTGCTGAACGTGTGCCGCATCATAGAATTTGTTTCCACCGACCACCATTGACCTCCAGATTAAGGGCCTGTCCTAGTCTTGATGCCGCTCGCAATTGACCAGTTGGACCACCGCAATTCCATCAAGAACAAACCAGGTAAGTGGCATCCATTTCTAATCCATCTCATTCGTTAGGGTTGTGGCCGAATAACGCTGCATACCGCATATCAAGGATATTCACTAATTTCATTCAAATTAAATTACAGACCACTCCGTCAAATAATATCGTAGAAGCCCTAGGGCTTCACCCCCCCGCAATTTCTCGCCTCGCATCTTAAAAAGTATTTGATAAAACTTTTTTTAAATTATTTTTTATAACTACCAAGCTACTTTTCTATGTTTACCAGTTGTTATTAACGTAGAATTATTTCATGATGGAAATATTTGAAAAATTATGTTCCTTTAATTAATCATTTAATAAACCCCCCCCCTCCTCTTCACCAACGTTTGTTTTCAAATATTTCTCCCAAAAAAGAAACACTAAAAAAACAAAGCACATTGGTGTCAGCTACTAACAGTTTGTGTCCTATCAACACGTTGGTTTTATATGTTTGTGCAACTACTACTATGGTAAAGGTGTAAAGTGAAAATTGCGTGTTCGTGTAACGAGTGTCCTGACGAAAAGACGAGAATGTTTCAAACCAGAAGACATTTAAAAGTAGGTTAGTGGTTATTTACAATTATTTACTGACATTTAATCAAACGGACGACTAAGTCAATGCTTTAAATACTTGGAATAAATAATTGTTACATAATTTACTACACTTGAGTTGGTATCGATTCGGATTGATGCCTTTTGAAGTTTCCTCAATAATAGCAAATTTTAAATTAGATGTATGAATCGGCAGATGCGAAATTAAGAAGCGTGTTTAATTTATCGATCGACCTTCACCAAGAATTGATTTCGTCTATGTTTTGTTTTCCGACGGCCTTGAGATGGATTCACTGTCTAGTGTTACGAATCAGTCACCAGGGCCTCAAGCATGAGTGCAATCGTATAATCGCTAAAGCAGCCGATCTTTTTATTTTAATGTATTTTATCATCATCCTTTAAATTACTTTATTGTTTTATATATTTTTTATTTTTTACGTAAATGACATAAACTGTCTTTAACATATATTGAACATTGGCGGCCTCCGTGGTGTAGTGGTCAAGACGCTTGACTCACACACGAAAGGTTCCGGGTTCGATTCCCGGTGAGAACACAAAAATTAAAGTGTGTATTTTTTCAAGCCTGGGTGTTCTGTGATGTAATTCACCTCTGCAATTGGGCCTCCTGGCCTGTTGTGGTGCAAAAATAAATAAAAAAATAAAATAAAAATAAATATGTAAAAAAAAAACATTTATAAATACGCAACAAAAAATGATAAAATTGCATAAATTCATAAAACAATAGTAACAACTAGGTAAAAAAAAACACATAAACACATAAAAACACATAAAAAATATTAAAAAATAAATACATAAATATGAAAAAGCAAAAAAGGAAAACATTATTAAATATAAATAAAAATTTAAGAATTATATTGCGAGAGAAAAAAGAAATCAGATTCGTTTTATAACTTTCAAGTCCAGAACCAAATAAATCAGCCTTGTCCTCACCCTGATTACTATATCTGTGGAGCCTAGGGATGGGCGAGTGCATGTGATAGTTGGTTCTAGAACTTTCTGAACAAAAAGGAAATCTGTGGCGGGTATGTCGACCAGGTACACGGAAACACACCGACTCTAGCAAATCTAGACAGTCAATGAATTAATTAATCACTTAATAAAGTAATATTAGGTCAGTTAGGATTCGAAAAGATTAGGAGAGTTTTAAAAGATTTGCTGAAGATAACAATTGATTTTAATTAAATAAAGCAGCTGGAATATGCGGTTTAAAGTTAATATATTTTAGAAATTTCTTCTGGACACGCTCGAGTGAGTTAGAATGTACACGATAATGGGGCGACCAGCGACCAGACTGGATAAATATATTCTAAACGACTTCTAACCAGGGAGCAATAAAGTGACTTGATTGGTGTGATATTTTTTAATTTGCTAGTATTTGATACATCCTTTGTATTATTGTTTTCCGTCATAAGTTTTAAAATAATTTTCATGATTAAAATCACTCTCACATGTTCTATTTTCCTTTCCAACACTTAAATTATACTTCCTGTTAACTTAATTTCTTTCCCGAAAACTGTTATAATTTTTATACACATTTAATTATGTACTTACATATTTATATTTACATAATTTTATCTTTATTTCCATGAAGCATAATGTCATTTGATACTTTGTCATTGTTGTTAATTAGATAAGTACCTACATATTCATTCGTAATACCATAAAACTCTCTAATTTTTATTATATACCTGTCATGTTAAAGCCGTCTGGGCATATAAAGATAATAAAGGAAGAATATTTTTTTTGATTCATCATATCATATTTTCTTATCGAATCGGTAGACTTTTAGCGTGTCTTAATCATTTGTTCTTTAAATTGAAAATAGCTTCATTCTTCAAAACTACATATACGAAATATCATTATAAAAGCTCATTTCAAATTAATATTTTACCATTAGACTAGTCTCGAAAACATTGTAAAAGCGATGAAATCGGTTACCGGTTATGTCAGATTTTTGGAATTAAGCTAAAATCACCATTATTATATCAATATGTCATGCAGATTTACTAACCATTGCTAATTTTGTACGTATACATCAGTATTTTGTCGGTTTTTCTAACAACACCATTATCAATCAGCGTTTAATATAGGTTAATTAGACATGTGATTAATGCGAAACTTCAAAAAATTGTCCGTCTCGTGAATACAAATATAAATAATTAAAATAATATATTAGACAATTCAGCTGTTTAAGAGGATACGTGGTAAGACATTTCTTCATACAAACGTATTCTCGTAATTTCTCTGTGGATTTTTTAGGCATTATTGATATTAACCATTGACATGTTCTTATCGTTTTAGTTTTGGGTTTTTTTTTCTTACGGGAGCTAGGTCCATCCAAAAACCCTTAAAAACGCCCAGGTTTATCTGCCAAAAAAGTATCGACACAGAAAAATTTATTTTGATACTCTTTCTAAAAAAGTTCGGTTCAGTTTTGAGGTGCCAAGAGGGGAAAACGACACCTCGATTTTAGTTAGGCATATCAGTCTGACGCCGACGTGCAGTTGTGTTTTTCGCACAATATCGAGGAGACCAGGGGCGTGTGATGAGGTTTTCGATTAAGGGAGTAGTCACTTGTTCAAAATATTGACCCACTATCAACACATTAATTCGAGTTAATTGCTTTGAAATAAACTAAAAAGCAATTTAACGCCATTGTTTCAGCATAAACAGTTATATTTCATAGTTTCGTATTATGTTACCATCGTATCCACTGATTTAAATGTTAAATTTGTTATAAAACACTCACAATATATGAAAATAAAGCATGGATTGGTTTGTTAGAATTGCTTCCACAAATCACGTAAGATCTCAATTTGAGCGTGCGCAGACTTGTGAATTCAGTACTCGGTGACCGCCTTTTAAGAAGCAACAAACTTACGGAGTTCCATACTTCAGCATTAGACTGCGCTCCTATGAATTGTACTTCAGTTTGCGGATTTCGCGCATAAATACTCGTACGTGGGCGAAAGGTTGCTATGATTAACAACAAACTAATTAAAAAATAGTTATTGTAGGTGCCAAAAAGATTTCCTTACTTATAAGTTGATTTTATTACACAAAAAAATTAAGTACTAAATAATAAAATAAATAAAAACAATTTTGGTTTAAACCACTTTTTTTTCTTTTCTACTAACTGATTTCAAAGCTACACAAGCTTCTTTATCGAGATATATATATATAACTAACGAATTATATCCTAATGATGTAATAACTTATATTTACATATAAGTAATTAATTAAAAAAATACTTGGTACACTTCCACTTATTTATTTTGACCAATTAGCGCTTTCACCCTCTAATGGGCATCTTCAGACTGGTCATTACTTTATTATCTATCTATTATCTTTCTATCCTATTTTACTTTATCAGTATTATGCAGTATTAAACCGGTCGGTAGGAAAAATACTTCAATGCTTCGAATGTACAATAAATAAGTACTGGTAATTTTTTTAGGGAATCGTTGGATCCATCCAATCTATGGAGAGACGACGCATGAGGGAAACTTCTAGAAGAAAGTGTCAGAAAAACTATGTTCAAATGTTCCGTAAATGCTATTCTCTGGCTCAAATTTGTTACTAGATACCGATTTGATAGTAACTACCAGAAAAGGTATATACACATACATAATTCAAGGTTAGCACAACGTGGAGGCTTTTCAGTAGCGAGGTTTGTAAACAAGTATGGCCAAAGAACACTTCATCACACAATTTCTAAAATTTCTAATAAGATTCCTAAGCAAACCTTAAACGAAAATGGTGACAAAACTTTTAAGAAAAAAATAATTGAATGGCTAATATGTAACAAGGCTTTGTATTGATTATTATTTTTTGTTAACAGTCATCTATTTCAATTTGTGTAAATAAATTTTGTGTAAAAAATACGTGTGCTTTTAGTACTTAGTAATTTCTCTAACGTTTTTTTTTGTAAAGGAAAAATAAAAAACCTGCTGACAAGCCGGTTTCGCGATTTAGTACGTTTCATTATTTTTCCTTTTATATTTTTTGTTCCTTCTTAAATAAAAATAAATACAAATATTTATTCATCAAATTTCTCTGACACCACTTTTCCTCTTAACGATTTCATTCATGCCAAGCGTCCGTCTATTCGATATACTACGCATAATGAACGACTTTTTATACTGTGACGTAGTAAACGGACGTCTTTTGCCCTTCTGATGGTCAGATCAAATGACCAAGCATTTTTTTATGACTTAAAATTTATTGATTAAAAATGAAGCTATTTTTGCATGGAGATTGTACCTACTAGCGACGAAGTATTACAAAAATAAAGCTTTAAAAGCTGACAATGGTTTATATATTACCAACCGGGCTGGAAGGATAAAAAATATCGTATTTATTCATCAAAATATTGATTTATTTACCTACCAAAATTAAAAAGCAGCGAGTTTATTTTTTAATTACCGGTATCTCTAAGTCATTATTTTTTTCTGTGCATATTACACCAAAAAGTTATTTTTTTAGTTTGACAGCTGACTTCCGGCTGGTTTGTTTATTTTAGAAGTAATTCTGGTCGGCTTTTAAAATGGTATTTCGGACAAGTTTTCAATATTATTTACTTCAATTTAACTCATTTTGTTGAGGAGTGGACGAGGTATGAAAAATCCGAGGAGGAAAAATTATAGTGGACTGTATTGTTGGGGAAAAAGGTTGCGCAACTCCACTTACCTGTTGATGATGAGGCGTGACGTGTGCTGGAACCCTGGTGAAGCTGGCGGTCGTGAGACGCTGGCACAGCTTGTACAGAGCTGACGGTCCAAATGGATGCTGGCACAGCTCACTCGTTGAAAGATTTGTAAAGCACTCCACTAGTTTGATGATCAATTAGTACTGCAATTTTAATGTTGTTACCGGCACTCACACGTAGAATTATTGTTGCGTGGAGTGCGCTAGGAAATGGGAAGTACAGGTAGGTATATATAGATTTAGTTGAGAGTTGGTTTTAACAAACTTGATCGAAATAAATATACATTGCAAGATAATAAAACACGGGTTAAATGATTTTTTTTTCGATATCAGTTTGAAACACATAAAATTTTTTTTTTCAAGTTTTTATTTTTAACTCAAATATTTTCTAACATACAAAAGTTAAAATTCACCAAAAATTTCAAATAATTATTTTGGTAGGTCCAGAATACAGATGGTTTTTTTATACCTTTAGGAATGAATTTAGGCATGAAAGGGTTAAGTAATCATTTAAACACCCATGTTGCAATAAGTTATTTAATAACTTACACAACATCCTACTGTTCAAGCTCGCATACTGTCCATGTACAATATGGTCAATGTCGTATTGGAAGAACGACGATATCCGACATAATACATCTTTCCAAACTCACAGTGAAAGGGGCTGAATTCAATTAAAATTGCGATGCATGAAATTGTCATTTTAGTCAACAAAAAAGTAACTCGTTTGTTGACAAAAATATTTTAAGTATTGGCGAAATCGATAGGAAGACCGTCGGTCTTTAAAACGATTATGTGGAGGAAGTGTACTTGCGTACCAATCCTGTATTTGCCGTTTGCAGAAAATTATAAAATCAATCGAATTATTTTCCCCTCTGTCAAGGATCCTCAGAACAGTGAACGAAATCTCACTTAACGGTACTGTCGATGTGTTCCTACAGCTAGGGCAGGCATTTAAGAAGCAAGCGGTGTTGTCTCTCCTGATTCGCGATGTCACACTTGCAATTTCTGCCTAGATTGTGCTATATGCATACCTTTTTTTAATTATACACTTTGTTCATTTGAGTAGATTTAAAAAATGTTTAGATTAAGTATTACTCATTAATGCCAATCTATTAGGGCTTTTAAGCCTGTTGATTGGCTTAAAAAAAAGTGCTATTAACATGCGTCTCGACTGTCATCTCCCATCTACCATTAAAGATATTTCTTCTAGAGGTGGTTAAAAAATAAATTTAGAGTTCCAACAAAAATAAATTAAACTGTTACTGGAACTAAAAACTAGTCTGGATATTATTAATTCAAAAATTGACGTAGTTCGTTAAGCTACTCTCAGATCATCTTATATCTGAGACTAACCTTTTGTAAATTTAAATAGATTTTAAGACTGTTTAGAGTAAGTGTAATATGTATATACTCATTAATGCCAATCTGTTAGGGCTTACATAAGCCTGTTGATTGGCTTAAAAAAACCTTCCCTCGAGGATGACAGCTTTTCATCCCTTGCTTATCACCGTGACTGCCAGATCTTGGAAGACTGTTTCGAAGACAAAAGCAGTTAAATTTGTGAGCTTATAATATTCTGAATGGTTTTTCGTAACAGAAACAGTTAAATTGTTATAATTAGAAATCAAACACTGATTTGAGTCTACTCAACACTTTATTTTATTTTTACAAATATAAACATACAAAAATAAAAACTTCGTGACAATTGTTTCGCCTTATTAGGGCATTTTCAAACGAATGTGTGGGCATAAAGTTTAAATATGGAATTCTACAAAATAAACACCAAATCAATCAATAAGTTAAATTGTTTTTTATGAAACTATTTCAGCAGCTGGTTGTATCAGATTTTTTGCCAACGCTAATCTGTTTATTGTTAACAATATTTTGAGTTTGTCCAAATTTTTGTAGACAAGGACTGGATTCAACTCCCTGGGGAGCTGTACATATTAACATATTACAACAGAGATGAAAAACATTTAAGAGAAGGTAATATAGAAGTCCAGGCATCTACAGGGCTTATGACCTTATAATGACCTATTAGGGCTTATAAATAAAGGTTTCAGCTCTTTAACTTCACAAACATCAACAGATGAAAGAATTGAAGGAATGTAGATGTTCAAATATAGGCAGAATGGTGAATGTTACACAGTGTGTAAAGTGGCCACTTAAACCAGCCATTGACAGGTCATAAGCCCTGTAGATGCCTTGACCTTCTCTTAAATGTTCTTCATCTCTGTTGTAATATGTTAAATTATTGTTTTTTACACAGTTTCATAGTTTTTAAGTGGTGTGGATTTTTAAACAAAGGCAGAATGGTGAATGTTACACAGTGTGCAACTTAAACCTACTTCCAAGATCCTATTTAAAAAATATTTTCTCTCTATGTTTCAACAAATTCACACTTTAATTAATTGTCTCAAATACATTTTCGCTTTGGGCACGTTAAATGTTCTGAATAAACTTTCTTTTGAGCGCTGATTCGATTAGTCGGCATTTAAAAATAAAGTAATTGGATTGTGTCGCCCTTAGGTGATACGTCTTCTGTTTTGATCGGCGAATTTTCACTGAAGCACCTACGTAAAATAATGACCAATTGACGGCCCATCAAACCAGGGTTCAGCATGCTATCAGTACAGCGCGAATCTTGAGAAAATAATACGAAAATATTTATCATTGCACAAACAAAATTAAAACACAATCCATCTCGCAGCTTTTCCGTGGTGGAAGATAGAAAGGAAAGAATGCCACGTCACTCTGTTTTTACCACTAGCGGCTCCTGACCAAAAACATTGGCAGAGCATTTCTTTACATTTTGTCAACTAACAAACAAACAAATAATCACGCCGTTTCCCCGTAGTGGTAGACAGAGAGGATAAAACGCCAAATCACTCTATCTTTGCATACTGACTTCGCTTCCTCTACATTCATACATCTTCTCATGCACGCACGCCGATTATTACTACTTTTGACATGTCCATCTTCAAGTATTTTATGAATTTGATCGTGTCATGTTTTTCTCGGCGTTCCTCGTTTTCTGCGTCCATCTACATTCACATCGTAGATCCTTTTATCCGTTCTTTCGTTGTCCATTCGCTCTACATGTCCAAACCAACGCAGCACCCCTTTCTTGATTCTATCGATATATTCCGTGTATATGAAGTTTTATAATATTATAATAATATGATTGGTCTGACGTGATAAACGAGCATAGTATGACAGCCCGCGCATCGGAAATAGAAACGCTAAATGCGCCCAATATAATACGCACGTTATAGGTAATAAAATTCGTACTAATGTCGTGTCATGACGCATGTTCAAAGTGACATTACAAACAAACTTCAAATCTGCGCATGCGTTGGCAATGCCCAGAATATGTTTATTATCTTCTCCCTCTAACGCACAATTCATCGGTATGAATCAGTGTCTGTCTCGCTCAAATGGCGATTTTTGGAGATATTATACATATTTATTTCATACAAACTCAGGGTTAAGGATTGTCCAAAACAAAATATGCACTGGGACGATTGCGCATGCGTAGACAAGATGAGAAAATCGTCCGTTAGAGTCGATTTCGCTTGATCTTTTGGCGCTAATATTGAATAGTATGATGTTTACAAGTATAATATTGCAACAAAAAGATTTCCTGTTTCTTCGAACCTACCTATAACATATTTTTTCTATCAAAAAAGTTTATTCTTACATAAAAAATTAGACCATTAAATTGTTCGGCGATATTTCTTGAAAATGTATGAAACAAATAATTTTAATGATTTTAATAAAGACGAACTACTTTGCATGACATCACTAGATCTTCCGAATCGACCAATGATAAGAAAGTTGTGATATATTTCCGGTAAGTCAACTGAAGAATCACCAAAACTCATCGAGAAGAAGGGGAAGAGAACTTGAGACGTCACAGGCGAAGTAATTACAAAAATACAAAACTTTAAAAAACCGTAGCGTTAATAATACGATACATACAAATAAAAAAGCACTGAATTTTGTCATTATTTTGCATTGTTGGAATGTTTTGTTTTAGTAGAATCGAATCTGATTTTGATGGGTTTGATTTTAATATTTAACTTATATAATGGAAATCGACAAAATAAACTCTGAATCATTAAATATACCTTATAAATTTATTGTCATCCAATCTTTAAAGTAATAAAAACGTGTGTTATTATAGTTGTGAACTAATGAGATGACAAATATCTTGTAGAATTGAACAGTGCCGGAACAGACAAACAGATAGCAATGAACACCTTTCATGCGAAGATTGCCGCGGGGATATTGCGCTATTCCACTTGTGTGGATCTGTAGCTGTGGCTGTGGCTGTGGCTGTGGATGTGTGGATGTTCTGTCAGTCTCACACCCACGTGGTCACTGCCACTCCGCCACTAAATCAATATAATTAATGCAATCGTCACGAGATGCGGGTTTACGGGCATTTCCGTTTCAACGCGGATTAACAAAATTTTAAAAGAAGAAAAAATAATTGAAGCAGAAAACCAGTATTTCGGGAATGTACTCATTGAAGAAATGATAGTCTTTGACAAAAACAGAGAAATAAAAAATAGTCCGTGTGTGAAATAGAACCAGACCCTGAAAAGGCGGTTTCCATCGATGATCAATCAGTAAATTGAAGGATCGGTAGGTGGTAGGAAGGTGGAGTTAGTATGAGTGGAGAAAACTCCGCATTGTGGTGTAGTTGTTGGTGCATTTGCCTACCATGTTCGAGGTTCCGGATTCGATTCCTGGGAAGCTTGACATAAAACACTTTTTAAGATGGTTTCCCAGTTAAGTATTTTATTGTTGTTAGTATTAACCCTTGGTGTTCAAATTGTCAAACGTTGTACTCACCTACTAACAATCATTTCACTGTGACGTGATTAAGTTGACGTATTTTATAACCTTTGAATACGTGGTGCTTCACGTGGTTGATGATTTTGGGATTTATCTTTTGGTGACTATATAAAAGTAAATACTGTTTTTGCTACCATTCGTGTTTGCAATATGGTCATGAGTATGAATGACAATATCCGACAAAGGCCCTGAAATGTAGATCTTTGCCACGAAAGTATTTATGGCTATTAAAACTTTTGATTTCGAGAAATCTTCAAGAAGTACAGAAAAGTTCGACATTTGCAAAAAGAATTCCATATTTGAAAATTTAATGTTTAAAGTTTTGGAATTCACCTCTGGAATAAGAGTAACCTCGGTACTTACTCAAATTCAATATTTGAAAATGTTGAATTTGAGTAAGTACCGAGGTAAATTATTTTAAGTTCTGGAGATTAATCATAAACAAGTATCTAAGTACCTACTTACTAATAAAAAAGTTACACCATCTTTTTTACGTTTTTACAAACGGTTTTTACACGCTTTCACGACCCAACCAAGCATTTCGATTTTGAATTTAATCTCAAGCTCACGTCAAAAACCCGGCTGGTGGTTAAAGAGTAACTAAATACGCGTAGGGCAGGACTGTATGCAGGAGTTGGTGTATGCATCCTTCCATAATTTTGCATGTAATTATACATTTTTTCATAAATACTATGTTTACTACGGTGATGGTAAAGGACAAAGTGTATTCTAGTATTTGCATGTTAGTGTATTGAGTTTCCTGACGAAAAGACTAGTACGTCTTGAAACCAGTAGACATAAAAAGTATGTTAGTGGTTATACTAGACATTAAGATATCGCGTGAAGAACACCAGAATAAGAAAAACATACTAGGCTAAAGACATCGTAAGATGGATTAGACGGTGAAGGAGGGACCGGTACGGTCATGTCCGAAGAATGGACTCCATCAGACTCCCTTATATTGCTCTGTATAATCAGTCCTCGTGAAAGACCTCTCAAAATGTGGAAAGATAACTGATCACAGGTCAAACAAGAAGGAAGAAAAAGAAGACTCCTACAAATAAATTACTCAATTTGAAAAAGCATTTTACACTTATAAGTTTGTGGAATGAAAGTCGAGGATTGAAAAAAATACGAAGCTTATTCAAATAAGGTCAAGCAGTAGATAAAATCTCGCATTAAACAGGTCGTAAAATTTTTGGCATTTTGCGAGTACTAATTTACAAACACTTTGTTCGATAATTACAAACCAATAAATTTATATCGCCGCAATAAATTTATTCACTCTCGCTGAACGAAGATATTTCACTGAACAAAAGACTTCACCGGTGGATTTATTTTTAACACGATTACCCTGATTGCCGTTCAAGAACACATTTATAAGTGAAATAATTATTTCTTTGACAAATAACGAGTTTGAGTTTTATATAGGAGGGTTTATTAAGTTCAGCGCCAAAATATGGTGTTTATTGGGACAAAAAAATAAAATTCATTCTTGCAATGCAAAATTTAACAAAATAAGTGTTTGACAAGTAAAAAGAGGAAACTAAATTTAAAAGCTACATATATTATACATACATATATATTCTAAACACTATAATAATAATATTTTTTATTGAATCTGCATTCACTTTGTAACACTTCATTATAAATTATTATGAAAATAAAACTTTGTTATTAGTGTTACACAATTTTATTCATTTACAAGAACACAACTATAGTTTCAGGAGAGCACTCCTCCCATCGACGGGTGATATAAAACTCGACAAAAATGAGTTTATATCACCCGTCGATGGGAGGAGTGCTCTCTCGAAACTATAGTTGTGTTCTTGTAAATGAATAAAATTGTGTAACACTAATGACAAAGTTTTATTTTCACAATAATTTAGTATAATAATATATTATAATAAAAGTTATAATACTATATTGTAATGAAAATGAAGAAATTGTAAAAGTACAATACTTAAAACATTTATGACAAAGTTGAAAAAACAAAAATAAAAAATGAAAAAATCTAAATGCACCGTATTTCGACTATCTGTTACGTAAAGGTAAGTTGATAAGTCTACGGTTTAAGTGCCAGTCCAAGGGGAATTAAAATATGCACTTTGAACGAAATATTAAATAAATATTTCATGTTCATTACGCCAGGACTCGGACCCAGGACCTGAAGAATAGTAGGCGAATGCGCCAACCACTTTAAAACTTGTATAAGATAAAAAATAACAAACCGATAAATAAAATAAAATTAAAAATTGTGGATAATAAACACATTGGCAACTAAAAATCTAAACTCCATAAACTAAAACTAAATAAAAAACAATGTTTGAATATGTACAAATGTTTGCAGATTGGCTTAATTTCCTGCCTAGGGAGTTATTCAAGTCTAAATTTGTTGCATCAGAGAGGGAAAACTTATATATATTTGACGATTAATCATCAGTGTGGCCATATATGAAGTTAAGTGTAAACGCACGCAAAAATAAAAATCACCAAATAAATCACTCTCTAGGTAAAGAAGATTTAGAATAGCATCCCTGGGTTGCTTCGTCAAACGTCAAATAAATAGTTACGAACACGCGAAACCAAACATAATGATTTTCATTAAGAACGTTATTGCGACCTGAAGTATTACTAAAGTAGATTAAATTAACCAATCCGAATTCTAATAAAATTCTAATTAAAGTATCGTAATTATAATATTCAAATAACGCGGATGGAATCGGTGCAACGGAAATTTTTAAATCGTAAATATTTAGAATCGGATCAAATACTTTCATAATAAACTATTATGATCGTCTAGAGTACTTTCATATCTTTAGTTTAGAATTCAGAAGGATTTTGGCTGGTTTGATATTCTTGCACAAATTGATATCTAACTGTATTGATGCGCATGATATTCTTGCTCAGATAAACCTTAATGTACCTCGCCGTAACTTGCGTACTAATATTGTCTTTGCTGTGGGAAATTATAAAACTAACATCGGATTCTTTTTGCCTCTACCAAGGATCCTAAGAACAGCGAACAAAATCTCATAAACGGTACTGTCGATGTAATTCTACAGCAGAGGAAAGCATCAAGAAGCAAGCGGTGTGGTCACTCCTGATTTGCGACGACACACTTGCCATGTTCGCTAAGATTATGTCATAATTATACCTTAGTAAGTAGTAATTGTCAAGATAATAAATACTTAATAATGCCAATCTGTTAGGGTTTTCACAAGCCTGTTGATAGGCTTAAAAAAATGGTAGAATAAAAATAATTAGAGTAAAAGGAAGCTTTCCTCTTTAAACTTTCTTTCAGTAACACGAAATATGTCGATATCCGTAGATATACGATTGAGTGAAGACATTGCTCTTCTTACTGGCATTACTATTGGCAGACTGGTTATGCAAGCAGGAAGATAAAACAGCTTAAGCTGCCTATATCTAAGTTATTGTGAACATTCTGTAGTTATTACGAGCATAAAGAAAAATGGTCTCCATTAAACCTTAGTTAATTGTCATACCAAGGATTAATCGGAAAAAAATACATAAGCAAATATGCATTTCTTAACTACTGCAGCCAACCGTTCCCAATATGCAGTCTGACGAGTACAATTGCGCATAGTATCCGCATTCCCTTAAGTAAAAATACCTTAGAAATTTCTTCTGAACCATCTCCAGCATAACAGAGTATTTCAATTCGTGGGGCGCCCAGATCAGAGATCCACAATCAAGTCTGCTTTGCACTAATCAGTTTTAAAGAAGCCTAAAAACACGAGTATTCAAGAACACAATATATAAAAAGTAAAGTTTGGTCATGTGCAAAAAATAAAAACGTAAATTCAGAATAGCACCACTGGCACTGGTTGAATATTTGTCCGACCGCTGCGCTGCTAACCACGCCAAATTTGTTGATGAAATGGTCTGAGAAGAAGTATAAAAATAAAAATATTTTCACGGGTTTCCTAGTGTCTATGCGAAACAAATAAGTCAGATACATCTCACTCGCATCAATAAAGGTATTTAACGTCACAAAAAGCAACACAGATGTTCATACATTGGCAGAATGCTAAATGTTAAACGGTGTCAATTGGACAATTAATTTAGCTTGTATTTTTTTGTAGGCATTTGTGTAAAACAAACCCGTGTAAAAAAAATATATTTTACCGAAAAGTCTCAAGATCAAAGTTAAACATAACGTTAACCTAATTATTTATAATAAATAAAATTTATTCTGCTGCACAGAAAACCAGCCAATGACAGATCATAAACCCTGTAAATGCCTAAACTTCTATTCCCTAAAATTTTCTCAATCTCTGTTGTAACAGGTTAATTGAAGTTTATTTTTTACTAGTACTATTCTGTTATTTTTACAAATGAAAATTCATTTCAGGTGAATTTTTCTACTAAAAAAATAACAACATTTATAAATAGATATAGATGAAAATCGTTTATGAGAGGAAAATATGGGCTAAAAATATTAGTGAGGCTTACAATTTATATTGGCTAAATTAACTACCTATTCACGTTTCACATTAACTACATTTATCATTCTGACTTTATTTAAACATCTTAATTTCTCAAATTCCTATTTTTTGATAAAGCTAAAACTATTAAACATTCATCACTCTATCAAGTAGATTTTTTAAAATGCAACCAAATTATATTCATATTTTTAAATAATATTTTTATTTTTAAATTAAATTATATTTTTTCAAACCTGTTTTTTCAAATCTGTATAAATAATTCTTGTGATTTAAATAATAAAGCTGTTGTTTGTTACGTTTTATTTACAATGCTTTAAATGCTCAATTTTTTAAAGATTATAATATATTAAATAACCTTGTTCAACAATAGTAGGTGGCAATAACAATTTATGATCAGTTTTAACTCTATATCGATAATCATTGTAAAATCTATAAAATTTACGAACTCATGATTTATTCTGTCAATCAATAAATAATCAAATCATTCTAAGACGAATTTTCTATTAATTAATATCTAACTAATTTGCGTCCAGACGGATGTAGAATACTGTTATGTGTTTGAAATAAACTTAACGATAGAAGAAAAATTATAGACCTGTTAAATTTGTATAAAATTGTGCATTCTATATGGGATTGCCCAGAATTTTTGTCACTGGTCAACTTCAGGGTGCCTGGAAGGATAACTAGGCGGGTGCCACCGTTTTGCAGTAGTAACTCACGCACAGTGTATGATTGTAATGCCGTATTGAGCCGACTTCATGAACTCGGCAATAGTTGTTCCCACATATCGGATATATTTAATGTGGGGTATTGTTCTTATAGAACAAACCTTATAAACTTTTTCAAAGATGAGCAGTAATCATATTTAATGTAGTTACTTCATATATGATTTTCTGTTTTTTTTTTTTTTTTTTTTATATATTTTTATTATAAACCTTATTATGTTTAAAATTTGATTTACTTTTTATATTAATTTTTAAAGTTCTCGTATACTTTTCATTTCAAACTTTTGTTTTATTTAAACTTTTTTTTTTTTAAAATATTATGTTATATAATTTTTAGGCTTGATTATTGTTCCTTAGTTTTTAGTGCAAATATGTAGTTTAAAAAATATCAAACCTTATATGTTTATATTATAAATTTGTAAAAGGCAATTATGCCGTGTATGTTAATAAATAAATAAATAAATAGAACCGGAATCCTGGACGGGTGTTTTTAATTCGATGGCTACTCTTAGGTTAAAATCCTGAAAAAATTGACAGTAGGAGCTAAATTTAAAAACAGTAAATTTACAAATACAACTAATATTAATAATAAAATATCAATAACATTAAAAAATTATAAACATTTAAAAATATAAAAACATGTCGATTTATTATACTGCAAATCATTCAAAATGCGATATTTTTACCTTTTTGAATAATTATTTTTAAATAAGCGAAAAATTAGGAAGTAACGTGATTTTTTTTTGTTAATAACTAAGCGTAGAAAAATGGCTTTATTTTTATATATCGCCTTATCGTCGCTACGATTTTTTCAAGCTTTGCATTTTTTTATTACTTCACGCGTAACGTCACTTGTTCTCCTCGGTGGGTTGTCCTAATTAGTAAATTGGCGTCCCAGAAACCAGGAATCTATCCCAACACTCATTTGATGGTTTTAAAAGAACTTGTGATGTCATTTAAAGTAGTTCAGTTTTTCATGCACTTTAGAGAAACTTTTTCTTACGATTAAATGCTCTAATTTTTACCGAGTGTAAGAAAACGTTATTATCCAATTTCCCGTAGCGCTGAACTTCTTTATTATGATTGTAACAATATTATTTTTTTGTCCGGGTGACGACGGATAAACTCCCTACTGTCGTTATTTTGAATAACCTAAAAATGAGACGTTTCGCCCCCTGCGGGACAACCGGCAAATTTTAGGTTACCACGCCATACTTACTCGGCGGGCATGAGGTGTGACGTCAAAGTGACGCGACCCCAACTGCCAGCCGTTTTGTATGTACTTGTTTTGGAACCTGAATTATGAATGTAAACCTAATTTTTATACATTTATGGTTTCATCATTAGAATCGTAAAAATCAACTCTTAATATTTAATTTATTTAAAGGGTATTACAACAGAGATGAAGAACATTTAAGAGAAGGTAATATAGAAGTCTAGGCGTCTACAGGGCTTATGACCTGTCAATGGCTGGTTTAAGTGGCCACTTTACACACTGTGTAACATTCACCATTCTGCCCATATTTGAACATCTATAGCCCTTCAATTCTTTCATCTGTTGATGTTTGTGAAGTTAAAGAGCTGAAACCTTTATTTATGCGGGTGAGATTCATCTAATTGAATTATTTCACCTACATACTAGGCAACGCCTGAAAATGTTATTTTTTCAATTTCTATACTTCTTCATGGACCAGGTGGATTTATCAACAATATTTTGAGTTTGTCACAATAAAATATTTAAAAAAAAAAACAATATAAATAAAGGTTTCAGCTCTTTAACTTCACAAACATCAACGGATGAAAGAATTGAAGGGCTATAGATGTTCAAATATGGGCAGAAGGGTGAATGTTACACAGTGTGTAAAGTGGCCACTTAAACCAGCCATTGACAGGTCACAAGCCCTGTAGACGCCTAGACTTCTATATTACCTTCTCTTAAATGTTCTTCATATCTGTTGTAATATGTTAATATAAACAGCTCCCCAGGGAGTCGAATCCAGTCCTTGTCTACAAAGGTTTGGACAAACTCAAAATATTGTCATTTAAAGGGAATTCCCGATTTATGCACAAACATTATTATCCCATACCGACATTATTAAGTTGATGACTATGACAGATTTTCTTTTCTAAAAGTAAGAAACGTTAAATTTTCAACTTTTTTTTAACCACGCAGCAATTAAGAGAGTTGATTTCATTAGGGTCTTGGCGTAATTTTTTATGATAAACTTACATTTATCAAACATATTGACAAGATCTTAAATGAGGCGCTAAGTGTGTGGGGATTTATTTACAGGGCTACCACCAAATTAAAAAATATCACACTAATCCAGTCACTTTATTGCTCTCTGGTTAGAAGTCGTTCAGAATATATCTCTCCAGTCTGGTCGCCCCATTATTGTGTACATTCTGATTTAATTTAATTTTAATCAATTGTTATCTTTGCCAAATCTTGTAAAACTTTCCGATGGAAGAATTCTAACAGACCTAATGATACTTTATAAAATGATAAATTTATTCATTTTTGAAAAAAATTAATTATTATCAATAAAACATATAATACTAAAAGTACATATTATACTCCCAGGAGTTATTAAAAAAACTCATTTGGGACCGTACATAAAAAAACATTTTTATGACAATACATATCATACATAGTTAATACATCTGAAATAGTAAGAAAACATTATTTAAAAAACATAAAACACAGTACTTTACACCATCTGTATAAATTACATTAATAACTATCACTATCAAAAAAATTTAAATAATATTTTTTACTTGCGACCCTTTTGGATTTTCTATTTGACTTTTCGCTCATCGGGCAGTTTATTTAATTCGGAATGGCCTATATGTTCCAAAAACCTTCTGCCAAACTTCGTTGAGTGAAACTTAGACACATAAAGATTCCCTGAGTAACGCGTATTGTAATTGTGAATATCATGACCAAATGTGTATTTTAAATTTGTATGGGCAGAAAAGTTTATGATATTCAAAATAATATTGGTTACGTCATGCAGTGGCATCACCTTGAAATGAAGTATTTTTGTCTGTCGGTGGATATCCTTGACATGGGAATCCCATTTCACTCCAAGAATGTTTCTCATAGCTATTTTCTGAATAACTTGTATTTCCGAGATCTAATGTTTGCCGACAAAACCTCATATACATGCTAGATAGGATAGGTGGGAATGAATCATAGCGTAGTAGACGGCAAACAAAATGGAATGAGGAGGCAAGCCAAGAAGTCCATGTAATACGCCAGTTACGGGTGCTATTTTTGATTTTACATGTTCAAATTGGTAGCTCCATGAAAGTTTGGAGTCAATAAATAGTTCCAAGTATTTAGTAACATTGGTCTTTTCAATATAGCGAGTTCCGAGAGAAATATTGATATTTAAGTCCTGTTTATTCCCAAAAATCAAATACGATATTTTTTTAACATTCAAACGTTATTTATTTCATCATTGACTGTCCTGATTTACTGGAGTTGGTGTGTTTCCGAGTTCCTGGTCGAAATACCCGCCACAGATCTCCTTTTTGTTCAGTAAGTTCCAGGACAAACTATCACATGCACTCGCCTATCCCTAGGCTCCACAGATATGATAATCAGTATGAGGATAAAGGTGACATATTTGGTTCTGGACTTGCTAGTTATAAAACTAGTCTGACTTTTTTTTCTCTCGCAATGTAACTCTCACACTTTTCTCCATATTTTTCTTTTTTGTTTTTTCATATTTATGCATATACTTAATTAATGTTTTGGTTACTTGTTACTATTGTTATAGTTATGCAATTTTATCATTTTCACTGTCTATTATATTTTTTGTCTACACATGTATTTTTTTTTCTTCATATTTACGTTCAATATATATGTTAAAGGCAATTTATGCCGTTCGTGTAAAAATAAAATGAATAAATACCTACATTCTTTCATGGCAAAAAGAGCGCTTACCACTTCTCCACGAGGCGGACAAATAAATATTTTATTTCTATTTTAATTAATTGACAAGATCGTTCTTATTTACTGCAGTCATTGAGAGAACGCCATATTTTATTTAGAAAAACTTCTGAAGAGGCCGTTGGCGATGCCCACTACTTGAATATAGATCAACATCTCATCGCGAGATAATGACTGCGTGGGTTAGTGAAACATTTCATTTTAAAGAGTAATCTTCCACTTTTTATGGATTACGTAACTAATCAATCAATAGGCGGATGCGAAAAAGAGAATACTCTTTTTGTTGTATCGAACCCGGTCGTTGTCCCGTGGTTAGTGTCGCGAACTCACGGATCATAAGTCCGAGGTTCCAATCCCGCTCTATCACAATCTGGGTCCGTATTTTAATGGGATGTTGTTTTAAAAAAAACCGCTAGTTTTAATGACCTTTAAAGCAAAATGGAATTTTCGGAATAAAAAAAACAATTGTTTTTATACACAATGTTTGATTATGTCCAAATGCTTGCAGACTGGCTGGATTTCCTCCCTAGGGAGTTGTTCATATTTAAATTTATTTCAACAGAGAGGGAAAATTTTTTGAGAAGGGAATATGGAAGTCTGGGCATTTACAGGGCTTATGACCTGTCCAGACTTCCATATTCCCTTCTCAAAAAAATTTCCCTCTCTGTTGAAATAAATTTAAATATGAACAACTCCCTAGGGAGGAAATCCAGCCAGTCTGCAAGCATTTGGACATAATCAAACATTGTTGAATTACTACCTGGTAAAAGAAGAAGTATAAACATTGAAAAATTGTTTTCAGGCGTTGCCTAGTAGGTGATTTGGTTCAGCCAGATGAATCTCACCCACGTGATAAAGGTTTCAGCTCTTTTACTTCACAAAAGTCAACAGATGGAAGAGTTGAGGAAATGTGGATGTTCAAACATGGGCAGAATGGTGAATGTTACACAGTGTGTAAAGTGGCCACTTAAACCAGCCAATGACAGGTCATAAGCCCTGTAAATGCCCAGACTTCCATATTCCCTTCTCAAATTTTTTTCCCTCTCTGTTGAAATAAATTTAAAGTTTTTATACACGTTCATTTACAGGCTTCCGTTGATAATTCTTTAAATATTCATTGAAATATATACAAATTCGTAGTTAAATTCGACTTTACTTTAAAGAAAATAACTTAATAAACTGATTAAGCAGAAGCCGGACTATTGACAGACATCAACAAACCTTTCGTTACATTTTGAAAGTGTTCCGCATTTTGTGTCGTCTTTTCAATTATTTCAACAATAATTTCCTTTATTACGTTTCCCGTGGATGATATTTCTGCACGTGATAAATCGTAATAACCAGGTCCTCATTCAGACTTGTGCGTCGCAACTCTAACTGCATTCACTCTAACCGGGGAATGTTGAAGAGTGGACGAGGTGTAAAGGATCCCTAATAATAAGAGGAAAATTTAGTAGGTGGACTGAATTGTTAGGGAAGGAAGGTTGCGCAACTCCACTAACCTGCTGATGGATGAGGCGTGACAAGTGCTGGAACCCTAGTGAAGCTGGCGGTCGGAAGACGCTGGCACAGCATGTCTGGATGTATCTGGCGGTCTTAAATGACGCAGGCACAGTTCGCTCGTGGAAATATTAGTAAACCGCTTCACTCGTTAATGTTTTTTTTTTTTTTAAAGAAATATTTGCGTTCTTATGATTTACCCAAATATTTAATTTTGAGGGCTATTTTCAACGAGTTGTAAATAACTCACTATTAGAAAATGGAATCAAGTTGGGGTAGAGTGGGATTCGAACCATAGACCTTTAGTCCATGATTCCGAGACACTAGCCACAGGACCACAACCCGATGATGATGTTTTTTTTTTTTTTTTTAAAAAAGAAATATTTGCGTTCTTATAATTTACCCAAATATTTAATTTTGAGGGCCATTCTCAACGAGTTGTAAATAACTCACTATTAGAAAATGGAATCAAGTTGGGGTAGAGTGGGATTCGAACCACGGACCTTTGGTCTGTGAGTCCGAGACACTAGCCACGAGACCACAACCCGACTATGTTAGAATTTGTACTGATTTTTAATGTTGTTGCCGGCACTCACACGTAGTATTATTGTTACATGGGGTGCGCTAGGAAATGGGTAGGACAGGTAGGTAGATGTGGTCCAATGCAACAACAAATGAGGGACATCTTAGGTGTCTCGCCATCACATGGACAGCTTTTGATTTCTGAGAACTTAAAGCGAACATGAAAGTCCATTAAACCACAGTGGTCGGTGTAAATTTTGACGATTTTTATTTTATTTCCGCTCTCTGGTTGATAATTGACATTTTGATACTATATGAATTTAGTTTTAAAACGTAAGCCAGAAATGGGATGGAAAAATATAACTTGTAAATATGTGTATATAAATAGATTAATATCGATAGAAGCTTTTAATAGAAAAAGGGGGAAAAAAGCGGAAGAGGGAAGGAAATGAAGAAATAGAATAGAGATGTTTCTTCAAGCATGATTTAAAGCGACTGTACGTAGAAACATCTTTGATAGTGGATGAGATAGGTTAGAAAAGGTGAATTATGGACTATCATTGTCTGTAATTTTACACCATCTTATATCTTAACATTAGAGAATTAAACATAGGAGTCCATTTTTTGTCGTTTTCAACTTAAAAATTCAGAAATTATCCTAATATTAAAGTCCACTTATGTCATTAAAATGCTTTTTTAAGTTAAAATAAAGTCTACTTTGTTTTAATGCAAAAAACATCATTAGTCTCAGATACGCTTTTTTATGTACCATTATTATCAAAATAATAATTATTTTATATAAAAGGTATTTTGTTTATGGAAATTATCTCATTTGTTTCAAAAGTTATGATGTTCTGAAAATCACTCAATCACAAAATCTTATTTCCTCAACATTTCCTTCAATGTGATTCCCGTGGTTAATCGTTTAAGGTACAGATGTGTTTATGTATAATTGTATAGGCTTTCCAATGCAAAAATACAGCTTCGTGTTTAATGGTTATTAAACATCTGATCTCAAATAAAGACATTAAATCAAAAATAAATTACCTGCGCGAATAAATTGCCAAAATCTACGCAGTGCGAAGAAAAGGACAAATGTAAATACGGTCCATTATTGGGACCATACACATACAACGAATTTTGGACCCGTTATTGGCAATATCCAATGCATACGTATTTTAACGAACTGCCTAAAGAGATAACAACTTACCCTCTTTTGGCAGTTATGTATGTAAATTCAACCAATTGAAAACAACTGCCCAATTACGTCACAATACGCCGCAAATAAAAAGGTTTATGGTAAGTAATATTGCTAAAGTCTCAATTAAACTGAATACTACCTTTTGTATTTTTTTAAATATGCACAAAATAAAATACTTAAAATGTTTTATAATAAATATATTTCATTTTATATCCTTTTACCGGTGTGTTTTTTCCCCGGGAAGGAGTGTGTTGAAATATACGTAATGGTATGCCATTTACGCGGCAACGCATTAATATATGTACATTACAATTTTTGTATTTCTTCCTATACCAGTTTTTATAATACAAACAACATTTTTTTTTAATATGTTCTTATAGGAGAAATGATTCAGCCATATGAATCTCACCTACATCGACTACAGTCAACTGATGAAAGATTTAAGAAAAAGTGGATGTTTAAACATAGGCAAAATGGTGAGATGTGTAAAGTGATCACTTACACAAATAATAATTATAACATTATTGTAATATGTACTTGTGAACAAAAATGTTTAAAGTATGTTAAACTTTTGTGATTAAATGAAAACAGCCAGAGCCATAAGCCCTGTAAATGCCTAGATTTCGACATTCCATTCTCAAAAATGTTTTTCCCTTCTATCACAATAAACTTCAAACTTTATTAGTCCCTAGGAGTGGAATTCAGCCTGCAAACATTTGTACACACTAAAAAAACATACTCAAAAACATTGTTCTTCACAATATTTTCAACATATTTATTTATTTATACTTTTACATTGTTGGTAATATTTTTTTTATACTGAATACTGTTCCCTCACTGGGGTATCTCGTGCTAAGGGAAACATTTTACAAAATGTGAAACATGCCTAAGATTTGCTATTTAACAAAGTTAACATAATAATAACAATAAAAAACGTAATTAATCTAATTATCATTAACATAATAAACAATAAAAACTAAAATAATCATGAAAAATTTAACCAATTTATATAGACAATATTTTAAATAATCCCACTTCGCCTGTTTATCTGAGAGAGCTCATCCAACCTTTTTTACAACACGGACTATCTCTTCGTTCTAGTAACGAGAGAACCCTTTTAATACCCTGTCATCGCTCTAATTTTTTTGCCTCCTCTTTCACAGTAGTAGCCGCTCGATTGTGGAATAATCTACCCACTAATGTTAGAGACGCCCCTTCATTATTTACATTTAAGTCAAGATTGAAATGTCACTATCTAAATATTTAAATTGTTCCTTTATCCTTCTTCTTTCTTTTCCAACCCCTCTCCTCTCTTCATAGTATAGTGTTATTTTTTTATTTTTATAAATATATTTATTTTTGTTAATCTTTGCTTTTAATTTTTGTATAAAATTGTTAGATTCAATATGTCCATGTATTTATAATTTTCTCAAACTGAACGGTTTGGGTAGGTAGGAAGAAATTGCCTTAAGGCAATATGCCCGCCCTTATATGTATATTTATTGTATATGTATATAAAGTGTCAAATAATTAAATAAATAGACCAATAAAACAAATTTCATAAACAGTACACACATTTTACCTATTTATACCGAGGTAGCTAGTTCTGATTGGTACTCTGAAGATAATTTTTATTAAAGCTTTTTGTGCAATTATTATTTGCTTGATCAGTGTGTCATTTGCACATCCCCATCCAATTATCCCATATTCCAAAACCGATCGAGTTATTGCGTAATATATTTTTACAAGTTCTATTAGGCTAATTATATTTCTCATAATTAAAAAAAAAACTTGCTTTTTCAATTTATTTTTAATATGATCAATTTGATTTGTCCGTCTTAAATTCCCATCAATATAAATTCCCAAATATTTAATTGAGTCTACTCTGTCCACACCTTACAAATACATTCAATATTCGGAATTTGGTTATTATAATTACAGCTGTGAATAGTAAAGGAAAGATTTGGATTATTCAAATATTGGTTAAAAAACTCACTGCAAACAACCGTTACATAACCTTTGTACCTTGGAAGTATAATACCCTTGAATGGTTTTTAAAATACGAAATTTGATCACGTTTTTTCTAAACAAGGGTCCCGTTCAAAAAAAGGTAAAAATAAAATCGAACCCGAAACTTCGAAAACAAATGTTTGCATATCGTGGTAAATCTGGTGTTAAAAAAAAGGAACGGCGCGGCGTATATGCCATATTAAATATTTATACCTAATTTTTAACGATTTTTATGGTATAACTATCAATATATAATGTAAAAACCAGTTTTCATTCATTATTTTTCGGGTTTAAAAACGAGTACATACAAAGTGACTCGCAGTTGGCGTGACGTCACTTTGACATCACACGTCATTGCCACTGAGTGCGTTTCGAACAAACATTGGATACAGGTATGATGCAGTAACGTTATACGTACCGTTTGCCCCATTGGGCGTGAACCGTCTCGTTTTCAGGTAATTTAAAGAATGCGTAATTTAATCCGTTGTTGAAAATTTATCGGACGTCTCAGTTAAAAAATAATAATCCATCGTAATTTTATGCTTATGTAAAAAAATATTAATGAAACAAGTGGAAAACCCCTATTGCATACGCACAATTGAACGTAGTTGTGCAGAAAATAGCCAGTCTACAATTTTGAAAAATAAGATATAGGTGTTATCGGGTGCAGTAAGGTCA
Organism: Micrasema longulum; assembly: GCF_059751315.1. Classification (NCBI taxonomy): domain Eukaryota; kingdom Metazoa; phylum Arthropoda; class Insecta; order Trichoptera; family Brachycentridae; genus Micrasema; species Micrasema longulum. The sequence continues at coordinate 449,889 of NW_028277318.1, read as the reverse complement.
ATTCTATGTTTTGCTAAAAACAGCCAGACCGCTTTCATACAAAAAACTGTAATAATCACCTTCTGAAAATAGTGTCAAAAACGACATTTCTCAATTTGCACCACCACAGCACTAGAAAAACTTTAAGGTACGTAAACTGGTCAAGATTCTTGTTTGTAATATAAAAAATAACTGATGTATTTATTATTTATCATTTGTCAAAGTCAAAAACATTCCAATTGTTGTGTAGGATTTGATAATTCACTCTTTTCATAAAAGTGCTATTATCTCAGTTTCACTTTTTTATGGCTGGCTGTTTTCTGCATAACTACGTTCAATTATAAGCCATAATGGTAGAATTTCGCATACCCTTTTTTTTATTTCGTCATCTCTGAAGATTCAGTCTGTTGATCTCTAATCCACCCCATAAACATGGAATCACGAACTGACTTTTTGATAATATTATGCGTAGATTGAAAGGTCTTGCGTCCTTCACATATGCAATATTATTAATAGTCCGCGATATTATTTGTTATAAGTCGGCCCTCTGCCAAAGATAATATTCGACGTTGTCGCGAAAGAACCACGCCTAAACGTATTTAGAAACAAAGCGTGATCATTCAAAAATAAAGGTCAAAGATGATCATGCACGGGACAGGGCCGGAGAGAGAATTAAAATTACACAAATCATCTAAATAAATTATACAAATTATACTTCTTACAACCCCTTTCTGGTAGGTTAAAAAAATAAAACCCCTGTCTTAACGTACGTTCCTCTTTTTCTACCCTTGTTTCATGTTCATGTTATATTAAGCTCTTTGATTGTGTAAGCTTTCTAGATATCTAGACGTGAGATTTTGGTTTATCTAGATCGTGCTAAGTCTTAGGCTGTGCTTGTCTTTTGTTACTTTTCACTATCGCCCAGGGGCGAAGCGTGAAAATAAGCGATTATGCCTAGCATGCCATTATATTTGACTTTCGATAATAATGTTATAAAGTATCGATGTTTATGGGGAAATAAATTAAGTAATTGTTATTTATTATAAATCACCACCACCGTTTATATCTTAATACAAAAAAATATATATAAAGTGCGCCTAGCCCGTTCTCGGTGAACAATGAAACTAGCCGATTACCTCAGCTTATTCCTTCATACAAAAAAGTACACTATGTTTTACATCTTTAATCCAAGTCAGCTTTTTTAGTACTAAAACAAGCTTGCAGATTACAAATATTATTTGAAGATTCTCTATTTGAAAACTATTATTTCGAACATATTTTTCTTCGATAGGATACCGTTAACATATTATGTTTCACATAGGACATGTGGCGTTCGCGGTGGCCGTTTTTGGCTTTATTGATTTTAAAAGGAATCGGCCAATGCTTAGTTTTTACAGTTAAATCATAACAGAAATATCTACTGAATATCATTGTGGTATTTGTTAATAAACGTTTGTACAAGTATTGTATTAAAATAATGTAGAATAAAGCTAAGTATATCGCATGGTTAATAATGATTTATTGTTGTTTGAGTCGATTTTCACAGAACCACAGAAAAAATAACCATTCATTATTATATTACTTACATATTATGTACTTATATGCAGGTACAAATTAATGATAATACTCGTATTTTGTAGATTACCTAAAAATAAAATAAAATAAATAACGGCTCGCCACTGCTATCGTCATATTATCTGTTTTATCATTCCTTCGTTGTCTGTTCGTTCCAAATAACCAAACGATGTTTTTATGCTTTTTATTCTTATTAATTTAACCTTTTCCAGATTTCATTCTGATGTTTATAAAATTGTCAAGTCTACGAAATCAGTAGTGTTTATTTTTAAAGTTTCATTTTTCTCCAAGAACTAATCCACTACTACTTAAAACATTAGATTTAAACCAGCCATTATTTTTAATAAATTATTAATAAGTATAGGAACGTGGTGAAACTAACTACATACATACCCATCATAAGCTAGCCATCATATTCATATATTATACTCCAGGTGACAATAATCATTCGTTTGCGTGCCTGCCAACACTTTTGACAATAGCAGTACGAAGTTATCATTACGCTAGTAAGGTGCTCCTAAAATATTTTTTTGCAACCAAATTGTGCCAGCGTCCACCAAGTCCGCCAACTTTGTTAGCAAGACCCCAGTACCACACATTTAGAACAGGTTAGTGAAGTTACGTAGCTTCCCTCCAACAATGCAGTCCACAATCTTGATTTCCCTTTTTTTAAGGTGCACTGTTTTTTGGCGTTGTTTTAGTGCATTGTATTGTTAAAATTGTGTAAATGTTTCCTAGATGTGTGGGGATTTTTGTATTATAATGTTCTGCATCTTTTCAAAGTAAAATCAGGAGGTAATGATCTCCTGGATCACACCGTCTCCACTCATCACCATACCGTTATTCGAACCTATCAGAGCTTAGGGCACTGAATAAGTGCGCTAAATGCACTGTATTTCATGTTACTTGAAAGTAAGATGTGCGAGTCCAGAAATCTACCATCAACAGCTGTTTTATTAACCCCAACGCTCTTTTTTCCCCAAGGAAAGTTAACTGAGTAAAAATAAATATAAAACCTTTGGAGATTAATAAAAATTGAAGAGAATGTAAAGAAGGTATATCAATTTTAACTAAAAAAAAATAATATTTATTTAAAAAAAAAAAAACACACCATTTAGCCATTTTTCCGTAAGGGGGGTAGGCATAGAAGATAAAACACCGTATCATCCAGTCTTTGCATACATATTGCTTTCTCTACATACATTCATCTTTTCATGCACGCGCCCTGACTATTTCGACTTTTGATAAGTCCAACATCAAATATTTGTCAAATTTGATCATGTCATGTATTTTAAGGTCTTCGTTGATTTTTGTATTCATCAACATTTGCATTTTAAGTCTTTTAGCTGTTTTTTTGCTGCCCATTTGCTCTGCATGTCCAAGGCAACATAGAACTTCTTTATTGATTTCGATTGATTGCATTTCGACAGGTTTCATTATATTAACAAACAGCAAAAAATAATGATCACCATCTTTAAATGCTCGCTGGTATAACAGTTTCATTTCACACACTGAACAGAAAAACGTCCACTCCTCAAAATGTTTTAAATAATGTCATTTATTGTGAAAAAATATTTCCCTGAGAACCCTAGATCCGGCTCTAGTGTGTTTAGTATATTACATAAACACATGAGCCAGCCCACTATGTAAAGATTTATGTCAATGTGCAAGGCATCACATCGACCTAAAGAAAAATATCAATCATCAAAATGGCATTGTGTAATCCAAACTGTATCAGATATGTCATTACAAGCGAACAATATGAACCATCCGAAGGTTATCTCCCTTTTAAAGATGTCGTACAAATATTTTGCAATAATCCTTGCATATTTATCCATTTTGATGTAAAATGTTAATAAATAGATGTTTAAGCGCCAGCGTGTAAATTTTTAGAAAAAAACAGATATTTGTGTTCTACATAATAAATCCATTTTGACGCCATTTTCAACGAGTTGTGAATAACTCACTATTATGAAATGGGAATCAAGTCTCACCTCTGATCCGTGAGTCCGCAATACTAGCCACGGGGCCGCAGCCTAATTACTTATTTATTTATTTAAATACTTAATATACATATACAGTTCACATACATAAAGGTGGGGCATATTGGCTTAAGGCAATTTCTTCCTACCTACCCGAACCGTTAAATTTGAGATAATTAGTGGTATATGAACATAATGTACGTATGTTATAATATTTTCATTATGAAACAAAACATTGATTATTAACCGGGTGTAGTCCCATTGTTGTATTGTGTACTCATGGACTTATGGTCCAAGGTTCAAATCTCACTCTACCAAAACTTGATCTCTATTTTTCCAGCACAAGTTATTTACGAATTTTAGGAAATGTCTGCAAGTTTAAAAATTTGAGTAAATAATCAGAACTCGAGTATTTCTCTATTTTTTGAATAAATATATACTCTTACATTACATATGCAAAAACTATAATATATTGAAATTATTTGGATAAAAAATATAAACTATGATCTTTTGATCTAGAAAAAACATTAATTACGCATTTATTAAAAACTGGTATTGAAGTTATTCATTTTCTTTCAATTGTGAATTTTGGGAAATGATCTGAAAATATCAATATTTGAGTAAATAATAAAAACTCATGTTATTTTTTTTAAGTAAATAGAAATTAACTCAAAATCTACACTGTACTATGAAAAAAAGATGGGGTAAAGAGCTTATCAGTAATGAACATATGACCTCAAGTATGATAGATGAATACGCCAATCATTACGCAACGACGTGAACATATATCAAATCGATTTATTTTATCAGGAAATTTACCTAAGAGTAGCTATCGAGTCGAAAGCACTTGTCCGGGGCTCTCGTTTTTTTTACACTCCAAACTTATTCAAAGGAAATTACGTTTTTCATAATAGTGTGTAATGTTTTTATTTCAAATAAAATTTAAACACCTAGTTATACCTTTACTAATAAACAATATATGCGTATTCAAGAAAAAAACATTGTTATAAAATTCAGACGCTTTCCTATATGGATGTTTGTTTTCACCAAAAACCATCGCCATCCCTTGTTATACTGAAGCGTATTCAAAGCGACCGTTAGTTGCGACTTGCGACCGAGCGTTTTGTATTTTTGGCCGTTTCGCTCCCTGGACTGCGATTGCCCTGAAGAGTATAACTGATCATCTTGCCTCCATGCATAAGCAGGAAATAAAAAATATACAAAAAGATAATTTATTTAATAATTATTAATTCCCTTTTCGCACTTAATGGTGGATATGGCACTGCATTGATCACTTTTGTAACATTAGTGTTAGATGATCAGTCATATGCTTCAGGTGCCAGACCAGAAAGTGTAAAATATTTTACCGTAAAATCACCGTTTAAAATCAATATTTCATGTCAATCGTATTGAAAATTGAACCAGAGACCCTTGCATGGTAGGCAAACGTGCTGATCACTACACCACAAGGCCAATTAGAACCTAGAAATTATAGTTTCCTAACATGATTCGATTCCGAATACCTGTTAGGACTACTAGACATAATGTCCCATTTCATATAGATATTGCTACTACTAATTATGCTATTTATTCACTTATTCCAAGATTGCATAGTCTAGGCAACCAGATCAGTTGTATTGACATTTTTCACATAAGCCAAATGAAGTTTAAACTTGCTATTAAAAAAAATAGTTTACAATTTTGACTGATGTTTAAGTATTTATGTTCATTTATAAAAAGAGAAAAATAAATGTATTAAAAAATACACGTCAAATATATTTATAAACGTACGACTAGATATTCGTTTTTTTTTTTTAGTTTTTAAAATTTAAACTATTATATGTTTTTATTTCATTTTTAATATTAATTTTTTTAAAGGTTTATTATTTTGTTTCTTTTTATATTTTATTTCTAAAACAGTTGAGAACCCCTGAGCAACCAAAATTTAATTGAGATTTTAAGTATTATATTTTAAATCAATTCCTTATTGTATATTCATGTTAAAAGTATATTCTAAGTCTATTTTAGAACTTTTCTTTCTTTCTTTTTTGTGAAAATAACAAATAAATATGTAATAAATAAACTACGATTAAAATGCATTCACAGCGCAGGCACGGGTTTTCCTAATGAGGAATACATTGTATTTTTTTATAATTTTATCATGTATTCTGGCAGAATATTAAATAAATTCACTTATATTATTAAAAATATCAAAAATACAATTCGATTTGAATGATTATGTTGAACACAACATCTGACCGTGATCGAAATATTTGTTTATCCTTCAAGGCGAGCAGAAGCCACTGCACTGGCGAACATATAATGATTCATCACACGCCAGTAATCGATTAATTCAACTCTTCTGTATTCAGATGACTTTGCAGATTGTAAATTAATGATATCTGTCCTGGAGACCGCTTCAAAAGGAGGCATAATTTTCCATGTTTGCTTTGACCTAGTTTTCTGACTTGCTCCGAACATCTCAACAATTAAAATTTTGTAGAAACTCTTTTAAGATTCATATTTAAGTATTACCCTGTCCGCGCCCAGTAGAGCATAGAGCATTAAATTTGGTACAACAAGTGTCTTAATCATTCTATACATGAAAACTTTTCACTTCGGATCCAGTCCGACTATGAAATATCTTAAAAACCACCACACAAAGTAAACCTTACTAGGAATCGAACCCGTGACCCAAATGTCGTTTTTCAAACTACAAATTACTTCGATCAACGAATATTAAATTGCGTAATTCCAAGGTTGTTCTATAATCTCCCAAATTCCATTATTAACAAGGAAATACTTCAAACAAAAAAATACATCTTTAGCATTTTTACAATAATTGTCAAAAGAAAACTAATAAATATATTGAGTACACGTGTAAAATAAATCTGTTTTAAAAAGTAGTGTTCCATCGATAAATTAATTGATTTTATGGGCTGCAAAAATTATCATATGTTTCTAAATATAATTAATGAACACTGTTTTGCAGCACTGAAATACCAAAAAAATACGTAAGCAAAAGCTCTAACAAACCGGAAGAAGGACTTAACTCTATTCAAACACATTCAATTTGTAAATATTTTACCAGATTAAGAAAGGCTAAAAACTAAATCTAAGCAATATATGATTAGTGATTCCTCAAAATGAATATTTTATTTTGTGTATTTATTTGTTCCCGAGTTTTCCCTCTTGTTTATTGTAACTCTTATTTTAATTTATTTATCCTGATTCAATTTTCTAAAACACCTATTTTATGGTATTATTATTTATCTCTGAATGTTACTTTGTTATTTCCGTATGTTGGTCTCTTAGAGTAATAAAATAAGAGAATCGCCCATACGAAGGAAATCCATTCTATGATTATTGATTATGAAGTTAGCTTCATATTACTTAGGTTGAGAATTGCGAGGGCTAACCGAAACCGTCCATTACACGTTTGTTGTTAAACTAAGAACCAAACCAAAATCAAAAATTTAAAACGCTTTTGTTCTATGCAATAGAGTTTAAGATCTTTTCTAGAGAATAACTACTCTGAGGTTGACCCAAAGGGTCAACCAATAGATTGACCAAAGTTAGTTTATTTAAAGATATTATATGTTATCTACATTTTGAGATTTTTTTATTTTTTATTTTATTTTATTCAGAAAACATACAGTCATACAAAATAAGTATTAAAAACAACAATTTTTTAACATAAAAAGACCAATGAAGTTTTTATAAATTAAAAAGATATAAACATTGAATGTGACCAAAAAATAAATAAGAATTTTAAGTGAGAAAAGAATAATTGTTGACATTTGCGTTTTCCATGGAGGTAATAAATCAAAATAAATAAAAATACCGAATGTACACTCCGAGCCATCCACGCACACACATGAACGCACATATAAAACATACACAAACATATACATTACATGCGGCACATATACATAGCATAAACCACTCAAGATGCACATTCAGCAACTAGAGATGGGTTGTAGTCCAGTGTTAGTTTTTTTTGTTGAAGACTTACGGGTCAGAAGCCCGAGGTTCAAGCTTTGCTCTACCATAGCTGAATTTTCATTTTCTAACACAGTTGTTTTCGACAAAAAAAATCGTCCCGAAATTAAAATATGTTATTTAATTACTGAACACAAACATTTATTAAAGACGCGTGCGATGTCTGGCAGAACACCCATTGGCACAACTAGGGTGTTTACTATGTTACTCTGTTCAGATTACCCTGAGTGCGTAATCTATAAGTATGAAAGTAGGTACTACAAATGAATCACTACACTATAAATCATAAACATAAAAAAGTGTGTCAAGGTCCTGTAAAAAAAATATTGCGGTACCCGTGGTGAAATGGCTAAGAAACTTGGCTAAAGCTCGAAGGTTTCCGAATTCTTTTCCAGTGAGATAATAATAAAAAAAGTGATTAAATCAATTATATAATTATGTTTTCTGACTCTAGTATGCTAAGGTTGATAAAAAATATGTATTATGAAATATGTAATACTCTAAAAAGTTTCCTTTTAAGATCTTATTTTTTTGCTGACTCTTAAAAAATAATTTAATACGTGCACTTCCTCGAACAGTACCTTCATTCAATGTTAAGCTTAGATCGTGGAAACTTTATTATTGTGACTATTGATTTTTTTATCAAAAAGCATTTTGCTATTGATACGATTAATGTGATGCCGATAAAATATTCAAAATATAATGCAATGTTTAATCACGTACCTGAATTGGGTCGCTCGGGATGATATGATAAACAGGTAATTTCGAAATCTGTATGATAAATCGGCACCAGGTATCAGGCGAGCAGAAGCTAAGAATGGTTACTTGCACGACAATAAATTCTTTTGTGAAAACTTTTTGATAACCTTGCACCACTTTTTGACAGACAAGCTGATTTATCTCAATATGGGACCGTGGAGAATCATTAATCAGTTTATATGTATAAATCAGAAGGAGAAAGCTTTTTGTGCGATCGCAAATATTGGTCGACAAATCACGGACATATTCAATAAATTTACGCTGTTACGGTTTTTTTTTAACAGTACTCGTCGTAAATCAGTTCATCCTTTTCTCTCGATAACAAGCGTATTTCAACCTCATAATTTAACTTTAATGAGGAATGCGCGCATAATAAGCTTTCAACGCCATGTGTAGCTTTGCTGTGGACAAAAATTTGCAAATTTCGGTAGGGAATACAAAGTAATTCGCCACTCAATAAATTTATGCTGTCAAACTGGGCGTGATTTCTTTAATTATGTAATTTATGGGGTAAATATCAAAGGTTCTTTTAATAAATAAAATAAAAGGCGTGATATGCATACAAGTAATTCTATAAATTATTTTACCTACTTCAATAATTAAATAGGTGCATCAATACCATAAAACAGTTTTTACAACAGTCGCTATCCTCGCCCAATGGTGCATATGGGAATAAATTAAAACATCAAACGCAGCGTATCTAAATCACCATCTACATGAAGACAAAATAATTGATCTTGCACTTCAGATTCCAGATAAGGGATAATGAAATACTGCTGTGTTTACACATCTTAAAACATGTATTTTCTAAAGAACAAGATACATGCGCTTTGGCGGATTTTTGCGAAAATCAATATCTTCTAACCAACCAAAAATAGAAAGTTGAAAAAACACTTTTTTTTATCAACTTTTCCTGAAATCAAGCTCGGGTCAAACACCATAAGGGAACAGGCCAAACACGAACAACAAGGTGGATTCAGGATTATTACTTGAGACCAGCCATCGCATCGAGTCAAAAACACTTTCTGTTCTCAAACCGATTTCTGATTCTTTTTCAAATACATAACTGTATTCTTCATCCACCCGAATTCAGATTCGGATTCGGATTCAGTGCCGACAAGATTAGCGTTTATTGCAGTAGAGTACAGCTTTTTTTTACCATGGGGAAAACAATAATAAAGTGAAAAAGTAACTCATATAAATCGTAAGTGTGGTTGCTAAGTATCTCACTAAGTGTAACCTGTTCTGAGATAGCTTGCAATCATTCCACAGCTACCATTTGTTTAAACATTTTTAAAATTATATTGTTATAAGAATATAGAAATAAACTTAAAGAATAACACGTACTAAATAAAAATTGCTATGAGAAAAAAATCATTCTCATCAAGTTACATTAGAGGGTCTTCTAACTGTTTTCTATCTTCAGCCATCAACCATTACGTAATTATTTTTTTTTAATCAATATGTTGTGATACTTTGTAAATTTTTGGTGTATTAAAGGTAAAATGACGTCGTGCAAAAGAACGCTTACTATTAGTCTTTTTTTAGCTTTTAAAAACGATGGTAAGAAAATATATTTTTTTATTTTATTTATTAAAAGAAAACAACAGCCATTAGAACAAAAAAAATATTTACAAATAAACCAAAATTATAGTTATCTATACATTATTAAATACAACGTCAAAAAAAGAAGAAAAAAAGCGACCATTGAAATAGCCACTCCGCATCATTCCACACGTAAAAAATAAATCAAATATTACAATAATAAAAGAATAAGGTTTTTGCCTACTCGGACTTAAAAAATCCTTTCGCCGGCGGATCCATACGAAGTAATACGGAGCTATCAGTCCTCCCTTCTTTCTTCTTTCAAACAAAAGAAAATAATTACAATATTAAAGTGTACAAAAACTAAAATATTAGGTAGGTACAGTTGGATTAAATTATAATTATTATTTTTAATTAGGGTTCTGGCATTTTCTTGAAATTTGTTTAAAGGGAGGAAATATACATATATCTATTTCAGCAAAAAACGTGTTATAATTATTTACAATTCTAGGCAAAGATGCATTCTTATTATTATTCGTGCTTGAAATACCAACATGAAATAATTGTTGCAGCCGAGCTGTACGTTGAGGGATACGAATTTTAATTTTCCCAAGCAGTTGAGGGCAATCTAAGTAATTATTGCATATTTTGTAAAGGAAAACGGTGTCTTTGATAATTATTCTACATTGTAAGGAATCGATTTTGTGATGTACTGTAGCTTCTTCATAATTTTTGAAATGTAAATGTTGACGATAGTTTAGGTGATAATTTTTTTTTTTTAATTCTTTCAATTCTTGAAATATATTTGAATTATATTTGAAAAAATAATTAAAAATTATAAATAAAGTCGCGGTATCCTCGTACTGGCGTCAGCTTCCAGTAGTTTCTATATTTACGTCTTCATTAAGATAATCCCATTAATTTTATGCAAATTTCTGCATACGAAATAGGTTTTCTGTCTTGATGGATAATTTACAAGGTAACTTCTACACTACTAAACCGACTACGGAATAATATATCTTTAAAAATGGAAAAGAGAAAACTGGTTCAGGGAAGAGTTGTTATAATCCAAGTAAAATACAAGCGTCTTGCTTATAAAGGTACACTTGAACATCCACATACACAATCATCGTCATGTCCTCATCCGCATCAGGCGATGCACGGAGCACTACAATCGCACACCAAATGCGTCTTAGTCTTACGATTCAGGAACAATGAAATATTGCTGTGAGCGTGCTCCCTCCGCGCTCCCGAAAATCTTTTTGAAGACCGAGGGTCTTCCGAGGGTTTCGCTCATACTAAAAGACATTTTTTTTCCCCAAAAATCTAGAAACTTGATTTTTTTATTTCAAATTCATAAACGGCAACTTCGATTGAACTTAACTCTTCTTTTTTCATTGCCCCTTTCACAATGATTTTTTAAAATTATTTATTTAAACATCTTATATTTATTTATTTATGCTTTTAGAATATTTGTGTTATTTTTTTTATTCAGAATAATGTTCCCTCACTGGGGTGTCCCGTGCCGAGGGAAACATTTTACAATAAGTGAAACATGCCTTAAATTAGTTATTTAACATAGTTAACATCTTAAGAAAATAAAAACGTAATTTATATAATTAACCTAATTATCATCTTAAACATAATAAGCAATATAAACTAAAATAATCATAAAAAAACATAAAAAATTCATATAGACTTGTAGACCAAATTTCATAAACAATATACACATACAGTTTACATACATATGCATAAGGGCGGGTATATTGCCTTAAGGCAATTTCTTCCTACCTACCCAAACCATTCAATCTGAGAAAATCAGTGGTATACGAGTATGAACATATTGTTAGATTATTAATAATTTTCTTTAAAGAACAAAATAATGATAAAAATATTTTTTCAAGAAGTAAAAATTCACTAAATATCTACACTATACAATGAAGAGAGAGGAGAGAGGTAAAGAGGGAAGGTAAGTGGGAGAAAAAAGGGAAAAATTAAATATTCAGGAAGTGACATTTCATACGTGATTTGAATGTAAATAAAGAAGGGGCGTTTCTGGCGTTAGTGGGTAAATTATTTCATAAAATTATATGGGGGGCCTATATTGGATATTGGTATTGTTCCTCATTACCACATTGCAATTAGGCGATCAAATTTGATATTGCGGTGAAAAGCGATATTTTATATCAATATGTCATGTCGACCTTCCTTGGATCTATATTATGGAAGGTGAACTCGCCAACCACTAGACTATGAGGCGGACCCAACATGGTTTCCTTTTTAGAATTTTACCTGAGAAACTCTTTTTTCCAGTGTTTTTCAACTAGTGGGTCGCGGCCACTGCAAGATAAGCAAAAGTAAAAAGTAAGGGATAAAAAACGGAAAAACGGAAAAGTCGCGTATTAAAATGTATTGAAAAACATAGCTTTACTCGCCCTAACAAGGAGAAAAATGTGAAAACTTTTTGAAGAAGGTCTCGAAAATGCTCACTTCCTTCTACTTGACATTCCATTTTTAAGGCTTGTTATCAGATAAACTAATATATGTAACGTAAAAACAAATACAATATATTTTAGAACAGAAAAATTACTTTCGAATGACGTATTACGTTTACTATTTTGTTTTACATTTAGTGCTCAATTTTAAATTAGGAAAGAACGGACACATCTTATGCTAACATCTAATATGTTTTAATATTATTGTATCTACTCAAATTACTAATAAATTAAATGAATGTTATTATTTCATTACAGAAAGTATGTTCCTGTGGATATTCATTTATAAATTATAAAATGATAAGAGAACACGTAGTAGTCTGAAACCTGACGGCAATAAAATAAACAATTAATGGTTAAAAATAAAGTATCATTTTTTTTATTACAAACTAATTTTAAGTTATTTATTTTAATCATTACCTGTGATGATTTAAATAATTTTCAAACAACGTGACAAAAACGTTTAAGGCCTAAGAATGCATTAATAAAGTTTTAAAGCTAATTACAAAATTAGTGTTTTCAATATATTTCAACTATAAAAAGTTTTATAAGTCTCCATTTTAAAACCACAAATACGGAGTAAATGTTGATTACGACATGTTTATGAACGAAATAACTATTATGCATTTATAACTTAAGCTTTAAGTCCAAACAAAATCAATTTGCTGTAAATACTCATCAAGCTTATATTCGGACACATTATGGGATTGAACATTATATCTGTTTGGCATGCAAAGTGGAGCATTTGGCTGTAATAAAGAAATAATATTAAGCTCATTGGTCGTATGGTAAAACGTCGATGGGTTATATTGCTGTAATAAAATGAATTCTTTTACCGGACATTTGTGGGAAAGAAATCGCAATGCACAATACATGAAAATAAATATTTGTTATATAAAAAAATCCAAATTTAAATACAATGAATAAAAAATTTGATTAAGAACAATTTTTATTAATAACACGGAGAATACATAATATTTTCATACTAAAGCGTTAAATTAAATTTAACAAATTTTAAATTTAAAATATAATTATTACTTATTAGTAATTATTGTGTACCTATTAATAAATTAGTCTATGGCTATCATTGCAACAATACAGAATACATATTTAACCATTTTCCTTATATTGAGTTTTAAAAAATAACTGTATTAAAATTTTTGCAATTCGCAAAATAAAGAAAAAATGATTTATAACTCGATTTTTTTCTAGTTTAATGATTATTACAACTATTTAAACTCATTTCCGAGTACTTATCTTAATAGAATAATATACACTGGTCTATATTAGATTTTTTTAAACTTAATTCCAGGTATTTAAACGAACAAATTAAATAAAACTGTGTGATTTATTTTCAATAAAAAAAAATATATTTACAAAAATTATGTATTAAAACTAGCTTTCGTTAATGAAGTATTTTTTGTTTCCGTAAAGCCAAGGCTTGCCTGCGGGTTAATTTTATTTTTTTATATTTTTTCAAATATTTCATGTAATAATATAACAAACATATTATGATCGTTTTATTTGCATATGTATGTATGTAGGTATACATTCCATAATATTATTTTATGAAGAACTATATAACACATTGTAAATTACTAGAACAGTGAATTTGTTTATATTTTGGGTGATACCGTGTGTGTTGGATTTGTTCCGATGTTTCGGCTACCATTGCAGGAGCCATCTTCATAGTAAACTGAGAGTTTTGTAGAAAAAAGTAAGTGTTTAAGTATTAGTCATTTGTACCGTGTCCAACACACACGGTATCACCCAAAAAAAGAAACATATTATTAACATTGACCGCGAAAACCTTTGCACCATTTGCTAGAATACTCGTAATTTTAATAAGGTTTTTTTTATTTTTTTATTTGTTTATTGAATTGACATTTTTTGAGAATACCGTTATTATTCTTAATTGAGAATTCAGTGGCTGGTGCTGCATTAAAGCCTTGTTTTGTTTTAAATCGTAAGTTTGCAAAATAACTTTTTGTTAGGAATTATTCTTATTATACTCTGGGTTATAAAAAATATTTTATTTTTCCGTAATATCCTTATTTGATTGAATATTCATATCAATAAAATATTTATAATATTATTTATTGCTATACCTGGACATTCTACGTATAGAAAAGCATATTCAAATTTTTAACAAACATTACTTTAAAAATATTTTTTGTGCAGACACTCGTAAATTGAATTACATAGAAGACTTCTTTTTATTTTACAATTTCATTGAACTCTTTTGTGGTAGGTAATTTATATTCTGTTATTGTGGCTATATATCACTTAATCACTCCAGTCTACCAGGAGATCAGAAGTGCGTGATAGTAAAACAAGGCAATTTGACGTTGAACTATGCATATGTAAATGTAGGCATCAACTAAACTAGGAAGCGAGTTGCTACCAGGGCAGTAGAATTATTTGAATGAAAACACAGCCTTATTGCATTACCCTTCGCCAAATGAGTGTAAAATAAGGCAGTAGAACTGTTTTAACAATACACATTTAAAAATAAACTTAACAATTAAATTACGTTTTAGCTATGTGACTTCTGAAGTAAATAAATAAAAAAAAACCAATAGATTTTTTTAAAGAATGAACTATGCATTATAAACGCCTTCAAAGATTTAGGCTTACTCGAAATATTAATTACTTGATAATCTTATAGCGAGACTATTATTTTGGCCGCCCTAATGCTAAAGATGTTGTATAAACTCTTAATGCTATATTTCAAAAACTTTTTTTTAAAATTAGTGTTAATATTATGTACCTACTAAAGTTTGAACTGTATTTCTATAAGGTGCATTTCTTTCAAGTCAGTGGCATCACTTGGAAAGGAGGATGAAGGATGGTTCAAAATACTTTTTTTAGTTTTAATTTTTTAAAACCTTTTTTTACAATTTTTACTTTTACAAGTGAAGAGCAAAAAGGTCGTTGTTAAAAAATGTATGTTAATGGGGTGATATCATGAATTACAGCACCAGGCGACACAACGTTTGACAGCTATGTACGTTATATACATTGAGGTATATATAGGTAACTAGAGTTATCATGAGAGTTCAAAATATGTTCCCTCAACCTGCGGCCAATTGGCATATGTTTGATAGAACGGACTTTAGTCTGTTGTGAGCATTTTTCATGGCTATTTTTCTCCTCGCAATTACTAAAATGCTTATATGACACAAATTGATCTGGAAAAGATAGAAAAGGCGATGGTAAAACCTTTCACCGGCAAAAAATGTTTTAATTTTAATCAATACTTGTTCAAAATTGGTATTTCAATGTTAAAAAAACATTTTATTTATATTTTACCAGTCGTAAGCTATCTCTTGTCTCTGTCCTGCTCAGTTAGTTAGACGTATTGTGAAACGATAAACAAAGGTGACGCGTACGCGGAAGGGAACAACACACTGAATAGAATTTACAGTTGACCGATGTAAAAAGTCGGTGCTTTTTACTGTACTACTTGTTTTGCTGGTCAAAGTCGACGTGATATATCGTGACGATACTTGCTCCCTCCACCGGTCATTCTTTTTCATTTGAGGACGACTTTTTAGCTCGGATTTGTATGGAGTGTTATCTCTATATATTATAT
This sequence comes from Micrasema longulum, assembly GCF_059751315.1. NCBI lineage: Eukaryota > Metazoa > Arthropoda > Insecta > Trichoptera > Brachycentridae > Micrasema > Micrasema longulum. Next base: position 433,957 of record NW_028277318.1, on the reverse strand, counting down.
CTCAATGGTTATATACAGGCGCACTGATACTTTCAAAAAACAGCTAGCTAAAGTCCACTAGGAAATGTTTTTTTTTTATAAATTCGATATTAGGTATACATACTTTCATTTCATAATAATTTCATGTCATTCATTGGGGATGTCAACAATTACTTGATAATGCAGGTTGCGCATGTATTATATAGGTATGGAGTGACAATAATAAGTCACAATTTCAACATCCAGTCTACCTCGCCTACCGTACCTCAGTATTCCTTCACAACCCGCCATAACCAGATCACTAGTGTCCATCCGCAACATTATTTGTTCATCGCCGTGCCGCTTGTGTATATTTGTTCTCCATCCAATCGCGCCAGTGTAGTGCCAGAAGCTTGCTGCAGAAGCTTCCGCAATACGCGTATTTGGTGCCGCATCTTTAAGATAAAAACTATATGAGGTTAGTGGCTTCATTTTCTGGTCCATCTTTCTTGTAATGGGTTGTGATTGACCGTATAACTATGAGGATACCGACTTTTTCATTAAATTTCATTCAAATCCACTCCGCTTAAAAATATCGTAAAAGCCCTAGGACTTCGCCTCCGCCATTTTGCGCTGTTTCCCCACCACATGTAAAAAATATATAACCAAAACATATACAGCCAAAATCACTCGCAAACGAGTGGAGGCGTATGGCGGCCTCCGTGGAGTAGTGGTCAAGACGCTTGACTCACGCACGGAAGGTTCCGGGTTCGATTCCCGGCGAGAACACAAAAATTTAAAAATGTGATTTTTCTCAAGCCTGGTTGTTCTGTAATGTAATTCACCACTGTAATTGGGCCTCCTGGCCTGTTGTGGTGCAAAAATACTATAATGTTAGTAGAAAGGGTCAAACGAAAAAAAAAAAAAAAAAAAAAAAAAAAAAAAAAAAAAACATATACAGAATACAATACTAATGACAGATATCCACATAAATATACATAAATCGGTTTCTTTGTGTGTGTAAATATGTTTAAGACATTGATTGTGAAGGATCACAGATATATGTGAAGGATAGTATATTTGAGAGTGTGTAAGTGTGTGAAAGGGTGGGTGTTGTAATGGTATGAGGGTAGTCGTGTGTGTATATAATTATTGCATAAGTGTAAAAAAGATATAAAATACTTAACTTTTTTTTATATTTTTGGTTATCTTCTCTCTCTTCTATGATATAAAAAATAAGTTTATAAATATCGACGCTTGGTTCAGTGTCCCGGTCAAAGGTTCGCTATCACTGCTCTAGTTCTTTAAAAAAAATTAACTGAATTTTTAAATACTCTTATAATTTTTTATTTCTTTATACTGTATTTCTAAATGTACTTATGTTTTATATCATTTATATAAAAAAGCATGACGAGTGTAAAATTATTATTTTTTTAAATATTATAAAAAATATTTAAAGAAATTTTGAATATAAATTTGAAAATTTTACAATTTATAATATTTCGTTTTCATTCGTGCTCCAGTAACTCAGTGATTGCAAATAAACGTACTTCCCTACGGGCTATGCAGTGACTCACGAACGACAACCATTTGCATATTATCTGCTCGTATCCAGGGTAATGTGCTTGAGGTACACAAATATAATACTTACTTCACTTCTTTACGGCATAATAGCCCAATAAATGGGGATTACAACGGTAATTCATTTGTTTCAATAAGTTACTGCGAAAAGTTTTGGCACGCCAAACGAATATGTTCAGAATTTCATTGCGATGCCATTAAACTCTGACGTCTACATACTATTTTAAGATGTTTATTGTTATACTTTTTAAAGTAAATTTGACCAGAAACAAGAGGAAAGAAACAAGCCACAGAAAGTCCAAAATCTTTAACCAATACAAAGCATTCTTTTTTTATTTTTTTTATTAATTATTTTTATTTTTTAAAAACCCGCTAGGGTCATATACGAGTATGGAATATTATAAGGTCTAGTCGTGCCATATCTCGTGTAAAGGAAGTTATCATGTGCTTTCTCGGGTTCATTTTTAATTTGTCTCCAGTGTAATTTTTCAAGTTTCCATTGTAGAGTATTTTTGACTGTCCTACGTTTGTCTTTGCTTTTTTAACGTGGTAGTGTTGTTGTTGTCTGGTATTATATTTGTGTTTGTCTGCATTTTTGGTAAATGTTATGTCATCGTCTTGTACGAGTATGTTTCCCAGCCTAATTTTTATCGTCTCAATTTTCGTCAAGCATTTTATGTCAAACTAGTGTATTTTTTTATATAGTTCAGTCGTAGGGGTCAGGTTGGGTAAGTTGTACGTTAGTTGAATTTTTTTATTTTGTTGTCTTTGTATCAGTGTTATGTATGTCTTGTTACCGGTTTCCCAGGAGGCAATCATGTAGCTCAATTTGTTTTTAATTTATGTGCTTCGCAATTTTTTCCTTTTTTGTTATGAGGTCTTTAGTTTTGTAGAAGAAGCTATGTAATGATGCCATCATTCGTGAGTCCGTCGATATGTTTCGTCCATTTTAGATATCTGCCCATGGTAAGTTATTTTTATGTTCACATTATCGTTCTTTTTTTGTTTTGAAGTGTATTAATAATTTAATTAATATAATTAATAATTTTTTTGCCTCCTCTTTCACAGTAGTAGCCGCTCGATTGTGGAATAATCTACCAACTAATGTTAGAGACGCCCCTTCTTTATTTACATTTAAGTCGAGATTGAAATGTCACTATCTAAATATTTGAATTGTTCCTTTATCCTTCTTCTTTCCTTCCCATCCCCTCTCCTCTCTTCATAGTAAAGTGTTATTTTTTTTTTATACATATATTTATTTTTGTTAATCTTTGCTTTTAATTTTTGTATAAAATTGTAAGATTCAATATGTCCATGTATTTATAATTTTCTCAAACTGAACGGTTTGGGTAGGTAGGAAGAAATTGCCTTAAGGCAATATGCCCGCCCTTATATGTATATTTATTGTATATGTATATAAAGTGTCAATAAATAAATAAATAAATATTACAATTTTTAGCATTCAATGTTAAATAGTTTTTGTTTGTTTCATTCTTATTTATTTATTCATTTATTGTTCATGTGGCCTTAGCCAATTACAACGGTTAGCAAAGACAAACAAGGGCAATGAAATAATGGTATACAATATATTCATAGACACGATAAACATATAAGACTTCAACTTAAGCCATGCCATTCTATCTTCATCCCACACTGTTTTAGTGGCTAATAGTTTTTGTTTTTTAATATTGTTCATATCGAGGCAAATGGAGTCAAGTTCAGTGTCTGAAATAGAACTATAATTCTTAACGGGTATTTTCAGTTTGATTGCTAGATAAAAATCCCGAAACTAAAATCGAAAATAAATTTATCAGTTGTTTTACAAATTCATATTTCATTTAAATACGAGTATGCGATAATGTCATTGATTCCATTTTAAGTTTTAAAACGTGAAATTATTTAGAAAAAGGTCCAATATTTTCGTGATTAAGTATTTTAGATAATGTCTGTAATGGCTGGTAAATTATATTTTTTATTGTTTATATCATGCTCCTAGTTATAATAGTTGATATCTAAATTTATATACATAATGTACAAAAATATGCAAATACAAATGTTTCCTATTTAATCGTAAATCAAAAGAGTCATTTTAATGCACTTCTCATAAATGTGGCGGATTAACCCTTCATTACTTCAGTTGCAATGCCCATCTTGATTGACGTTAAATACTTGAACTTGCAACCTCTGCGTACTTAACCATCAGCACGTACCACTAAACCGCGAAGTAAAATTTTATACCAATATGTTTTATTTATTTATTGTGGGCACAGTAATATTTATTTATTTATTTACGGACATTGTCAATTTATAAAATTCATAGGGTATCAATATTACAGTATGAGAATATATTATTAAGATATATTATTTAACAACAAAAATAAATCGTTTATAAACTATTGCAACAGAAAAGGAAAACACTTTTGAAGAGAGAATATAAAAGTCTAGGCATTAAAAAGGCTTATGGCTTTTGGTTAAAGTGGCCACTTTACACGCAATGTTACCTTTTCTGCCTTTATTCTTCAACTTATATCGAAATTTTCTCAACTCTTTCATCTGTTGACTTTTGTGAAGTTGAAGAGATGAAACCTTTATTGGTGCGGCTAAGATTCGTCTGGCTGAATTATTTTACCTACGAATTAAAAAAAAATCTTCGTTGTATACCTGTTGGTTGATTTAATCATCTTAGAAGTGTTGTCCTTCTCTGTTGTATTTTTTTTTTACATTTTTCATTTTTGTGTTATTATTGTTTTGAGTGTTGGAGTGTGTTGTGTGGATTGTGGCGTGTGGAATGTGGCGTGTATGTTATGTGTGTTATGGGAGTAGATTTTTGAGTTTTATTGTTATCTGTCAACTACTATTTATTAGACACTTAAATAAAATCGATGGTGAAATATTTTACTAGCGTAAAATATACAGTGGTCGGTACTTTAACAGATTATATATTGATTAGACAAGTACGGAATTAAATTTGTTTTTTTATATTCAAAACGTAGAAACAGCTTGCATAAATATATTTACGATGCTTGGATAAAAAAAATTGTAGAAAATTAAAAAAAAATAGTGACTCACAACATTATTTTGTTTACATATTTTCGGCACCATGCCCAAATGCTTAATTGAAACAAAAGTGTCAAAATAGTTTAACTACTGTCTACAATTTAACAACAAGATTTGAAATTCTGAAATAGAAGATCACAGATTAAAACTTTGCCTACACAATCAATACCATTGGTACTGCAGCAGGCAGTAAAACTCTCCATAGTACAATCATGCTGCACTCTGGCGATAGACTACATCCTTTATATTTATCACAAAATTTGTATTAATGAATTCAATAGCTCCATAAAACTATCAGATGTCAGACAATCTTATCTTTTGCATTCAAATCAAAGAGTGCCGAAAAACTGGATAGTTCCGGTAAATTGTGTACTTTATCCATAATGTATTTTTCATTCGTAAGAGTAGTCATTTAGTCAAAAACTTTTTCACTCCGCACGGACACTAGGAAACTGAAAAAAGGAAATCGAGTGAAATTTAGATCTTTTTTTAAATTTATTTATTTACACAATAATCTTTAAATTAAAGTGCTGCTGGATTATTAACATACAACTAATCAGCAGGTTTGTATATTTTGTTTCGATTGTTTCATACTTAACCTAAACTAATAATAACTTGTTGTAGTGGTTGGCATATTTTGGTTTCTGAAAAAATCATGAATATATATTTATATAACTTTTTTGTCTCATACAAAAATTGATTGTTGCACAGTCCTATGCAAAAGCTTTTCTTTCTCCGCCATGGCGGAAGTTGTCTGCAGTGTTTATAATAGAAACGTATCGATTATGAGGAGTTGTGGTCCTGAGGCAGTTCGTGATGGTGTTACTCTCGAGATGATTACTCTTCGGATACTGCAAGTCGAAGAATGGTCTACATTCGTAAACCATCAACATTTTCCTCTCCGTAGACGAGAAGTTCCAAGGAACATATGTACTATATATATATGTCTTTCCATGTTAGTTTTTACAATATTTAAGTTGGTGTACCCGTTCTAAGATAAATGCAAGTTGTGTGATGTGTGTAGAAGGGTATCAGTAGGGGATCGTACTCAAAAGGGATGCAACAGCAATAGCAAAGCTACCCTTTATCACTAGCTTAAATATGTTTTTATTCGCTCGAACGACAATAGATCACCCACTACCACCACTCATCATATCGTCCATTAGTACAATTAACATAATATTTTGATAGCAACAAATAAAATATATATTATGATTAAACTAATACGCTAATTTTTGCAAGGGGTTCGAACTGTCAGTAGGGTAGCGGTGAGTCACGTCTTGCTGGAGGGAAAGATTCTATAAAATGCTGCAAACGCCTAGTTTCATTCCACCGGTAATAATACTGACTAGCCCAACTCGTTAACGTCCACGTCGTGAACCCTGGGCAATGGTATCACACTCATAACGGTGTGATCACAGCAGATAAAGAGATGATGAAAGGCGAGTTTCTGACGCCTCAAAACCAAAACTAACCAGCTAAGGCAGGTAACCCTGACTAAATTATGTTAAATTAAATGGTTTATTTGTATTTACCCAGGCGGGATCTGGAACGTGCGGTCGCGGTCTCAATTTGGAACTAACACTGTATTCCTTCACTGTCATACTGTGAAATTAAAAAAGGTGATTGTGCTGACCATGTGTATTTGATTGATCACAAATTGACAATACTGCAGTGAGGGGTACAATGAAAGCTTTTAAAGTTTCTTTGTTATTTCCGCGGTTTGATTGTTAAGAAATATTAAATTTTCGCTTAATTAGTTTTTTAAAAAAAGATATTGATATGCGAAACTGAAGAAAGACTCAAGTCTTTGAACCGTTTCGGGGAAGAGGTGGATGCTTTCATTGTATATACCCAGGACACGACGATAATTATTTGTCCTATGATACGTCTGTATTTATGGTTCATATAAAATACAGTTAACACTATAACACTAATTTTAAAGTCATTCATTATAATTTAAATCGAAATAAAACAATTTTATTTTTAACCACTTAGTGGCCGCAAATCTCGAAAAGTTATTGATGGATTTACTCAATCGTTTTACAGAACATTGCATTTTAGCAAAAAAATGTTTCTTCATACTTTTTTTTAAAGTTCTAACGAACGGAACATTCTATGCGTTTTGGATTGACTCATAATTTGACAGAGTTAAAAAGTACTGAATAACAGTTCTACACAGTGCTGCCATTTTATCAATTTCAGCCCAAGCTACAACTTTATTTCCTTATATTCTACAGCATAGTCACAGCAACGTAAATTGAAATATCAAATTAAGCAATATATTTTCTCGGTAAATATAAATATGCCAGACTATTTTTATTTACTGCCCTAATAATTAATGTCAAACAAAGTCACAGCGAAGCATGGCCGAGTTCAGCTAGTAAAATATAAAATATGTGTTTAAAAATAAAGTTCTTTTTTTAAATAAAATTATTACAATTCACTATATTTTTAAGTATAATTTATTTTTTGATTCTTACCTCTCATTAATAATTATTCAGTACGTAGATGAGAAAAAAATATTCGTCTTAAGTATCGGATTTTGGATTGATAATATTATATTACTTTTTGGTACTAAAAACCCCAGTTTAAAACCATATTTCATGTATTTTTTTTAAATGTAAAAATGTTTTGCTCTTTTTATGGCTTAAAAAAGTCTAGAAAAGCTAGAAAAGTCGCTTGAAAGCTAATATGTAGATTTTAAACAAAGGTGAGCCAAAAACGTAACTAAATAAAGAAAAGAAATACCACACTGTAAAACGAGGCTCGCACAGAGACACGCATATTTTATAGACCCAAAAATTTTACTGATAATATTTCATTGATTCCAAACTTTCAAAATTGTCCTTCTTTTAAAAAACACGTACTATCCTGGATTCAAACTAAAGATATGAACTCTTTTATTCTATTATATATTTTGTTGACCTTTAATAATGGGATCTAAGGGAATCTAGGGGAATATCTAAGGGGTCTATGCAATCCAGATGAACTAGCTGACAGGCGTCTCACGCTTAGATCAGCTACTACGGCGTCTACGGTGTCTACGGCGAGAGGAAAAGCTATTATACCTCTACGCAAACAGCGCACTAAATTTAGTGAACGCAAATTTGCGGTCGCAGGCCCTATGGCATGGAATGCTCTCCCAGCAGAGGTGCGAGGCTGTGAAAGTGAAGTGATGTTTCGGAAAAAACTTAAAACCCACTTGTTCTCTAAATCATTTGAATAAATCCGTAGCACGTGACAACAAAATAAATTATTTTAATTAAATTACAAATTTAAAAGCTTAAATTAAATTAACTTAACAATAGAATCACCATATAAAGCGCCCTTGAGGTATTTTATTACGAAAATGGCGCTATATAAGTTATCCATAATAAATAAAATAGTGTCCATGCTGTTTGACTGTGGAATCATCTCCCATCCACTATCAACTATGCTTCTACAGTATATCCGTTTAAATCACGCCAAATATTTAATACCAGGGAATCTATATAAAACAAGTAAATTAGAAAATGAATACGGAGCTTCCTCTGGTTAGGATAGTCTCTATCTAACATGGCTCAGCCTGTTCTAAGATGGAGGTAGGATCGACTAGTATCGATTTTGAATAATTTATATACACATATCGCTAGTTCTATTTTTTAATCTTATCTAAAAAAAATTCTCCCATACGTTTTGAAAGTAAGTTCAATAAATAACACCTTTCATTTCATTGATTGGTTAAAAGAAATGGTGGCGTACGTATGGTAAAGTACGCTAATCAAAAATGTAAGCACAAAAAAATAAATAAACAAAAAACAAAATTAATATGGATATGGTGGGATAATGTTTTCATGTATAACTTTTGAAAATAAAATATGTTTTTTAATGTCACTAGAAAAACGGAACACGTTTGGCATTGATAGTTGTGACGTCAAGATTCGTGATGATGTTCATAAAGTTGAAAATGAACATGAATTGTGACGTATTAGGGGCGTGGCCAATGCAAAAATCGTTTTTGCAGGAATTCAAAGTTACAAATTTAAAAATATTTTTTATGCTACCAATAAGCAGCATTTTTTTTTCTTTTACTGGGTAGTATTTCATAGACGCTTATTACTTAAAAAATATTTACCCATTCCACGTTTTTTATAAACTACGCCTACGAATTTTTCAGCTATCTAAGTTTTTGTTGACGTATAGTAAAATGGTTTTGACGTATTTTTTTACAACAATTGGTCCCAAATCCTCCCCTTATAACGCGCGGACGTATAAGGAGCACAGCATGAGTAGGAAGTGGTCAGAGAGGTTATCACGGAGGTTAGATTCGTGAGTGGAGAGTACTAGAAGACAGGAGAGCTAAGGAAGTGTACCGCATACCTTGTTTAGTCAAATTAAAGCCCGTTTATTTGGGACAGAAAACCAACCAACGAATCACTCAGAATTCCGAACCTGCAGTATTGTTGATAAACTTATTATATTTCCAGCTTTTACCCGCAGTTTCGCTCGCGTGGTTTTAGGGAGAAATTAGTTAGATATTTCATTAGTTTTGTCGTTTATCAATTAGAATTTTTTCGATGGATTGATATATTTTTTCGGAATAGAAAGTAGCATGTTTCGATTGCCGGTCCTCCAACTAACACTATGAAAAAAATATCACCATCCGTTAGTATATGGCGATGAAGCAACGTTATTTTGTTTACAAATCCATAATCTTACTTTAAAACCAGGATGAAAATCAAACCAAACTAACCAAAAATAAAATAAGTAAGTAATATTAATTTAAAGTATAAATTGTTTCATTGATTATTTTTGACATCCCACCTTACCGCCAACTGATGCACACGGTTGTCATAATTCATTATTTTTTTAGTGCACTTTTTTAATTTTGGGATGAAAAAAATAAGTAGTCTATTTTACCGTCAATCTCTACGGCTACTTTAATGCAAAAAATCACGTCAATCGGTTGCTCTTTTGCAGCGTGAAGGAAACACAAACAGACAAACACACACTCGCATTTATAATATTAGTATAGATTACCACCTTAATTATTTAATCAATCAATCATTCCCTTTCGGCAATAGTGGTGCATAAGGCGTTTTATTGGTACATCAATCGCAAGGTATATTGATTTTTTTTAATACATTGAGATAAGGTTTCTTATGCTTCAAGTAGGGTCAGTAAAAATAATTCCAATTAAAGCACACCTAAAAAAATACATATTTTTACATCAACCATTTCCAGAAATATTAGATAGAATTTTTGTGAGGGATCAATGTTATGACGAGAGGTAATATCTCTTGCGTTCGATGGGGATCATGTTAGGATTTGTGTTAGGACTTTGCCAGTACTATCTTGATAATTTGATAAACTTATGTGCTTTGGTATACGTATTCTTTTTCTTCTGTTGTTTGAGTGCATGTTGTATAGGACATATCCTTCTAATGTTTCCTATATGCATTTGAGTTTTGTATCTTTGCTTTTTTGTTTGTATTACTACGTTCTTTTTTCTTTTCAAAACGGGATCTGAAGCATTCGGCAGCGGTTTCAATTTGGAACTAACACTGTATACCTTTACTAATAATTAACTAAAAATTATAATATCGGTAAATCAGAAAAATGTTATTGTTCTATGTGTATTTGACTGATCACTTGACAATACTGCAGTGAAAGGTACAATGAAAGCTTCTAAAGATTTTATATGATGTTAATTTTACGGTTTAATTGTAAAGAAATAATAAATTATCGCTTGATGACTTTTTTAAAAATTGATAGTGAATATGCGAAACTGAAGAAAGGCACAAGTTTTAATGAACAGTTTTGAGAAAGGGGTGGATGCTTTCATTGTAGATAGAGTTATAATAATTAATTATTTTGAAAAAGTGGAAATAAATGTATGTATAGGTACGTACACATAAATACAGTTTAAAAATCATCTAAAATTTTTTTTTTTTTTTAGAGTCCTTATTCAATAAAATATACATTTTATTACAATATTAATACATTATAAAGAAAACAAAGTATTAAGATATATTTTGTCCCGATAAACTATTCAATAATAGTTTGTCATCGGGTGCTCAGACATTAGTTTTAATTAATAATCAAATAAGAAGAGTACAGACATAATACTGTATACGTATAAAATAATAAACATAAAAATAGTTTAAAGATTTTTTTTATTTTTTTTTTTAAGTAAGAAAATAGAGTAAAATAATACAATTAAAATTAAAGAATAGTAATTTACTTAAATATATTTTAAATATAAGAAAAAAAATAAAATGATAGACACATATATAAATAGTATGTGCTCATAAATGTAATCAAAACAAGATAAAAAAATAAATTAAACAAGGTAAAGTAAATCGAGAATTTCAATTCATATCTACAGAAAAAAAGAAGAAAAAATTAGTAAGAAAATTATAAGTACATATTAAAATTAAGATCTAAAAAATGTAAATGAAATAAGAAAGTAAGAAAGTAATAAAAGAAAAGAAAAGGTTAACCCAAGAAAATAACAAAAATGTAATTAATGAGGGATAAAAAAAAATTTAAATTTTTTTTTTTTTTAAATGTGTGTATGTAAAAAAAAAATAATAAGTAAAAAATATTAAAAAATTTAAAAAGACCAATTTATAAAAGACGTATTTGGTTGGTTAAAATATGTTCTATTTTATTTTATTCTTGTATATGAGAGTCAGTGACAAACAAACTCCTAACGTTACTGCAATTTATGTTAATCATTTATGACGGATCACACCTGTTGTAAATAAATAACGACTAAAAAAACATGTTATCTAACTATAGTTAATTTGTCCGTATAACGTGTTAATTATTTGTCATTATTAGGGACTCCGCAATATGAGGGCAAAGATTTTTGACTTACACACGGGTGGTTTTTGGTTCGATTCCTGGTGAGACTCCAAAATTTACTTCTATTTTTTCTTAAACCTTAACTTTAATTTGGATAATATAGCCCATTGCTCTGTTATGGTGCAATAATTAACAGCTGTTTATATTTATTACTACAAATTATGCAAAAAGCATTCACATGAACTTACAGAATAGTGGAAATTTTGTTTAAAATTAAGACAAATACTATAATACAATTTGTATGTAAGATTGACATATTTGTAAGATTGAGTCTAAAGCTTCCCGGCCCATACAAATCAGGCTTAAATAACACCAGTAACACATTCCGTAAAAAGAGTTTTACTAGCTTAATACACTAATTCATCGATAGTACACTGGTACAGCCGCTTTTAGCGCATAGTGATTAAAAATTATAGGTCTTTTATTTTACCAGTATAAGATCCTTTTATACTTAAGTCGTTTATTTCATATTAAAAAACAATGGATCTATCGACTATGTATCCTCAAAACTCAAAAAGAAAATTGGAATTTTGTTTTTTTTATTATAACACATGATTGACATCCAAAACATTTAAACCAAAATGTATGGTAATTTACACTTATAAGCTACCAATCAAGAAGAGGGAAATCATGACATAAAATTGACAATCGCCACATTTTTTTTTGTTTTTTTTTTCAAATTTAAAAATTAGCAACTAAATTTTTAAAAGATGGCATTTTACAACAAATTAGTTAGTAATTTATTTTCCTTATTTGTTTTCTCCTTTATTCCCTTGATAGAACGCGAACAAAAATAACTATCAGAAATTATTACTTGCATATATATACATTATATTCTAGTTTGAAGGCTTGTAATCAAATAAAATAATACTTTTAACGTAAAAACAAATTATAAATTTTGAGCATAAATTAAACCGAGTAAAATTTTGCTCAATTATTTTTTACAAGTTTCAAAGACAATTATCTTAACAAGAATGCCTCACCGAGTTGGTTTTTGTTTTCAGCAATAAAACACCACATTTGATCATTTTTTTGGTACGGTGAATTCAAACGTCTTAGCAACACCGAGTCTCAGCAACGATTCAAGGACAGGTAAACCTAAAATGACAGTCACCCAGGAAAACGTCGATGCTGTGAGCAAGCTCATCAAGGAAGATCAATTTGTCACATATCTTGAGATTGCGTCATTATTGGGGATTTCAAAAACCTCAATTTGAAAAATTTCATATCATAGATTGTGTCTAAAAAAATCGTTTCCCGTTGGATACCGCATCTGTTGACCGAAGAACAGAAAGAAGCTACGGTCAATTGGTGTCAAAAACTCTAGACCGCTTCAACGCAGGAAACTCTAAAAATATGTACGGCATTATTAGTGGTGATAAATCATGGATATACTCATATGAACACGAAAATAAACGCCAATTGCCTGTTTGGGTGTTCCAAGGTGAAGAAAAGACACCAAACGTTATTGTTCTTAAAGTGTGCCCAAAAATATGGGTGTTACATTTGTCTCAAAAGCAGGTCATGCAGCAGCAATTCCTCTGCAAAATCAAAGAACTATAACGGCCAACTAGTATCCAGCCATTTGTTTGCCGGAAGCCATTGCTGAGCTTCGAAAACCAACCTCGCACGACGAATCATCATGTAACTCGTAAGTCCCAACACTTTTGTTACCTTCCTGAAAATCAAGAATGGACTGCGTAGTTAAAGTTCCAGTCGCCAGAAGAAGTAGTTGACGTCTTCAAAAACGCAATTTCCTGTACCATGAAAAGAGTTGAATAACTGCTTCCAGAATTGGCTCGAGCGCATGCAAAAATGTACTAATCTTCCTGGAGAGTACTTTTAAAGCTATCTGCTGTTCTTTCGTAGTGACGTCACTCGCGGAGCTATTCAGGCGAATGCCGGCATTAAATTAACAGTCAAGCCGCTCTGTTGAGTGTCTGATTTAACTATTTGGCGGCGACATATGCATACGATATATTTATGGGGATAATGACATTTATATTATACCGTATTGTGGGTTGACCGAGTATTGTAGGTATTTCACCAACTAGACAAGTAAATTATGCAATCCCTTTTTATCTGTTTCCGTTTAAATCAGAATTACGAGCGGTATTGGTATAGTTAACCCTTTAGCGACAGTTCGATATAAATAATTTAATAACCTGAACAGTTTGTAGAAGTCCAGATGTTCCCAGACACGCAACAAATGCCCTCAGACTATACTAGACAGCAATGCTATCACGAACATTTGATTCGAGTAAATAGGGTAAGGATTCGTAACAACGTCATATTTTATAATTTTACTTGATTTCTTAAATTTTCACAAAAATCACCACAGAGGCGCTGTACGATCAATGTCCTAAAATGTCTTGATTATTTGCAAACAATCTTTAACTATTGAATCCATGATTTTTGTTTTGCATTAAAAAAAAAATTACTACGTATTATAAGATGTGGTTTTAGGAAAAATGACTTTAAGAAATCTTGATATAAAAAGCAAAATATTTTTTTTAAATAGCATGATAGTGTAAATTTACATCAAACTGTATTCGCAATTACTTTAATGAATTTGATGTTTTTAAAACAAAGTAAAGTATACCCTTATGCATAAATACTAACGTTTTTTCCCATATTTAAATATTTTTCAGGTTTGAAAATATTATGAATTATTGAAAACTTAATATAAAAGTTGGCAAAACTCCAGAAATTACAATGATGCGTTTTCAAAATTTAAAATTACATAAATCATGGACAAAAGGTGGAATTTATTTTGACATAGATGAACTCTCTAAATTATTACTAGACTTCAAAAATATTCCACTATTTATGATTTTAAATAATTATACCTAAATATTTGGTACGATGGAAATTTTCTTCACGATGCAATTAAGGGTTATATATATACTCAAAATTTTCAATCGATGTAAGGTAAAACATACTTAAATTTTTTTATTTTTTTAAATAAATGATTGACATTAAATATTTATCTAAAAAAGTGTACCTGAACTGATACCTGAAGCGTAAGACTGATCATCTTACCTTCATGTAAAAATGTTTTACTAAGATACGCTGCAATTAATGTACCAATGCACTGCCCTATGCACCATTAGGTGTGAAAAGGGAATGAGCGGCTTCCGTGGTGTAGTGGTCAAGACGCTTGACTCACGCACGGGAGGTTCCGGGTTCGATTCCCGGTGAGAACACAAAAATTAAAATGTGATTTTTCTCAAGTCTGGGTGCTCTGTGATGTAATTCACCACTGTAATTAGGCCTCCTGGCCTGTTGTGGTGCAAAAAAAAAAATGTAAAATGATGATGATTATTTAAACTCGTATAAAATGTACATTTATTATATTATATTTAAATGAATCGGGTTATGGTCCAGTGGCTAGTGTTGCGACCTGATGGATCAGAGGTCCGAATTTCGAACCCTCCCTACCCCAACTTTATTTTCGTTTTCTAATGGTAAATTATTTTCAACGAGTTAAAAGTGTCAAATCTAAAGAACGCAAATATTTCTTTAAAAAATCAATAAATATTATTCATACATTTATTAACGGACGTTGACCATTTACACAATTTATAGGAATAAATATTACAAAATAAGAACAGTTGAAAACATTTTTAAAAAAAGAAAAAAAGCATTGACAAACATAAGAAACATCAAGACAAGATTATGACTATTTATTTAGTGCTCGTTTAAATCGTAAACTAAAACCAAAAAAATCCAGATCTTGTCTTGAGTTAACAATACGACAAAAACGGGTCATTGGAGAATTAAGGCCATAGTTTGTTTAATGCTGATCGATGAACGTTTCTCAACCTATGAGTCGGAATATAGAATTTTACTTGTCCCAGTAACGTTGGCACATCGACTATACCATTTAGTATACCGAGCATATATAAAGAGTCAATATTGGTTCATCGTTTATTATTTATTTTTATTATTAATATTTTATTTTATTTTTTTATTCTTTTGAATACATAACATTTCTTCTTTCACTCTTTCTCATTCCTTTAATTATTTAGTAAGAAATTTAGAGCTGTGAATTGACTCGATTAAAATACAAAATAACAAACTGCGATTTTGGGTTTCTTACCCTAATAATATTTACACAGCCGCGGGTCATCGGCGATTCAACACAATCGCTACATTTTTTCGGTCCGATCGTGAAGGTGTTAGCAGCGGGTTTACAATTTATTTGTTGATTATTTACACGTCCTTAAAGCCTCAGTAATGGCAATCTGTAAATTATTAATTTGTTCTATGCATGACAATAATATTGTATCTTGTGCTATAAAATTTATAACTTATGGGTACTGAGGGCATATTATCGTGTTTAAAAAAAATATATACAGGTATGTATCTTAAAAATTATTGCAAGTTTTTTGAAAGCCAATGGACTAGCTTACGAAAGCCCTTATGAATCGGCATTAATTATTTTTACATGGTTTTTCCATGTTCATACCGTGAAACTTCACGGGAAATTGTTTTATTATGTACTTTTAAAAATATAAAAATATATTGAGATTAAAAAGGTGTTTTTATATTTTTTTATTCAGATAACAAATATTAGTATACGCACAATATTACTTCTTAACACAATTTTTATATTAATTAAATACATATATTTATAAAGTATATATTTGAAGCACTAACTTTGTGGTTATTCCATTATAATAAAATAAATAAAGCAACTTTGTTTTTAACCACTAATTTTTTATTATTTTTTTTCTACCGACCGGTTTCAAAGCAAACAAGCTTTTGCGTCAAGGTTTACGTAACTAATGAATTGCTTCCTATTTTATTTACATATTTATATATATTTACATTAACGTTTCCCAATACGTAAAAGAAAAAACAATTCTTGTTTACATAATGGGGTGTGACGTCTTACCATAGTTAGTTTATTTGATTTTTATTTATTAATATTTTCAGGATAACATTTCAATTACAAAACATAAATTTATACGGTGTTTTTAATCAGTACTACTCACAAAAGAATTATAAATGTCACTTTTTACTTCTTTCTTAAACATTTATTTATTTATTTTTGCACCTCAACAGGCTCAATTACAGTGGTGGATTACATCACAGAACACCCAGGATTGAGAAAAATCACAATTTTAATGTTCGTGTTCTCACCGGGAATCGAACCCGGAACCTTTCGTGATTGAATTAAGCGTCTTGACCACTACACCACGAAAACCGCCTATATATTGTTAACATATTGTATTCCTGACTGCACTTTTTATTTTCGTTGTTCATTTCATTAAAGAAAAATATTCCTTTGTAAGTATAATGATGTTGTGCTGTAGTTGTTTTTAATTTTAGAATTAAGATATTACCACCTGTTTAAGGTCACGCACTTACATTTTGTGACATATAAACACTACTATTTATTTTGTCTGTATGTATTCATACAATTCATCAATTTATCAACAATGTTTTGAATTTGTCCAAAATTTTTTAGACTCGGACTGGATTCAACCCCCTGTGGAGTTGTTAATATAAACATCATACAACAGAGATGAAGAACATTTAAGAGATGGGAATATAGAAGTCTGGGCATTCACAGAGCTTATGACCTGTCATTGGCTGGTTTAAGTTGCCTTAACGTACTATGTACGTAAGTGGTATTTCTATATTCCCTTACCAAAAATATTCTTCACCTCTGTTGTATTATGTAAATATTAACAGCTCCCTAGGGGGTTGAATCCAGTCAGGGTCTACAAAAATTCGGACAAGTTCAAAACACTGTTAATAAATCCACCGGGTTCAAAAAGAAGTATGAAAATTGAAAATTACTTTTAGGCGTTGCCTAGTATGTTGGTCAAATAATTCAATTATACGAATCTCACCCGCAACAATTAATGTTTCAGCTCTATAACTTCATAAATGTCAACAGATGGAAGAATCGAAGGCGGCCTCCGTGGTGTAGTGGTCAAGACGCTTGACTCACGCACGGAAGGTTCCGGGTTCGATTCCCGGTGAGAACACAAAAATTTAAAAATGTGAATTTTCTCAAGCGTGGTTGTTCTGTAATGTAATTCACCACTGTAATTGGGCCTCCTGACCTGTTGTGGTGCAAAAAAAAATAATGAAAAAATGAAATATAGATGTTCAAATATAGGCAGAATGGTGAATGTTACACAGTGTGTAAAGTGGCTACTTAAACCAGTAAACGACAGATCATAAGCCTTGTTAATGCCTAGACTTCTATATTCCTTTCGTTAAAATATCAGTCTTACGCTTCAGATGCCAGTAAAGCTTCCATAATAAAACATTTCCATTTAAAAATAAAATAAATATTTACCTAATGTCACTCTGTCGGAACTGCTGACGATAGCGACGTTTTAATATATTTACAAATAATTTGCATATTCGCGCATTTGTAATGCCTGCAAAAATAAAAATAAAACAATATGAAAACATGATCATCAGGCAAAAGGTCTTAAAATAATAATAAAATCTGATTTCAATTCTTGTAATAAAGCTTTTAAAACGGCGTAATGTTAAGTGGGGAATTAATTACTAGTCCTCAATTCTGTACATTGATCATTTTGGCACCAAACAACGCAAAAAGTAGTGATCTTGATTCTTTCAGGTGTAATTAATGTTCCATTAAATCAGGTTCGCTGGTTGGAAGTATAACAGAATATAAACTCGCGAATTCATTGCACGTTTTACTCCAAATGCATTGATATAGGTAGTTATTCTCACTACACTGATAAACCCTTTAAATACATCATTGCCTGTGCTGAGAAAAATCAATTTTAATGTTTGACTCAACAAAAGTCTTTTCAACATATTTTGGACATAACACATACTCATGAATCTATCTTAGCTCCTTTAAATTGAAGAATTTAAATAACGGTTATTCATTATGATAAAATTAACATAATTGTTTTTGACCGTTTTTTTCTAGCTCCCGGTTTCAAAGCCATACAAGCTTTTTTATTAAGATATACTTAACTCATGAATTCTATTGTATTTTATTTTTACAGTGATAACTAAATATGCCATTATTGATACATATTATGGAGCTAATAGGTCAAGTGATTTTGTCATGTTATTCTTTTGATGACAGAAAGTGTGAAGTGAAATTAAAAAAGCGATTTATAATAAGAAAAAAATAACAAATGACCAAATTTATTTATTTATTAACGGATTTAATCCATTCAAAAAATGACAAAAAACAGAAATCTTTATAAATCATACAGGCATAATTTAATAAAATACAAATAAAGAAAAATAAAGCTAGGACAAAAAAAATAATAATTATTATTACCTTAAGACAAGATCTGATTTATCTTAGTGATTGTTTAAATCTATAAACACTTACATCAAAAAAGTCCAGATCTTGCCTCGAGTTTACAATGCGACACGATCGGGACATTGGTGCATGTAAGCTATAGTTAGTGCTGTGCTGATCAAGGGACAGCAGATTATTACCAGCCTCCGTGGTGTAGTGGTTAAGACGCTTGACTCACGCACGGAACGTTCCGTGTTCGATTCCCGGTGAGAACACAAAATTTGTCTATGAGTCCATACATCCGTTATTTCCAAAGATTAAAATAAATTATAGGTATCTCCAATTCACTGAGAAAAATTCGGGTTTTTTGTGAAAATAGCAATTGTCCAGAACAATTTGTGTGAAAATAGCAATTGTCTACATCGATCCGTTTGAACGAACAGAAAATATCCCTTAATTAGCATTTATACCACTATCACTAATCGTTTGACAATTCCAAGGTGTTCTGAATATTCTGAACTGAACTGAACTGAATATTTTTACAAATCTAAATACAGAGAGTTTACTATTCCTGAAAAATCTCTGTTTTTATTTCAACCATTTAAACTAATTTCTTTATAGTTTGCATTTAAAACCACGTAATTTCAAAAATTAGTGAACAACAGCAAACGTCGCCAGTGTGAGGATTTCTGCACTAAAAGTATATCTATAATTTTATTTAATTAAAATATGTAAAAAGCATAGTAAAACTGTGGTATTGATGAGATTCCGAAAAAAAACTGGTAAATGGATTTAATGGTTTTTGTACATGATAACTTAGAAACTAAACCTCGGAGAATTCGAACGATTGTACCAATTGATAATCCCATTTTTGCCATGTTTTTTTAATAAACGTTGTCATTTAGAGGGTTTTATCATGTACCGACTATTAAATGCTTCTTATCTTTTGTGGCATCATTGAAATTCCCATCTCGTTCAAAATTAAACTGTCATTTAGCGTAAAGTTATGGGCTGGAAGAAGACACTCTGGTGGAATATTTCAAAGTACACTGGAACTCCGTTTGACTCGGTTTCAAAATAACACGGTCAAAAAAATATTTGAAGATTAATTTAAGGCCAATCCACCCGGCCCGGTAAATTTACTGAGTACACCCTACAAAAGTTGACACATTGTGTATGAGTTTGTAGGGTGTACCCGGTAAAGTGGTTACTCCACCCGGCCCGGAAGGGGCGGGTGGATTGGCATGGCATGTGTGAAATGAGCCTAACTGTAGTAGAAATAAAGTAGGGAAACATCACTTTTATTTACAAATTTAAATTATTAAGGGTCTAAATTACTGTAGAGTAAAAAAATGTTATAGTACTTATTAGTAGAACAAAAAATATTTTAAGATTTTTACTTTTAAATTCCCGCAAAATCGGTTCATTGCATTCGCCACGCCCCGAATATTTCAATATTCGGTTTAATATTCAACTTTGTTTGTGACCGCTTTAATTTAAATAGAACAAAGTCAATGCCAAACATGTCGCGTTTTTTGAGAAGACATATCTATGATAATATTTCTTCAAAATAACCATTTTGATTTTGCAAATACAATCAATTCTCTAAATCTATTTCGCACATTTTTCTCGGTAATCATAATATGTGATATTTCCTAATTATCAAAATGTGTTTCAACAGACAGAAAGTGATAACATTTTTAAGAAGGGAATATGGAAGTCTAAGCATTTACGAGGCCTGTCATTGGCTAGTTTAAGTGGATACTTTACACACTGTGTAACATTCAACATTCTGCCTATGTTTAAACATCCACGTTTCCTCAACTCTTCCACCAGTCGAATTTTGTGAAGTTAAAGTGCTGAATCCTTTATTGATGTGGGTGAGATTTATCTGGATGAATTTTTTCACCTAGTTGACAACGTCCGAAAACAATTCGTCAATGTTTACACTTCTTATACAAGTTAGATTTATAAACAATGTTTTGAGTGTGTTCAAATAATTGTAGACAGGCTGGAAATATACGCACTGTTCGTTACTGGGATGCCTTATATCGCTCTTTTACTTACAAGATGTATAAAATATCATCCGCCTAACTTTTAAACTAATAAATCCCAAACTTACTTTTTTTCAGTAGCATATTGTTGCGTAGTTTTTTTCGATCCCTGTTTTTTTAATAATGCAGCACTGAGCGGATATACAAGTTTTACAAACATACATATCATTTAAAGTCCTGGCAGAAAACGCCAAAATGTCTATTATAAAAATTTGTGTATTTACAAGTTTTACAAGTAAGCGTGACGGTATGATAGGTAAAGAAAATAAACTGTTACAATTTTCAAAAATATGTTGATGTCATGTTGTATTTAACAAAAAAACAAAAAATAGACAAGATTTTTATTTTAATATCCCGAATTGATTTTTCTACAAGTAAACATATTTACTCGTGGCATTTATTTATTTATTTACACACATAAATTTACTGTGCATTATTTAAGACCATAAGTCCCAACTCCATGGGACTAAAAGTCCTGTGTTGAGATAGGACGAGCAATTATATGACACAGACACATGAGTATATCACCACAAATATAAGATAAGAAACATAAAAATATTTCAAAAACATATATGGCACATCAATATGGTAAATAGTAAACTCAAACATTCGGAAAATCATCAAAGTGTTTCCCACTGAAATCCCTCCCACTAAGGAAAATCCAATCCTTAACTCCTTTCTTGAAACTAATTTTTGTCCTTGAGAGCTTAATACGTTCTTCCAAAATATTGAACACTCTCGGTGCAATAAATGAGAAATGCCTCATTGTCAGCATTGTTTTTTATTTATTATACTTTTTTTACACGATGCTGTGTGAAACGTATTCCCCGTGTAAAAGGAGGTTACTCATACAATCTGAAGGCATACTTGAATCTTGTTTTGGCCACGTCACCAACTGTGACTTATTCACGTATCGACTTTTCATAAAGACAAAGAATATTCGCGACAGCGGTCACAATAAATTTATAGTTTATTTTATCGTTTGTACTTTTGCCAATAAATTATTTATAAGCTTTCGCCAAATAAATATTTTTATCGCTGCAAATTTAAATTGTAGCAATGATTCAGTCTGTGCAATCAGTTTTTTCACAAATCAGGGATATCGTTTAAAGTATATTCAATTTGTACAGCGGTTTTAATGATCATAATTATGTATTTTAAAAATCCCCTGACTGTCAAACCAAATCATAGAGAGTTTCAAATACCTGGGAGTATATATCACAGAAAACGGCAGCTTTCAAAAATTAACTGAGAATGCGGCTAGGAGTAGCGGGCGCTACTTTCAACGGTATGAAAGCTGTCTCGAGTTCAGATATTTACTTAGTGAAAACCAAATGCCGCCCATATAACGCCTGCATAACACCTATTCTCCTCTACAGATACGAATCGTGGCACCTCACTAGGACCCAAAACAACAAGATACTAAGTTTTGAGAATCGGTATCTTAATTACTTTTGTGAAGTAAAAAAGCTGAAACCTTTATCATCTCACTATGAATCTCACCCACGTGATAAAGGTTTCAGCTCTTTTACTTCACAAAAGTCAACAGATGGAAGAGTTGAGGAAATGTGGGTGCTCAAACATGGGCAGAATGGTGAATGTTACACAGGGTGTTAAGTGGCCACTTTAATCAGCCAATGACTGGTCATAAGCACTGTAAATGCCTAGACATCCTTATTCCCTTCTCGAAAATGTTTTTCCCCTCTGTTGAAATAAATTTAAATATGAATAACTCCCTAGGGAGAAAATTCCGCCAGTCTGCAAGCATTTGGGCATACTCAAACATTGTTGAATTATTTTTAGTTTATTTTAGAAATATCTCGGCACTATTCCTTTAATAATTTTGTTAATTTTATTAGTTGTGCCATTATTATTTAGCATATAAATTTTATGTGTGAATAGACCACAATCTTGGACAAGTGAGTTTGTCCCGATCACTTTTTTTATGTTAGAATACTGAATGCTGAAATCAGGTCGATACTAGTCTGCCTCATAGTGTTGCACTAAAATAATGATTATTCAAGAGTTGTTTCTGATGCCTTGATTATTTTGACCGAAATTTGATATTGGAATTTCTAGTGTTAACTTCCAAAAACAGACCATGGTGTATGTATAAAAAGTGTATAAATATAATTACCACTTATTGTTTTATTGACCAAAGCAGTGTCTTACGCACCAAAGATCCGGGTTGGTGTTCAAATAAAGAGTTCAGACTTCGGTAGATACAAATTTAAATGATAAAAAAATAGTTAGTGGTTACATAAAATTTTATTAATTTACTCCTTAAATGTTTCACGTTTGTGTTACAATACAAAACGTAATTAAAAAAGATAAATGAAATACCAATAACATTAAACGTTATTTATTTCTTTTTTATAGTCAATAAACAACTAGAGAATATGTTTCCATGTGTGATGTGACAGTTCAATGGACCACGTTTTAAATAAGTCGGTTCAAATGACAAGACAAAATGATGTAATTTCTCAAAGTAATAATGAAGAGAAGCTCAACCTATAGAGAAGCCCTATCACTATGTTTCAAAGAGCGCAAACGATGTTGGTTAGCAACAAATTAGTGGGCATTTTGTTTTGTTTGACAACATACGCATAACGGTTCTATCGGATGCTTTTGTCGCTTTATTTGGCTTTGTTTGTAAATAACTTGGATGTTTAAGTTATAATAAATAAAAATCGACTATGGTGAATTGCAGTATGTTTGATTGCAGCAGTAGGAGCGTCAAAGGTGGTTAAGGAGTCAATTTTCACAGGTAATTGATTTCAAATATTTTCCCATGATTTACAGCGATTTTTGGCATTTATTGTCCCGACACGTGTATTATGTTGCTTAAATTTTTTTTTTAATTAACATTTTTACTTCAGATACTGTTTATTCTTGAGAATTTTTCCCCTTAATTGATTAAGGGGAAAAATTTGTGAATTAAAGTATGTTTACTGTTGAAAATGACAGTTGAGTACGGGCAATGTGTCGGGGCCGCACTAACCATCCATATCAAGTTTGAGTTTTTATCGAGTATAGGTCGATTCAAATTCGACTCGAAAATGGCAACGTTAACCTTGAAATCGCATTTAAAATGACTTGTCCAAATTTCTGGACGCTACGACTCGCCATTTCGAGATATGACGGACAAACAAACAAACTCAACCCAGGACTTTGGTTCCATGGAGTTGGGATTTATGTCTCAATAAATGAAACATAAGTTTATTGTGAATAAAATGAATAAATAATTTTTTTTAAATACACACACATGTATTTTCAGTTTTATAAAATAAATATCGGCGAATTATAGAAAAATAAATTGAAATAACCTTGCAATAATAAATACACGGGTACATATTAAAAAATATTTACAATGCAAATTAATATCCATTTGGCTATTCTTAACCTGAGTACGGCCCATTGCTTTGCTGCGAACTGTAGCTAACTTAATACCCAATAGTCATAAAATGGTTTTCCTAAGTTTGGGCTCCTCTATAGCTTGGCGCATTATTACTCTGAGGGTAATTCTGTTATTTTTAATCTGCCCAGTAAAAAATAAACCTTTTGTGATATTAGCCTTCTAGAGTTAATTACAATACAAATCAACTCTTAAATTTATTTTAAGGTTATAAGGTTAATTTAAATCCCAACATTTAAGAGCGGATCATATTTTATATGTACCGAGCAACTATTTAAGAGCTAGGAAACACAGACCATTTGTATTTCCCGAATACAGGATAAATTTCCAGTTGATGATGCCTGTGGGGAGGATGATTGTTCTGTTGAACAGCCTGCCAAGAGAGGTGGATCTTTTCTATGCTTGGATTACCAGTATTAGACTCTTCCTCTCTATCTATGTATCATAGTTTAAATGTTGCAGTTGAATTTGTTTGCGATAGTTTTTATAGACTAATTATTGTACCTTATTCATTTAAAATATTTTGTATTTTTTAAAAATATGTTTTTGTAAATACTAATCATATATGTACAATGTAATTGGCAGCTATGTCGTACTGTATTTTCAATAAAATAATTTAATTCATTCAATCACCACACTAAATTAAAAATTAAGGGCTCCTGATCGTTTCCCGAATTACAAATTACTGCGGAGAACAAGCATTAAATTGCTTTATTCCAAGGTTTTTCAATGTTCTCTTACAAACCATCATTAACATGAAAGATCTTCAAATGGAAAAAAAGAACCTTAGAAATATCTTTTAAATACTTTATGTTGCTTGTTAATAAATAAATTTGTTTAATTTCAATAAAATAAAGTAAAATATTCCTGTCATAAAAAAAATGTGTCTCACCGAAAAGTCTAAGTTGGTAACGAATTGTAATATGTATTTTAAAACGTCAAATAAACGCTGCTCTGCAGCACTGAAACTGAACAACTCATCGATTACTTATGATCAGATAAATCTCTACACAACAATAAAGGTTTTAACTCTTTAGCTTCACTTAAATCAACAGACTTAAGAAATATGGATGTTCAAACACATGCAAATGGTAAATGTTACACAGTGTGTCAGTAGCTACTTAAACCGGCCAATGATAGGTCATAAGCCCTGTAAATGCCTTGACTTCCACATTGTTTTCTCTAAGATGTTCTCCATTTCTTTTGTAATTTGTTAATTATTTATTTTAACAATATATCGTTGACTTAAACCAATGTTTTAAATATGACTGAAATTCAAAAATATCAGGTATTTACCTAAAGAATCTCAACAAATCAATAAACCGTTGGCAGATCCAAGAATTCGCAAAAAATATGGGAATTTATCAACCTTTTGCACCTGACTCGAGTGGTTTTGTTTTGATCGGCGTTGTTTTTTTAATCTCTCCACTTCTTTATAATATTCTTCACAACTCTTGTACAACGAAATATCATGTTGAGAGTTTCATTTTCTATTTAATCATGTCTATCAAATCGCTCTCCTCAGGAAATATCACTTTTCATTCCTCAAAATACCAACATTTTTCCGAAATTCCTATTCTGTTTTGATGCCAGACTTTAGAATGAGCTATTGGCCATCTTTAAAAAAATGGCCAATAGCTCATTCTAATCACTTAGGACATGTGGCGTTCGAAATGGCAGTTTTTGGCTTTATTCATTTTAAAAGGAATTGGCCAGTAGTCAGTGTTGATATTTCAATTACAATGGAAATATTTGTTGAATGTCATTGTGGTATTTGATAATAAACTTTTAAAAAAGGAATGTATGAAAATTGTGTAGAATAAAACTACGTATATCGCGAAGTTAATAATAATTGAACGTAGTTATGCAGAAAGCAGCCAGTCCACAATTTTGAAAAAATGAGATATTGATGTTATTGGGTGCAGTAAGGTCAATTCTATGTCCTGCTAAAAACAGCCAGACCGCTTTCATACAAAAAATAGTTTTAATCACCTTTTGAAAATGGTGTCCATCACAAAAACGGCATTTCTCAATTTGCAGAAAACACCCACAGCACTAGAAAAATCTTAACGAATTTTAAAAATTATTCAAACTGGTCAAATCTATAATTAGATTCTTGTTTGTAATATTTAAAAAACATATATATTCATTGTTTATCATTTCTATGGCCGGCTGTTTTCTGCATAACTACGTTCAATTGTTATTTGAGTTTATTTTCACAATACCACAAACAAAGTAGCCATTTATAATTATGTATGGATATAATTATAAATTAGTCTATGGGCATTTAATGTATAAAATATAAAATAAAAAATATTATGTACTTATATGTAGGTTCAAATTAATAAATATTTTTTGTAGATTACCTATAAAATAAATCACTCCCCGCCACTGCTGGCCAGTAATCCTTTATAACTATCCACAACATGCGAGTAACAACAATCACAAAAAAAATCAGCAAACACAAATATTGAGAAAGAAAGTACAAAAACATAAACAAAATATGATCTAGGGCAGGAATTGCAAAACCCTCCTCTTGAAAATGATTAACGAGTCTCTAAAGATAATTTTTTTCTTGCAGTGTCTTTTACACATTATTATATGTGCGTATGAATATATTTTTTTTTTAAATATGTATTGTACTATAACAGATATGCATTTTTTAAACGGGAAAATTGTGCAAGTCTAGACAATTAGACATACAGTAAAACTCCAACTATCCGGATCAATGCGTGCCAGAAATTATCCGGAATTACAGAAATCCGAATAATTGGATTCACCATTACATTAAGGCTATGTTTTGAAAGAAACGCAATATTTATTGGAAGATCACTTTTTTTTCTTTTGAAATAATACAGCAAACGACGAATATCAGCCCTATGGGATATTGGCTACAAAAAATGTTTTATTACGCGCGGTAAAAATATAAACATTAAATTGAACGGCAAAGTTTCTTGAAAATGTACGAAAAAAAAATTGAAAAATACTTTAAACGACGTCGCGACGTCACTATTTCATATAAATCAACCAATGATAGGAGCGTTTTGGAAGATTTTCGGTTAACTTGCCGTCAACGGCCCAATCTGCAGAAATGACTGAGAAGAAGCGGAAGAGAACTTGAGACGTCACACGCGGAGTAATTTCAGAAATACAAAACTTAAAAAAAACCATAGCGCTGATAATACGATACATTAAATTTTATTTTTATTTATTTTTTCTTACTTCAAACTATTAATAGCAAATAATAAAAAAATATTGAACTTCCTTATTGGAATCACATTAAAAAGTTTACACAAGTATATATAGGAAAATGAATTACTTTGATTAAGGCCGCCAGCGCCCCTTTTTATTTGTAATTAATTATAACATCTACTTTATTTTTGATAACTATCCGGATATTTTGAAAACAGGATGACTGGTTCGGATAAACAGAGTTTTAATGAATTGACCGCTTAAGGACTACACCCGAATATACTTAAGCGGCTATTACGTGCGAAAATTCTCACAGATAACTCAAAAGGCAAACCTTACTTGCAGAAAAGACCACACCTAAACACACTCAGATGAAAATCAATAATGTTACGAGCCAAGATGTTTTTTTTAGTTCTTTACCTTTATAAGGCATTATTAATGAAATATAATAGATAAAAAAATATGTTACGCCAATTGTGAGGCGGGGTTGGAGAAACCCCTCAACTAAATGCCAGGTTTAAGATAACGTCATTACATTTTTTTTAAATCGTATTATTAAATAATCGTTTGCAAAATAAAAAAAATCCATTTTTGATACCTACTTGCTAGTATAACCCTCTGAAACCTGAAAAAAATCTGGCAGTTGAAAAAAATATTTGAAAAAAATCAATCAATTGTTGATACCTACTTGCTAGTATAACCCTCTGAAACCTGAATAAAATCTAGGAGTTGAAATAAATATTTGAGATAAAGAAATCAGTTGAGAATTTTTTTCTTATTTTTTGTCTCAGGGTACTTGATATTTTGTCATTTTCGGAGATCCTAATGGACAAAATATTCAACTTATAATTATTTAATATACCTATTTTTTTCTCTTATGTGTTTAGGGTTACTGAAGATTACAAGTCGGTCGCGTGATGTTGTAATCAACGGGTTTGCTTACCACCCAAGAGGCCTTGGGTTCGATTCCCGGCATGGTTGACTAAGAATATTTATTTAAAAAGGTGTTTTTACACTATGATATTTCAGAGTCCATGGATCTATTTTTTCGGCTTTTTATGACAATCGCTATTAAACATAAAAGTTCAGTGTTTAACTTAACAGCTGGCTTCTTGCTGGTCT
Organism: Micrasema longulum; assembly: GCF_059751315.1. Lineage (NCBI taxonomy): Eukaryota > Metazoa > Arthropoda > Insecta > Trichoptera > Brachycentridae > Micrasema > Micrasema longulum. The sequence goes on along the minus strand of NW_028277318.1, from coordinate 405,468 downwards.
GTTTGTTCATTTTGGAGCGAATTTTCTTCTTCCTCCCAAATGATTTTCAAGATATTTTAGTAAAATAAACTAATTTGATTGAAGGAATACACACCGTACGCATAATTTACGAACTCTTTAGATTAATTATCAGTTTAAAAACTAGTGCCCATTAATAATGAATGTAAAATTATTTCCTAACTTTAAAAAGACAGAACAAAATAAAAATGATTAAATATTTCAATTGAGTATAGGTACCTACCTATAAACAATATTTTGTATGTACTCAGGAATCAATTTAGGTATGAAAGGATTAAAGGGAAAACATGACACTTAATATGATACGTACAAACCTATTCTTCCAACCCCTTATCCTCCCACATTGTGTTTCTCAATCATTTGTTTCGTGAAGGTTAAATAATCGGCCATAATGTGCGAGTATCATTCTGTCCTGAAGCGTGAGGCTGATCATCATACCTTAGTGTAACAAAACATGGTCGAGAAAAGCTGTGATTGGTGTATCAATACAGTGTTCTATGCACCATTGGGTGCAGAAAAAAAAATGATGGTGATGGATGGAAGATTAAAAAAAATGTCGTAATATTCGGAGTAGTTGCCGAGATATTAATTAATGAAGTGCGATTTGCAACGCCGGCTACATCACAGGAACGGGCGGGTTACACATTTTTTTTCCGGGTATTTTTTTTATTTTTTTTTATTTTCTTTTATTCAGGAAACATACAGTACAGTTACAAAGTTTAATATTTTACACAATTAGAATTAATTCTAATGGACCAGTGAAGTTTCCATATTAAAAAGCAATTATATGTAAGGTTAATTATGAAAGTATAAAAAAGAGAAGGAAAAAGAAAACATAAATGAATGTTGTTTAAAAATTAAAATTTAAGTGAAAAAAATATATTTTAAGGTTTGTAGTTTGTAGTGTTTACAAATGGAAATAATATTAAAAATGAAGAAAATTTGTAAGAGTAATTAAAAATTAAGAATGGAAATAAAGAATGAAAAACATACTCAGATGTAAAAATAAAATGAAATAGTAATAACATTTTTTTTAAAAAAGGAAAAACATAAACACATATTTATTTTAAGGGATTCAAAGAAACAATGAGAAGAATCTTTAAGTGAAATATAAGACAGTAAATTTGAATTTAGGTCAATTTAAAAAAACATCTTTAAAATTAATGACATATTATAGTAAGAGCAGCAAAATATTGATTTTATTAACATATTAACATATATAATATAAGTAATTTGTATAAGTAATTTGTATGTAACACCCCGCCTCACCACTGCCGGGTTAAGACAGACAAAAACAATGTGAAATATCTAAAGCGTCCCTTCATCTGTCAACGTTCCTTATAAAGATGAAATTCTTCTCAACTGCTGACAGAAATTGCCGATGCGATCAAAACGTAAATGGTCAACAGATTCTACGAGATATTTATTAATGTTCAGTCAACATATTCCACTGTTTATTTACTACCTAGGCGATGCAATATGATCTACTTTTTTACTTTCGTAAGATGAAGCATCTGAGAAATTATCTATTTTTGTAAAATATCTCCGTTTTCATTTTTTGCTAAATAAAGCTATCGTTTTTTGTCTAACATTTTTTAACATTTTTTTTTGCACCACAACAGGCCAGGAGGCCTAATTACAGTGGTGAATCACATCACAGAGCACCCAGGCTTGAGAAAAATCACACTTTTAATTTTAGTGTTCTCACCGGGAATCGAACCCGGAACCTTCCGTGCGTGAGTCAAGCGTCTTGACCACTACACCACGGAGGCCACCAATTGTCTAATAACCGATATCATCATAAATGCCATTGTTTCTTTGTTTTTTTGGGCTTTTTTTATTTTCCAGTAATATTTCTACCGTTTTTTTATTTAGTTAAAAATTACATTACTTCATATTTCCTTCTCTAAAATATTCTCCATCTCTGTTGCAATATGTTACATCTCATCATTCCCTTTCCGCACCTAATGGTGCAAAAGGGCACTGCATTGGTACACCAATCGTAGCGCATCTTAATCATATTATGTATCTTTTTTGAGTGATACCGTGTATGTTGGATTTGATCCGACGTTTCGGCTACCATTGCAGGAGCCATCTTCAGGGAAAACTGTGTGTTAAAGAATAAATAAAGAAATGTATGTGTTTATGTACTAGTAATTTGTACCGTGTCACAGTCAGCAGTAGGCACATTTCTAGTTTTGTAGGAAAGAATAATTATGTTTATGTACTAGTAATTTGTACTGTGTCGCAGCCGGCAGTAGGCATATATCTATTCGTTTTTGTCATATGTAGTGCTGGGAACCATGTTGAATTTAATTTAAGCCCGTCGTCATTGTTTATATTATCTGGATGTCTGTGTATTTCAATTGCCTCTTTTATTATTCGTGCACTATAATTACTAGGTTTATGTAGAATTTTTGGTTCAAAGGCGAAAAAATGTCCGGTGTCTATAAAGTGTTCCGCTATTGCGGATTTGTCTGGATGCCCAAGTTTACACGCTCTTTTGTGTTCGTCAATTCTCTTCTTTGCTGTGCGCCCTGTTTGTCCAATATACACTTTATAATAATTACACATAATTATTCTTTCCTACAAAACTAGAAATGTGCCTACTGCTGACTGTGACACGGTACAAATTACTAGTACATGGCGGCGGTACAGGCGGCCTCCGTGGTGTAGTGGTCAAGACGCTTGACTCACACACGGAAGGTTCCGGGTTCGATTCCCGGTGAGAACTCAAAAATTAAAATGTGATTTTTCTCAAGCCTGGGTGCTCTGTGATGTAATTCACCACTGTAATTAGGCATCCTGGCCTGTTGTGGTGCAAAAAAAAAAAAAAAAAAAAAAATGTACATAAACACATACATTTCTTTATTTATTCTTTAACACACAGTTTTCCCTGAAGATGGCTCCTGCAATGGTAGCCGAAACGTCGGATCAAATCAACATACACGGTATCACCCAAAAAAGATACATAATATTGATAACAGTGACCGTGAAAACCTTCGCACCTATTCATCTTAATCATTTTTATTACATGAAAGTAAGATGATCAGTCTTACGTTTCAGGTACCAGTCCAGGGACTATAAAATACTCTAGTGTGGAAACTCCTGTTAAATAAATATTTCATATCAACCGTGTAGGAAATCGAACCTGGACCTCTTGCATGGTAGCTAACGCGCTGAACATAACACCACGCGGCCGACTCGTTGTAACTGCTGACAGATATCTAGTTAATATATTTTTTTAAATAATAATAATTTAAAAGATTTATTTTTTAAAATACGTATATTTTAAATAATGTTCAAAGAACTTTACAAAATCTTCATTCTGTTTTCAAGACACTGAATTGGTTAATCAAATGCAGTGTATTTCGATCTGCTACATGAAGGTTAGGTGATCAGTTTTGTTCAATCAATTTCAATCAGTTTTGTTCAGTTTCAATCAGTTTTGTTCAGTTCAATCCTAACTGACCTAATATAACTTTATAAAGTGATCAATTGATTAATTGACGGTCTAGATTTGCTAGAGTTGGTGTGTTTCCGTGTACCTGGTCGACATCCCCGCCACAGATCTCCTTTTTGTTCTGCAAGTTCTAGGACCAACTATCACATGCACTCGCCTATCCCTAGGCTCCATAGATATGGCAATCAGTGTGAGGACAAGGCTGATATATTTGGTTCTGGACTTGATAGTTATAAAACGAGTCTGATTTTTTTTTCTCGCAATATTATTCTTAAACTTTTCTTTATATGTAAAATGTTTTTCCTTTTTTTGTTTTTTCATATTTATGTATTTATTTCGTTAATATTTATGGTTGCTTATTTGTATTTACCTACTTGATACTATTTTTATAGTTATGCAATTTTATAATTTTTTGTTATGTTTTTATACATGTACTTTTTTCATATTTATGTTCAATATATGTTAAAGGCAATTTATGCCGTTTATGTAAAATAAAAAATAATAATACATTTAAAGGTAACCATGGAAACAAGCTTTTCTTTAACTCATTCTTAAATTTTGGTACTTTATTTCTTCAAGTAGATTTCGTAGTAAATTAATGAAAAATATTTATACATATTCATGTTCGCGCTCAGCCACTGTAAGGGCTGGGCGTGAAATATAGTTCCTCTCCGACCGTAGCTTATAATCTTATAATAAATCTGAAATAAGTTGTTATATGTTAGAAAACAATGAGTTAATGGTAAATAAATCGTTAGTGTGTAGTAGTGTAGTCATTTTTCAACAAACAGTGGAAAAAGAAGACTATTTATTTAATAGCATTGTTTTATACTTTATTCTTAACAAAATATGTGCAAATAGTGAACAATGGAAACTTAGAAAAATAGTGCGTCTGTAACCTTAAAATCATAAAATTTTATATGAATCCTTTAAAATCGTTAAAAAATGCATCAGTTTTCGACGCGAAAGTACCTAAATTTTGCTATTTAGAACACTACACCCATAATTAATAAATAACAACAGTGCTACTAAAACTGAACTGACATTTATTGATAAATACATAATATTTCAAATATTGCCTTCTAATAATATACAAAATGATAAATCAAACCGCTATACACGCGTTTGTGTAATATTCATGCAAAAAAGTGAATTTGAACAGGAATGTTGCGTCTCATAAAACGAAATAATACGGACCAAAATGGACACCAAGTCATTGGAACAAAATGCATAATAGTACTACACACGTGCGTTTCCAGAAACTATCTACCAGCCAGCGGGCCACATGGCGACGATATCTACCTACTGTCTACAAAAGCTTCTCTTCGGACATCTATCTCCCTTTGTTAACCATGGAGTTGAAACAGTGTTTGATTTATTTAGTTTTTTATTGATTACTTCTTGGCATGAACACTTGACCAATTTACTACCTTACTCTATTTTTTATAAATGTATTGATATTGTTTTAACTTTACTGGAATTCCTCTCGTCCATGCGCTTTGTAGCTGCACGATGATTGGTTATCTAGCTTTCATATATCAACTTTAAAATACCTAAATTTTGTAAACGGGGTCTAGAATTCCAATCGTCTATGCGCTTAGTAGCTGCAAGGCGTGTTGTAATCTTACTCCTTTTTATTAATTATATTATTATTATTTTTTAATACACTAAATTTATTTGTCAATTTTTAAAATGTGTAAATGGGGGCTAAATTTCTAACTGTCTATGCGCCCTGTAGCTGCAAGACGTCCTGTAATCTAGCTCCTATCTGTTATAATTTTTTATTGTTCTTAATTGAAAACGAGGAACTAGAATCCCAACCGTCCATGCGCTCTGTAGCTGCAAGACGTACTGGGATATTTATTAATTGTACAGCGCCCTTGAGGTGATTTTCACAAAAATAGCGCTTTATAAATTATCCAACTATATATATATATATATAAAGATAATACGCATAAAGAAAACGTATAGTTTTACTTGCTCATTTTTACGCACCTTGATGCATTATTATCCTCTCATTCATACAGCGCGGAGATTCTGAATAATTTAAGTGAAGTAGCGTGTAATAAACAGTCTTAAAATGTGTATAAGTTAAGTAATAATATGAGTACGATACAAAATCATGATTTGCGGTTGGAGTAGTTACCGATGCAGGAAATGGTACGACGGTTAGTGTTACGGCAGACATGTTGTGTCTAGGAGATTATCTGAACTAGGGCTGCATATTTTATTAAATATAGACTAATTTTGATCGAGATAGAACTTTGGATTGGTAATAATGTTTCTTGCCAAACTTATGATAAAAAAAATTACACTTGTGATTTGTAACAAAACTCAAATCAATAATAGTATCCCTTTACACTCGAACAACGCTCGCAAATTGTGTTCAATTCGCCAAACATAAGGTACTCTTTGTGAAACTATGATTTTTTATTGTGGCAAGTTCAGCTTTAATATTATTTTGAAAAGGGGGGGTGATTTTTTTTGCTTATGATGAAACTGATTGGATTTAAAATTCGTCAAATTAATTCAATAAAATCATTCAATTAGTTTTACCTCATTTTTAAAAGCCATCAAATCTATGTACTCGGCATCTGGACATCCGAGTCTATAAAAAAGTTACGGGTACTGGAGAGAAGTACTATTTGGTATTGTCAAAAAGGAGAAAAAAGAAAAGACCTCAAAATGTGTATAGGAAAATGATTAGGGTATCTGCAGCAGCACGAAATAGAATCAGCAATATTGAATCCATTTTTAAAAAAAATGAATTTCATATTTAATTCACAAAAAAACACAACGTTTCCCTGAAAAAACAGGAAGAAAAGATAGAACGCCACACCCGTCTGTCTTTGCATACATTCTTCGCTTCTTTCACATTTATGTATCTTCTCATAAACACTCGTCGACTTTCGACATGTCAGGTATGTGATCAAGGCGTTTTTTGCATCCAATAACACAATATGTTTAGTCTTTTTTTTGGTGTACACGGTTTCCTCAGATTTGTACACTGCACAAATCTTGACATCTCTGAAGAAGACATTTAGATCGTTAAATGAAGATTATTCATTATTCATTCATTATTCCCTTTCCGCACCTAATGGCGCATAGGGCACTGCATTGGTACACCAATCTCAGCGTATCTTGATCATTTTTGTTACATGAAGGTAAGATGATCAGTCTTACGCTTCAGGTACCAGTCCAGGGACTATGAAATATTCTAGTATTGAAACTCACTTTTAATAAATATTTCATATCAACCATGTCGAGAATCGAACCCGAGACGTCTTGAATGGTAGGCAAACACGCTGACCATTACTCTACGAGGTCGACAATGAAGATTATACTCATAAGAAATATGTATTCTAATGTAGAAAGAACGCACAAAGGAATTTACTTGCTCACAAAATAATTACGGGAATAAATAAAATAAAAAATATAATCAAATCTAACCAGCAATCTCTAACATTCGAAATTAGGGATAAAAAAAGATTAGATTACCAATGAGAAGAAAAACTCATTGTACAAGGTATTAAAACTGTACAATGCGTTAAAATGTAATTGGAGAAATTAATTTAAAAATTGGGAAATTCGCAATGTTATTTATGGTTAAGTTAATTTTTAAAATGTTCAACAAACTCAATAAATCATAAATATATAAATTTTTGCATCTCTCATTTTATATTATATTCTATTTATTCATATTTTACTCTTACAAACTATAAACAATAATAAAAATAATGTGACCTCACTTGGGTTACCCGTGCCGAAGACACTTAACAATATACTTTTTTGAAATGTTTTTACATTTGAGAATAAACAAAGAAGACTAACGTAATAAACAGAGATAATTAACAAAATATTCAGGCGGTTTTAAAAACTAGGTATATATGTACATCTATATTATTTATATTACAAAACGCACAATGAAAATAACAAAAACCTAACAAAACATAACATGTCAATAGTTTTACAATGCAGTCGCCTTAGAAAACGAATTTAAAAAATCTTTGACTTTATTGTGATTTTGTCAGAAATATTAAATTTTTTAGTAAAAATGACAAATAAATCAATTCAATCGAGTCAACAGCAACCCTGTATCCAGAGGCAAAGGATTTAAAGGCGTCGCCCACATTACACTCCTCGGTACGCCATTTTACCATTGTGTGTATGAATGAATTACATTCGTCTGACCTTTAGCGATTTGCGTACATATTAAACATAATCGAAACAGGGTCGGCCTTTTACAGATTTTAGACGAAAATTCAATTATCTCAATCATAAAAAATCCAAACAATCGAATCCGAAAAATGCCCCGGAGAAGTCGATTAAAATTATAATAAATGTAATCAAATTGATGATGTTCGATTTCCATCTAACATTGTTATATAGGTATAATTATTGAAAAAATATCTAATATAAGGCGCGTGCACATATATGAACATGCTTTAAGAATGCAATTTATCGTGTAATTTGAAAAAATATATTGTATCGTGAACGACCATTAAAATTATACTTATTAATTTAAATTATCATTTTGAATTTTATCGTTAGTCCATACAATTAAGCCTCCAACGCACATATTTTAATTTGTGGTTATACAATGAACTATGCGGATATTATACTACATAAAAAAATACTGTACGTTAGAATTGTTTTGCTATTTAATAAAATTACTTAAGAAATTATACATCTTTTTTAAAAGGTAACAAATTTATATATTGCAATATATTTTCAACCTACATTTAATGATTTTAATATTTTTATTCGTTACCTTGAAAATTTATTAAGGCATAGTATGCGTTATGCAATATTAATATAATTATATATTTATTCCGGGTTTTTATGAGTAAAAGATTGAAATGTGTCTAATTGTTTTTTTTCTGTTATTTTTTCTTTTTTGCCGTGGATGTTTTTTGTAGTTTTTTTTTATATACTCGTATATAGAGCGTGATATTATATTACAGATTTTTTCACCGACATTTTGATCCGTGAAATTTGCGTGAAAACTGTTGCATGCTAATTTATTTGAGGGGTCTACATACTCCTGTTGAGTTTTGTAAAGAAACACAGATAAAATCATTATTCATTTTCGTAAAATAACAAATTTTTAGTTGTAGGGGTCAGTGCTATGCAAGCTCCTGACGTCACTGCGACCTCTGAAGATCTATTGTGACAGATGAAAAGCAAACAGAATATAAGAATAATTGTAACCTTAGTTGCTTTAAAAAATCTACAAAATATATATATGATTAACGAATTGCAACAGGGATGGAGAATAACTTAGAGACGGGAATATGGAAGTCTGGGTATTTACAGGGCTTATGACCTGTCATTGGCTGGTTTAAGTGACCACTTTACACACTGTGTAACATTCACCACTTTGCTTATGTTTGAACATCCATATCTCTTCAATTATTTCATTTGTTTATTTTAGTGAAGTTAAAGAGCTGAAACCTTTATTACTGTGAAGAGATTCATCTGACTGAATTATTAAACTTAATAAAAAAATTAAAGTGGCCACTTAAACCAGCCAATGACAGGTCATAAGCCCTGTAAATGCTTAGACTTCCATATTCCCTTCTTTAAGGTATTCTCTATCCCTGTTGTAATTTGTTAATCTTAATGACTCTCGAGGGGGTGAGATCCAGTATTTTGTCTACAAACATTTCGATAAACTCAAATATTGTAATATATACTTATGTATATATTACAATATTTGAGTTTGAGTTTGTCCACATCCATATTGTAATGTATTCGTATTCAGATTCGATAATTTTTTTTATTCATGGTCTGTGAAATTAAAATAAAAATTTGATGTTTATCATTCTTAATTTTTTTATGATATGTATGTAGGTGCCAGTATTGAAAAAAAATGATTCAACATCAAATTTAAATTTAAATTTTGCAGGAGACCATGAATAAAAAAATTATCGAAACCGAATACAATTACGACAGTAAATTTAATTGAACTTTAACCAAATTTAATATAATTAAAATTTATTGTTGATATACCTAGTACGTTCAAATTTTTGAATAGGTAGGCATATTAAAACAACGTCAAACAAACCAATTTCTTTTTCAAATATTTTGAGAATGTTAAAATCATACTGATTAAAAATTCAAAATATTTTTTTGGTGAATATTTATCTAGAATTATATGATCCGAGCTAGTTTTTTGCCCTTCGTTATCACACACGCTTTTATATTTTTTGCTTTGGATGGCATTTGGTCCCTTGAGTCGGGTCCTGGCTCAAAATAATACGATTCGCCCACGTGAGGAAGATGACAATAGCAGAATGTTACCAAATGCAGAGATGTGAGATGTCGCATACAATTAGAGGCGCTGGAGATTCCATATTATATTATTGTAATGTAAGTACCAAGTAATTCCATATCGCACATACGTACGTCTCCGAATGCCCCGTACGAGGTTCTCAATTAAGGCCGCTTCATTTCAAACAATCCTAACGTTTTTTTTGCAAGTTTGTTTTGCCTTTGGAGCGAATCACAATGGCATATAATTATACACTGGGTTCATAAAACAATTAATTTCATTGTTATGTTAACTCTTCCTTTCCGGCGACGAATTACTAATACACATTACATCTAATAACTTTAATATATATATATATATCAATAAAATAAATAATGGTTTTAAGATTTTCGGTATTCCTCCGTTATACATTTACGTATCGGTTAAAATACATTTTTTTAAAAATAAATAATTAATATTTCAATTTATTTCAACAGAGAGGGAAAAAAAAATTATCAGGGAATATGGAAGTCTAGGCATTTACAGGGCTTATGACCTGTCATTGGCTGGTTTAAGTGGCCAAAGTGGCCACTTAAACCAGTGGGTGTGTGTAAAGTACACACTGTGTAACATTCACCATTCTGCCCATGTTTGAACCTCCACATTTCTTCAACTCTTCCATCTGTTGACTTTTGTGAAGTAAAAAAGATGAAACCTTTAGCACGTGGGTGAGATTCATCCGGCTGAACCAAATCACCTACTAGGCAACGCCTGAAAACAATTTTACAATTTTTATATACTTCTTCTTTTACCAGGGAAATGTTCATATTTAAATTTATTTCAACAGAGAGGGAAATTTTTTTTGAGAAGGGAATATGGAAGTCTAAGCATCCAAATGCTTGCAGACTGACTGGGGACATATCAAACATTGTTGAATTACCAGGTAGTCCAGGTCCCCAGCCAGTCTGCAAGCATTTGGAGGCCTAGACTTCCCTATTCCCTTCTCAAAAAAAATTTCCCTCTCTGTTGAAATAAATTTAAATATGAACAACTCCCTAGGGAGGAAATCCAGCCAGTCTGCAAGCATTTGGACATAATCAAACATTGTTAAATAATCAATACTTATTAGGAACAGAAAAATAATTTTATTGGAAATCGCAGATAAATCACCAATACAATAAAAAGTTTACCTATGTGTCACATGTCACGGCGTATGACGTAAAAGAGAACCGAATTTATAATTATCTAACACATTCTTTACGTCTCACTCATGTTACCACATACATATTTGGGAGCGAGAGAAATAATTTCACCCGTCACACGCGTGAGCTGTAAAGTTGCCATACTTCTGCCATACGCCATTTAGTAGCTTTCCGAATTTTGTCAGAGGTGGTTCTTTCGTTCGCGTTGTGTGATTTTAGCAATAAGACTTAAAATATTATTCATCATCATCATCATCATTCCATTTCCGCACCTAATTGGGCATTGGGCACTGCATCAGTACACCAATTGCAGCGTATTTTGTTTTTTTTTTCAATTACGTGAAGATAAGATGATCAGTCTTACGCTTCGGGTACCAGTCCAGGGACTATGAAATATTCCGGTGTGAGAACACCCTTTTAAATAAATATTTAAATCGACAATGTCGGGAATCGAACCCGAGATCTATTGGTTGGTAGGTAAACGCGCCGACCATGACCGGCCAATAATATATCATTACTTATTATTAGTTTTATTTCATTAAAACAATGGCTTATTAATATTCCATTTTTTTCATTTATAATCTCTTATTTATTCCATGTGTGAGGACTACACAGCACCGTGACGCGCGGATGTTTTTTGGCACAGTTTGGGAAAGATTAACCCTTTGGTATAATCCCTAGTGGTATAAATTTGTCATGGTGTAGAAAAACTCATATATCTCTTATGTGAGAATGCATTTGATGTAGCCAATCATTGTCGGTACATATTTTGTCATTTTTGAGTAGGTTTGGCCATTTTAAAGTAATTAGTTCAAAAAAATGACTTCTGTGGATCAGTTTTGCGTAGAGCTGTCACCCGTTTGTTTGTGTAAAATTACTACTCCTTTGCGTTTGTTATTGAAGTTTTTCAATATCATAATTATGGTGGCATGCAAGTTTGTTTTTGTAATATTTTGGCTGTTTTATTAAAATGTTGGTTTTGTATTTATTTTTGTAAATATATCGTATTGAAAACAGTAGTCTTTTTAATATTGCGAATACCTGACGGTACGAATTTGTTAGCTTATTTTAAAATGTTCTAACACAAATAATAAAATACAAATTATGCATATTTAGTAACAGACATAATTAAATGCACAAAACAATAGAATCATTGCCTTACCTGTCTTACTTACCCTGTCCTTAAACCTACCCTCACACCCATATACAATCACACACATATTCACATATTAAAATGTTGGTTTTGTATTTATTTTTGTGAATATATTGTATTGAAAACAGTAGTCTTTTTAATATTGCGAATACCTGACGGTACGAATTTGTTAGCTAATTTTAAAATGTTCTAACACAAATAATAAAATACAAATTATGCATATTTAGTTACAGACATAATCAAATGCACAAAACAATAAAATCATTGCCTTACCTGCCTTACTTACCCTGTCCTTAAACCTACCCTCACACCCATATACAATCACACACATATTCACATACCTACCAAAACCACACTCCACTTTTTTACACACGCATCCTCACACAAAAAAATAAAACTCGCACTCATGCACTTCTATGAATTATATTTAACTGAAGTGGATTTTTATAATTGTATTTATGTGGAAAACTGATTTGGCTTTATTTTATGTTTTTTTTATAATGTTGTGTATATTTTTTTGTATTGCTGTTGTTTTTCTTAATAAACAAAAATTAAAAAAAAAAAAAAAAAACAAATTGAAATCATTAGAAAATAATACAAAAACGTAATTGAGATATGATTTATAAAGTAAAAAATTAAATTCATAAATTATGTAACCGAATAACATTGAGGTTTAATTCAATTTTAATACAAATTGTAAAAAACAAATGTGAAATATATAATAAGCAAATAAAAGTATGGAAGAAAAGCAGATTTATTATGGCAGAGTAAATTTTTAGTCGAAAATCATACAGTTTATCCTGCAGTATGCAGTTATAGGCTGGGGAGAACCTTTCAAGTCAAATTTACTTCCACTTTTGATTGCTTAAAAAAGTCTAGAACATTAGTTTTTAAAGAATTAGGTGTACCTTCAATGACTCTATTTTATAAAAAGCATCTTTATTACAAAATTTCCAAGATAAAAAAAAACATTAAATTACAAAACTTTTAGAACCCTAGATTTCCAAATAATTTAACTTTACATAAAAGTAATACAAGTACAACTTTAAATCATTACAAATAGGTATGAGGGGGGAAAAAACTTTAACAATCTTCCAAAAATTTTAAAATCAATACCAAACATTAAAAGATTTTAATCTTAATGATTAAAACACATGAGACTCGCCCTATCCTTAACTCCATACAGTAGAAAATTATGTTTCTTTTAGAATATATTAAATTTAAAGGAACTTAAATAGGTGCGAAGGTTTTCACGGTCACTGTTATCAATATTATGTATCTTTTTTGGGTGATAGAACAAGGAAGAAGATATTACCAGAGGGACTGCATACCTGCCATATGTACAGAATGTAACTGACAGGATAGCCAAAGTGCTGAAGAAACAAAATATTGCAACAACGCTTGAGACTGTGGGAAAAATAAAAGACCATTTAGTAAACCCAAAAGATAAAAATCCTCTAGAAACTGAAGCCGTGTACAAACTAAGTTGCCAAGGATGTGATAAAGTGTATATTGGACAAACAGGGCGCACAGCAAAGAAGAGAATTGACGAACACAAAAGAGCGTGTAAACTTGGGCATCCAGACAAATCCGCAATAGCGGAACACTTTACAGACACGGGACATTTTTTCGCCTTTGAACCAAAAATTCTACATAAACCTAGTAATTATAGTGCACGAATAATAAAAGAGGCAATTGAAATACACAGACATCCAGATTATATAAACAATGACGACGAGCTTAAATTAAATTCAACATGGTTCCCAGCACTACATATGACAAAAACGAATAGATATTTGCCTACTGCCGGCTGCGACACAGTACAATTTACTAGTACCTAAACATAATTATTATTTCCTACAAAACTAGAAATGTGCCTACTGCTGACTGTGACACGGTACAAATTACTAGTACATAAACACATACATTTATTTATAAAACACACAGTTTTCCCTGAAGATGGCTCCTGCAATGGTAGCCGAAACGTCGGATCAAATCCAACATACACGGTATCACCCAAAAAGATACATAATATTGTTAAAGGAACTTGTTTAGAAAATAAAAGTTAGTATAAAACCCTCTTTTAATACTGGTTTTCTCTTTATTAGAAAAGTAGAAGAGAAACGTTATAATAATTTATGTATCTATAGTACATATCACATGGAGTTATATTCTTTATCTTGTAAACCAATTTTATAAATAAAAATTTCAAAATATCAAAAAGTTTGTATTAGCAAGTAATACCATAAAGTTACTCTCGCAGAAATTTTATACAGATAAATAATATCAGACAGTATCACATATTTTATAGAGTTTAGAGTTTAGAGCATTATGTCGTTTTGAAATCGTATTTTCATCTTCGTTCGTATGATGTATGCGCATATCTAGAATAATTCGCGTAGGCTGATGGGCTCGGACGAACAATGGAGGATTTAATTAATAAATTATTAATACTCTTAGTGTGGTCGGATACAACGGATTCGTGTGTGATCGATACAAACAAACAAACATAATGTCATTGAATTAATTTATTACGTCTGGAGCGGAAGCTATGTGTTATAATATATAATAATATGTATCGTCGCTCTTCAGGCAAGAGTCACTAACTCAAAAAGTCAATATTCATTTTGAGAAATCACTATTTGAAAGTTTGGAGACGAAGGAAACATCTAATTGTTGTGTTTTAGAGATTTAATGTACACAACATAATTCATTCATGTCTTTTTAATAATTTTCTTTGGTAATTTTTTCCTTCTGATCATTTAAAAATATCTGGAAGGATTTTAATGAGGCAAGGTGGCTTACATTTAGTTAAGTAGCCTTTGCTGGTTTATAATATGGACAATGCAAAACATAAGAGTCGGTGAAAGGAAGGAAATATTATTATATACGACTATATAATTATTGTAATATTGTGGTTAAAAAATATTTTTTGTTAGAAGAAACATTTTTTGACATACAAAAATGTTTTGAGTACGTCTAAATGCTTGCAGACTGGCTGAATTTTCTCTCTAAGGAGTTGTTCATATTTAAATTTGTTGCAAGATAGAGGGAAAACATTTTTAAATGGAGAATTAGAAGGGAAGAAGTTGAATTAACTACCTGGTAAAAGAAGAAGTATAAAAAAATTGGAAAATTGTTTTCAGGCGTTGCCTAGTAGGTGAGAATTGGTTCAGCCGAACGAATCTTACCCACATTATAAAGTATCAGCTCTCCTGCTTCACAAAAGTCAACAGATGGAAGAGTTGAGGAAATGTGGATGTTCAAACATGGGCAGAATGGTAATGTTAAACAGTGTGTAAAGTGGCCACTTAAACCAGCCAATGACAGGTCATAAGCCCTGTAAATGCCTAGACTCCAATATTCCCGTCTCAAAAATGTTTTCCCTCTCTGTTGCAACAAATTTAAACTTTTTGACTTGTTGATTTCAATGTTTTAATATACGAAGTATAAAGTCACGTAGTAAAAAACAAACGATTCGGATTTACGCAACTTTTTTCTAAGTTACCTTGGTGATATTTGCCTTTTAAAGAACATAATTTGACGCTTTGAATGGCATATTTAACAGAAAAAAACATTTTAAGGGTTAGTGACTTTTGCCTGAACGGCGACAAAAAAATCATAGATATAAGTAAGATGGCTCTTCTCGGATACAAGGTATTTTCCATTTGAAAAATTGTATTTTAAATTCTAACGATTTGTGGCAAGTCCTATCGGAAGTTATATTAGAAAAAAAAATCTTTGGTATAATCACAATACGAATATTCCAATAGGAATATTTATTTATTATTATTATCTCTAAAATTTAAATCTGAATTAAGCTTTTTTTTTACGAATATACATAATAATTTTGTCGTCATTTATAAATTAGTTTTCCCTTAGCATATTAAAGAATAATTCATTATTGAAAGAGTTGCAACGTTGAAATGGCACTGGGCTGGTCATGTTGCTCGCAGGTCAGACGGTAGAGTAGAAGCGCAGCTTGTGCTGGTCCCCTCTGACTACTTCCAGAAACCTCAGAAGCCCTAGGCTCCATGGGAGGATGATATTGAAAAGCATTCGGGAACAGCGTGGATACAAATAGCCCAAGACCGTTTGGCATGGAGAACGATGAAGGAGGCCTATGTCCAGGAGTGGGCGGCTACAAGCTGAAGAAGATGAAAAAAATATTTAAAAATATTGAAGACATATTTTAAAAGGTAATATGTAAGTATTGGATTTTACAAGGCTCATGACCTGTCATTTACTAGTTTAAGTGGTAATTTTTTACACTGTATAACATTCACCATTTTGCCTATGTTTAAACATTTATTCAACTCTTCCATCTGTTGACTTTTGTAAACTTAAAAAAGCTAAAACATTTATTAATATAGGTGAGACTCTTTTCATTGAGTCATTGTCGTCTAAGTTCGTCTAAGACGTAACAAAAATCAGCAGTTGGAAGAATTGAAAAAATATTAATGATCAAACACAGGTAGAATGATGAATGTTAAACAGTGTGTAAAACCAGCCAATGACAGGTCATAAGCCCTGCGAATGCCTAGACTCCCATATTCTCTTCTGAAAAATGTTTTAAATGTAAAGTAGTTATTAAACCAGCAAATGACGGATCATAAGCCCTGAAAATGCCTAGACTTCATTTTCCTTTCTCTTAAATGTTCTCCGTCTCGGATATAATATGTTAATCTTAATAATTCCCAGGGGCTTATAAAGTGGCCTGGATAAAAAAAACTTTTTGAATGTTTAAAAATTAAAGATTTTCTTAAAGAAGAAATTATTTTAGCCTAGTTAAATTTTGTTTTGTTATTAAATTGCGTAGATTAAAAATATTGCAAATACAATAATTTCATAGGTAACTTTTTTATAACTCCATGTAAGCTTTGTTATCTATTTTTCACAAAGGGATACTATTAAGGCTCTAGCCTTTTAAAAAATAAGAAAATTACACGATTTTGCCATTTAAAAACTCCGGTTTTAGAAAATTGCACATCAAAAATTATTTTTAAAAGTTGGAACTAGATAAAAAAACTTTTTATGTATTTCCAATAAAAAACATGGTTTGAAATTTTATATAAGTAAAGCATATTACTTTTGGGCTGGTACCTACATTACGCTCCTTGAAATATAAATTACATTGGTACCGAAAAATTAAGTGAAATTAGTTTTAATTCTTGAAATATAATAAATTGAATGGAAAAAGTGTTAAAGAAGTATTTTAAATCACACAAATTTTGTGGTATTGTTATGAAATTCTTTTTTGCATTTGCATCAATAAAAGTTGTGTCTCTTTTTCAGAATTTAAGAAACATGGATGTTTGAATGTAGGCAGAATAGTGCATGTTACACAGCGTGAATGTGGCCACATAACTAATTAAACCGGTCCTAAGCTCTGTAAATACCTAGACTTCCATAACTGTTTTTCTTTAATGTTCTCCGTTTCTGTTTTTATATGATAATGTTATTCGTACAACTCTCTGGGGGTGAATTCCAGTCCTTGTCTGCAAACATTTAGGCAATCCTAAAATGTTGTTAAATAACGTAAAAATATACCTGTACCGTAAAGGATAAACCACGGGAGTCACATTGGTTTATTCATTTTACATTACATTTGTATATATGTATATTGACCGACATATTATGGCTTTTTAGGTTGTGCCCGTGTTAAACCATAATAATTAACAACAACACCATTAAACGAAATGTTCAGGAAACAATATTTTGTGATTGTGTGATTTGCAAATCATCCTAACTTTTAAACTAAATGAAATAATTCAACAATGTTTTGATTATGTCCAAATGCTTGCAGATAGGCTGGATTTCCTCCCTAGGAAGTTATTTAGATCAAAGGAGAGGGAAAACATTTTTGAGAAGGGAATATGGAAGTCTGGGCGTTTGCAGGGCTTATGATCTGACATTAACTGGTTTATGTGGCCACTTTACACCCTGTGTAACATTTACCATCCTGCCTCCACATTTCAAACTCCAACATCCACATCCACATTTCCTCAACTCTTCCATCTGTTGACCCCTATCTGTTGCTGACAATCTGATTACTGAAACAATGATCTAAATAACTGTCTAGGGAGGAAATCCAGCCTGTCTGTAAGCATGTTGACATACTCAAAAAATTGTTGAATTAACTAACTTATAAAAGAAGAAGTATAAAAATTGGAAAATTATTTTAAGGCGTTGCCTAGAAGGTGAATTGGTTTAGCCGGATGAAGCTCACTCACATGATAAAGGTTTCAGCTCTTTTACTTCACAAAAGTCAACAGATGGAAGAGTTGAGAGAATGTGAATATTTAAGTATGGGCAGAATGGTAAATGTTACTCGGTGTGTAAAATGGCCACTTATATCATCCAATGACAGATCAGAAGCCCTGTTAATGCCTAGACTCCCATATTCCCTTCTCAAAAATGTTTTCCCTCTCTGTTGCATCAAATTTAGATACAAATGAGATAATTTTAACCTATGCAGAACTTTCAGTGTTATTTTTTTTTTTTAATTAATAACAGTAGGTACATATTAAAATAGTGTGTCTGGGACTAAAGGGTTTTTTTAACTTAAAATCTTTATTATAACTTCAAAATAAATATTTTCCAACGAAAGTTGGTGTTTGATTCGTGTTTAAAATAGCTCATTGCGATAATTTCTGCATCTTTAACATCAAAACGGCAAAAAGTGTACTCCCGTGTTTTACTCTCTAAGGTACAGATTACAGATACATATTATCTATAATATATGCATAAAATAATATCGTGGTTATACAAGTAAAAGTGACCATTTGCAAAAATGACGAAATTGAGATTATTGTTTTTTTGACATCGTATTAGCATAATGCTTGACTGGCAAAAATGCCAAGTCGATCTGACACTCCAAAAAAAATTCATTTGTAAAATATGTGACCAAGAAGTTCACAAATTTTTGACAAGTAAAACTGACCAACACACATAGTCACTTTTATTAGTAAATTTAAGATCCTAAGAATTGACCAAGTAACAGTTAGTGAATTTTACTTGTAGGTGATGTTACCAGTAAAGAGTTAGTAATTAATAGTAAGTATACGTTTTGTATCTGACAGATACGGTTTTTTTATAAAAACTTCATTAATAAAATTGATTCTTTAGATTTATACGTAACACTTCTTAATTATTTGTTATTTTTAATTTATTTTGTATTTCTTTGTTTATTTAACCTTCATAAATATAAAAAAAATGGATTATTGAAATAAAAAATCTCAAAAACATAATTTGTTGTTATAAAATAAAATACTACCCTCAATGAACGAAACAAAAATGATTATCTGCAAAATTTCATGACAAATTTTACAGGTAAAATTGACTAAGTTTTTTATTTTTTTTATTTATATGAAAGTGATAATGTTTTTTAAATACGTTTATGCTTTATATTAAGTTGAAAGTACCCTACATATAATGTAAAATTACCAACCACCTACTTGAAAAATCTGATCTTTGAGAAGCAATTAAACTCTAGAAAAACACTAAAATGGCTCTCCTGAACATTATTGATTTTGTCACTTGGTCAATTTCTCTTGTATGCCCACGATATATGTATGAAATCGTTGACCAATATTTTCATAAATCGCACACAAAATTGTATAGATGCTGCCATAATTACATTATTGATTAAATTTACAGTGGATTTTTTCAATTGGTTTGGCATTGTTAAAATTTTTCTACATATTTTGTTTATGTAATAGCTGTAAAAATCCCAAAAAAAATAAAATAATAATAATTACCACTTCCACTATTACAATACAAAAATGTCATTACCCAATTCATCACAGGACTTCAGTCCCATGTTGTTGTATCTTGTGCTCCATAGATACAAAAGGGTCAATTATTTCTGAATGTATAAACAATAAAAAAAAACAAAAATAACGCGTTGGTGTTGTAGGCGCCAGTGAAAAGTTAACATGGAGATGTGTACACTTTATGTATTTATAATTTCGATGACTTGCATATTATATGTATATTTCATTCATAAATCCTACATGTTTTAATGTTTTTGTTTCTCATCTTAAAATGTCTAATTTATTTATTAATGATGACCTCCATGGTTATAATTGAGTAATTTTATTTATGATTGAATAATGTATTTAATATTTCATCCATCTTTTTGTTATCCAGCTATATGTTTCCGCTTAAATAAACAAATACAAAAAAATATGGAATTCCTATAGGGAAATTTTTAGACCAAAATAAGTATTTTCGTGGGTTTAAATTATTATACATATATATCTATATTTTACAATTAATTTTATAAAATTCTATTAATAAAATGGTCGTTCATCATTGTTGTAATATATGCCAAATAGTAAAGTAATATTTTTTTTTCCATTTCATTAATGCCTCTATTTGTTAATTATTCGAAATATTTTTTGTTTATAACTTTAGTTCTTTAAAAATTTCAATACTTTGAAATTTGCCTTCTTTTCAAAACTTTAAAAAATCGCCCACAATGTCGTAAATTTCAGCTTTTGTTCTGAAAAACTCGGTTACGGAAATAGTTTCAGAAACATCACCTATAAGTTGATGTGCCGTGTAATCCTTGATCTTTCATAAAGGCTAGAATCGCGAGGAATGTCATGCCGTAGGTTCTTAATTGTACTTTATGATTTTCCCATAAAGCCTCCTAACAAATGTGTTTGAAACGAAACAGAACAGTGGTGCAATCTTACTTTTTCTCAATAACTGTACATTAAAAATAATAAAAAAATATTTATACCATATTATTTAGTAATTTAAATATATTTAATTGAGATAAATAACCTTTTTGGGTAAGAAAATAAAAGATTTCCATTTTTATTGATTAAGTAGGCATTTATTTTGTAGATCTCCGTTCAAGTTTAAAGTTTAGAAACTTAATCTCAAATCAATATTGATTTCAGTCCACTATTACGTTATTTTTATTTTTTTAAATAGTTTTTAAAAAACGTATCACCTTATAAGGCATATTTAAACTGTTTACATTCATTGATTTTCTGTTTTTTTTCGAATAGTAAAAATAATATGTATACTCAAATCAGTTTATGGTTAAATATTCCTAAGCAAAACGTTTTTTTTTATACTTCTTTTAGATTAACATATTACAACAGAGATGAAGAACATTTAAGAGAAGGTAATAGAGAAGTATAGGCATCTACAGGGCTTATGACCTGTCAATGGCTGGTTTAAGTGGCCACTTTACACACTGTGTAACATTCACCATTCTGCCTGTATTTGAACATCTATATTCCTTCAATTCTTTCATCTGTTGATGTTTGTGAAGTTAAAAAGCTGAAACCTTTATTTATGCGGGTGAGATTCATCTATTGAATTATTTCACCTACATACTAGGCAACGCATGAAAATGTTATTTTTTCAATTTCTATACTTCTTCATGGACCAGGTGGATTTATCAACAATATTTTGAGAGAGAGAATGGTGAATGTTACACAGTGTGTAAAGTGGCCACTTAAACCAGCCATTGACAGGTCATAAGCCCTGTAGATGCCTAGACTTCTATATTACTTTCTCTTAAATGTTCTTCATCTCTGTTGTAATATGTTAATATAAACAGCTCCCCAGCGAGTCGAATCCAGTCCTTGTCTACAAAAATTTGGACAAACTCAAAATATTGTTGACTTCTTTTAGAGTTAAAATTTATTGCTATAGAGAGAAAAAACGTTTTTATTAGTGGAATAAAGAAGTGTAGACATTTACAGGGCTGTCATTGGCTGGTTTGAGTGGCCACTAAAGCACCATTTTGCCTTTTTTCGTAGTTTGAAACAAATTGTATAAAATCCTCAATATTTTTTGTAGACAACCATAGGAGAAAAAATCTTGCTTTTTATCGCAGACCTGTTGCAATCAGAGTAACTATGGAGTGCCTAATGCATTATCGGAAATAAAAATAAATTATGAATTATGATTGATTATAATATACGAAGTAATTCTTGGCTACACCCCTGAAGCGAGTAGAACGACACGGTCGCGAACCAAAAGCCTCCATATTGCATGTCATTGTAAACCATTTTAGTCCTGGTCCTTATACATTCAGTATAATTGATAATGCAGTCGGCGTCATGACTGGTTTCTATGTGTGTTTGAGTCCATAGAAGACTATTTATAGTATCGCGTATGTTCAATTTATTTACAAACATCGTTATTTTATCGATTCACGAACGGTTTTAGGGATTAGGGCACATATAGAAACTTTTAAAAATTAATGGAACTAAATATTCACTTTGTATAAAATCATTACTTAAATTTAAACTGCCAACCGGTTTCAGAAAATGGAATTACAATAATTTATTGTGGAAACACACATTTGAAAATAATAATGAAATGAATGTCTTTCGTATGTTTTGTAAAAGAGACCTAAAGATAGATAGCATTGGGTAACAGAAAATAACTTTTTATTTTCTATCCTAATTTTCAAATATCCGGGTGGAGTCCGGTCCCGATTGATTCGGGTAATTGGAGTTCGACTGTATATTAATAAATAAAATAAAATTGAAAACTACGGAACTTTCTCACTATGCGCGGAAACAAAATGACGATAAATTAATAAAAGGATAGGTTTTTTGTGTGACGAAATAAATAAACAGGCATAAAAAAATATATATTTATTTATATTTTTTGAAATACACAATTTTATCATAGAGCACAATTATATTTTTTTATGTCCCAACTTGTTAGAAAATTCCGTGTTAAGTCGAGACTCTTCTATATATAAAACAAAAACACTTATTCACATATAAAACAATATTCAAAATAATAATAAATAAATATAAATAATAAAAATTTATACATGTCGAAAAATGGTATGCAGAAAAGTTATGTAATAATACATGGCAATATGTTATTTATAATTTATAGTAATTTTATAATTTAATTCGGTAATTAATTGTTTTTAAAAATAAATACAAAATAATACAATAAAGTAATAATAGTAACACATCTACATATATGGTAGAATATGTCATTTAAAAAAACATAATAATTTTTTATTTTTTTAAATTTATTATTTATATTAAAGTTGTTATATCCCATGGAGAAAGAAGTGGTAAAAAAACTAATGTAATAACCGAAGCCTCAGGAAGTTGGGAGGTTTTTTTATAATTTTTCTGTTTCGTTTTATCATAGCTATGAAGTTTTGTCATTTTGAAATTACTCCCCTTTGATGTCACGAGTTGTCGTCGGTGAGTTGTGCTGCCATTTGAAAGTGAAACCCCGTAGATGTCAAAATACACTAAACGTTAAAAAAAATGACTACCCGGAAAACGGAAATGTATCACAGTACATAACAACGATATAATTTATTGGTTGTGACGGTCGTGAACCTGTAACGTTTCAGAGTAGTTCGTTTTCATTTTTTTTTTAATGCATTTTCGAGGAACCAACAATTTAATGTTGTACATCTTACCGCGTGTAAGAAAACCTTTTTTATGTCCAATTTCCTACAGCACTGAAACTCCTCATTACCACAACAATGTCCTTAAACGGCGGGAAGTCAAGGTACAAAATTATGTTTTAATTTAATTTAATTTTTTAATTTACCAGCAGACAACAGAGCAAACTTTCTCTGTTCCAGTTTATATCAATTAAGCGTATTTATTACACGGACGAGTATTCTTAATCCGACACCATAAACTCAGCGTTCTTACCATCTTCTTTCTGGCATGAAAAATTTCAACAAACACCTACTTTAACACTTTGTATCCCGGAGCCGTGTAAACACGTGATTATATAACCACGCGTTGTGTCCCGGTCCCTTGTTTTCACGTGGTTTACCAGCTGTCTAAAAAAGTGCATTTTATTGACATAAAGTGACTTTTATTGGTATTTTTTTGCTGCTGGTAAACTACGTGAAAAGACGGGACCGGGACACAACGCGTGGTTATTATAACCACGTGTTTACACGGATCCGGGATACAAAGCACAAAAAAAGGAGGGAGACCTGTATATGTGCAAACATTGCAATGTGGCTCTCCATAAAGGCCAATGTTAGCAAAACTATCATACAAAAATGTTTCAAATTGTTTCAAAAAAATATGAAAAGTTTCAATTGATATAATCCAGTATTTTTATAATTATGACACTTTTATAAACCCTTCACAAAGCGGGAAATTTCACAAAAATGGGCCGGGCACAGGGTAAATTCTATGTGTATTTGGCCGGCGCCCAAAGTGTTGATTATCACTTTTTCAACAAACATTCAAAATATTTTTTTCTGAAACAACTAGTCTAAGAAGAAAAACATAAATTTGAAAATATTTTCAGGCGCTGCGTATTTAATAAAATTATTGGGATGAATTTCGACTTCTTCGTATTATCTTCTTTTTCTTGCGGTACCGTATGAGGTCCTCCTGACGTTGGCGATCACTACAGCGAAAGCATCTCGGTCCTGCGCTACTCCAAGGCCAGGACAAATGCTTGCTGGATCAACTCGCCATAGTGATTCCCGGGAAAATATAACCGTAGTGGTTTCCTGTTGCTTTCTCTGGTGGATTTTTCTGTCGGAGTTACCTTCCCTTGGCTGGTTGGATCTGGTTTGAAGGCGCCAGAAACTCACCTTTCATCCTCTCGTTATCTGCTGTGATCATAGCGTTGTGAGTGTGATCCCATTGCCCGGGGTTCGCGACGTGGACGCTAACGAGTTGGACTAGTCGGTAGTGTTGCCGGTGGAATGCAACTGAGTATTCGCAGCATTTAATAGAATCACACCCTCCAGCAAGATGTGACTCACTGCGACCCTACTGACGGTTTGAACACCATCATAATAAACAATTTTCATATCTTAACCCTATTTCATAAAGTTATATATTTTTTGCTGGTTGATTCAGGGAACTCCTACACCAGTTGGAGATAGTAGAAAATAACAATATTATACTTTGATGTATATTTATTATGTGTTGAAGAAAATACTTTTTTATATATTTTAAAGTATGAGAGTAACTGCGATAACTGAATTGAACTTTTCTTATCTACTTCATGTCTGAACTAAGCAATACTGAACTACTTATCTACTACTGGTGGTATCTACGGGTGCCTATGCTTTTACATATGTTGTACATTATATTTTTTTACTTCCAATTAGGGAATTGAAGTCGTTTTCTATTTCCCTTATTGTCGGCAGTATAAATGTTTGATATTTTGATTATTTTGTCATTTACATTTTTTACATTTTATACTCTCAGGACTGGTACTTGAAGCGTAAGACTGATTTCTTTAGATTTATGTAACAAAGATGATCAAGATACGCTGCGATTGGTGTGCCAATTTAGTTCCCTATGCAGCATTAGGTGCGGAAAGGGAATGATGTACATAATTTTGCTAGTTTTATATCAATTCTATATCTATGCACTTACCAGTTTTAAAATGGTGGTATAATGCGATAGTATTAATTAGTAAATATATTCAAAGTGAAATTTTGTATAACCATGTCCGTTTTCATACCATGTGGTTCATAAGGCACTACATTAAACCACCAAATGCATCGTCTATTAAACATCTGTTACATTAAGGTAAGGTGATAAATCTCGAAAAAAATAAATTGTTACCAAGTATATTTGTATTTATTTATTTAATTTATAATTGGTTTTAAATCGAATATTTAATTTTATACTTGTAGGTAGAGGTACCTAAGTGTATTTTTTAAAAATCAAGTAAAGCGCATGAAGTGCAATATGATCTTATAAAATAACATTTTATAAATAAAATCATTCCTTGATATACTCCTAACACGATTTCAGTTTTGATGTTTCAACTAAGACCGCCGAAAAAAAGAAAGAGATAATAATGATGGGTGAAATATTGGTTACGAAAATTATGTTCTTTGCCCATATAATAAATAACTTACAAGGTTTGATCATAATCGTGTTTTCAACGGGTAGAACCAGCTATTTGCCTTATCACGGTTGGCATTAAGTAACAACGAACCAATCATACAATATTTAGAATACATCATAAATTTTGTAGGCATGTTGCACCCCTAGAAGTACACTATGGTATCTTCATATCGGCCATTTTGTAAAAGAGAATTTGGTATTTTTTTTAGTTAATTTATTTTCGTATCTTGATTTATATTGTCATTATAATGCCCTGTATTTTTTATTGTATTTGCTTATTTGACTGTTAAAATATAAGGAGTTTAACATCATAATTACTGTAGATTTCTTCTCTATATTTAACTTTATTGATTTTAAAAAATACTTAAGTTTGCTGTTATTTTTGCTAAAAAATTGTGTAAATATGTCAGTATTATAAAAAAGATAAAAAAATGTATTTAAATAAACTGCATTCATAACTCAAAATAGCAAAATGTCGGCTTACGACAGTGTATTTCTGGGGGTGCAATATTCGTATGTTATGACGTTTCTCCACTCAAAATCCTTTTCACGATTTTTACAACAGAGCATCCATGCCAACAACACTCTTCCAGGATTCTGGGTTTATTTCATACCCGTGCTTGTCTCCGAACAAAATTAATCTTCTAACAAAAAAATATTTTAAAAATATTTTATTTAATTTAATAAAAGATCGGTTTTGAGGGTTGATTCTTTTTTATTGAGCGCAGTCCTCAACATAATAATATTATACATTCAAGTCGAGGTATTATAGAAGTGCTCGCATTTCTACCAGGGTTTAAGGTTTCGCTCTGAAGGAGAAAGCTCGAGATGTGTTGATATAGCCTGACGTGCCAAAGGGCATGAAAAATATACACTACGTCCCATAAGCTCCAATATCCGCGAAGCCTTTATTAAGCCTTAACCCTTTATTGACTAAATTATTATAACGATGGTTACGTAAATTACGTAAATATATGGCAATATATTTCAACTAGGTAAATATATATTCAACCAACTTTATATTTCTTTCATTAACTTTATTTTCTTTTGTTTAAAAAAAAATCTATTATTGGTCCGATAAGATTTTTTAATTTATTTATTTAGGATAATTTATATACCGCCATTTTTGTGCAAATCACCTCAAAGGCGCTGTATAATAAGCATCTCAACACGCCTTGCAACTACAGAGCGCATAGGCGGTTGGGATTCTAGTTCCCCATTTCCATTAAGGTTAAATTTTCATAATTATCAAAGAGCTAGATTATAACAGTCTTAGTGTTCAGTAATAGTGTTTTTAATTAATAAATAATCGTTTACAAATTGAATCTAGATTACATGTCTTGCAGCTACAGAGCGCATGGGTGGTTTTTAAATGTATAACTACGAACAACCGTTAATACGAAACACTATATTTTTGTTTTCTTACATATATGCAAATGTATTTTTTTGCAAGTGGAAAAAGACGTAACAAGCCCTAAAAAAATTTTTTTTTTTACGTTGTGTTTAAAAATTATATAGAAAAACAATAACAATTATTGGGCTTATAATTTTGTTTTTTTGGTTAATTTTTATTGTTTTTGTAATGGCTATTGTTTTCTCAAAATACGTACATGAATATTTCAGAACTGTCTATTACTGTCTTCGTGGTGCATTGGACACTGCATTGAATCTCAGATTCCTAAATAAACATACTGCTCAATATTTTCACACATGCACGGTTGCATAATATCACTATGGATATATGTATAGTTATGTGATAAAATTGACGGTGTTGTGTGAGTTTTAAAGTTTGGTGATCTTATGTGCATAAGTTTGGTTTTCTTTGAGTTAATTATTAAACCTGCGTCATACGACCATTTTTGTAGGTTTAAAAAGTCTTCTTGTAATAATTTCTCTGGAGTTTTGAGATCCTTGTGAGACACAACTAAAGCTGTATCATCGGCGTATACATAGTGTTTGCCATTGTTAAATAGTTTATGCATCACATATATTATATACAAGGTAACGCACAATATTGATCCTTGTGGCACCCCCGAAGAAATGTGTTCTATTTCACTTTTTTTTATCTTTTACTTTGACACATATTTTTCTATTAGTTAAATATTTTTTTTTAAGTTTAAAATGTTTCCTCTGATTCTAATGTCATTTAATGTATCTAATAATTTTGAATGGTTAATTGTATCAAATGCCTTTGATTTTTCGATAAATAGAACAAGGGTATGGTATTTTTCATTAAGTTCATTATTTATTTCATTTAAAAAATCTTGTAATAAAAATTTATTGAAAAGGTGGTTCTCCACTGCAATATTTTATTGTTCCTGGGCTGATACCTGAAGCGTAAGACTGGTCATTTTACTCTCCGGTGATCCAAATAAACTGCAACGCTTATGCACTACTGGGTGCGGATATGGAGAATAAATGATAATTTTCTAAATTAATTTTGCATTTTCTGAACGAATTCTTTTTTTATTTTTAACTAATTACATAATTTAAATAATTATTTTTTGGACTCATATCAATCAGTAAATAACAGAAAATGGTATCTGCTATTTCGGTTGGGGGACAATCTCAAAACAGTTTTCAGGGTTGATTTGTAAAGGGTTAAAAATGGCTCAATTTGTAAAGCTTGCGTACGTACGTTCGGCCAATTTAAACCTGCATATTATAGGCCCCACATCACTGATATAAACCCATTTCTTAATACAGTACCGATTTTTACGAGCATCGTTGAATTTTATTCCGGAAATAAATTATTGTTTCAATTAAACGCTTGCATTTAAATCAGATCTGCGTATTTATATTCCGTATACATACTTGTGAAGCATTATTTATCATTTTGTTTTCATTATAAAAATAAGAAGCCTCTGTACTCGTACATATTATATTTAATATGCATACCTTCAAGTATAATGCAACAGTTTTTTTATAAATACACCCGTATAATATTTCAAATAAATTATTTTAATATGTATTCTGAAATCGTTTCTCTTTCCGCACCCAGAGGTGCATAGGGCACTGTATTTCAACATTGAATACAGCTTATTTAGATCATCAGTTACGTTAAGGTAAAAGCTCGGTCCTACGCTTCGGTTACGTCAGAGGCGATGCCGTGAAATATTGTAGTAAATATCAAATAATAATGATTATTTTGTAAATTTTCCAATCGTCAGACTACACTGGCTCAGAAACGAGTATGGAGAGATGTATGTGTTATTACATACTTGTGAAGCATTATTTATCATTTTGTTTTCATTATAAAAATAAGAAGCCTATGTACTCGTACATATTATATTTAATATACATACTTTTAAGTATAATGCAACAGTCTTTTTTGTAAATACACCCATATAATATTTCAAATATTTTTTTTTAACAGGTATTCTTAAACTGTTTCTCTTTCCACACCCAGAGGTGCATAGGGCACTGAGTTGCAACATTGAATACAGCTTATTTAGATCATCTGTTACGTAAAGGTAAAAGCTCGGTCCTACGCTTCAGTTACGTCAGAGGCGATGCCGTGAAATATTGTAGTAAATATCAGATAATCATGATTATTTTGTAAATTTTCCAATCGTCAGACTACACTGGCTCAGAAACGAGTATAGAGAAATTTATGTGTTTCGTTTTCCACTGTCGGTTTTTTTATTTAAAATTCTGACGGTGTTAAAATGAAAACTTACATTATTCGAATGCTGTAAAAATCACTTTGATATTTTTTAAATATTTTACTTACCTACTTTTAAATAATAATTTCTGTTTGTTAATTGTTAAATGTTAACATAAAAATGTTTTTTTTTTTGTTAATATTTCATTATGTGCATACACTGCGTAGGTAGGCATTACTACTTTTATGTAACAGTTTATCTTTATTTATGTTTACCTGTTTACAAAGCATAATATAATTCGATACTTAAAAATAAAAACTATGACATGGAATACTCTCCCAGCAGAGGTGCGAGGCTGTGAAAGTGAAGTGATGTTTTGGAGAAATCATTTGAATAAATCCGTAGCATGTGATAACCAAATAAATTGTTTTGATTAAATTAAAAATTGAAAAGCTTTAATTATTTTTTTTTTTAAATAATAAATTTCATATAAGGTACATGTTTTTTAAAAATTCTATACATATTTAGTAAATGTTATCACTGTAACTCTCCAAAAATTGTGCTTGGAGAGTGACTTACACTGTTGTAGTTGTTTATTTATAAGAGTTTATATAATTTTAAATATGAGTAAGTACATGAAAACAAAAAAATATAGGATATATAAAAGAAAAAACATAAAACAATAATATATTCATACTAATTAAAATTTAATGTTGTTTTTAGACGTGTTCAAAAAATTTCTTTGGATTTACTTTAAATTTATTTGTTGAAATATTATTTTTAATAGTTTTTAGTTCATTGAGAAGATTATTAGATTTTTTTACACCTTTGAAGACAAAGCTATTTTGACCATGACTTGCGTGGAATTTAGGAATTTTAATATTGTCAATGTTTAATATGTTGGTATCTGAGTGACTTATTCATTAAAAATTCTATCTAAATTGTTATTTATCTATAGAATCACTTTGTAAAGCGCTCTTGAGGCATTATATTACAAAAATGGCGCTATATAAGTTATCCATAAAAAAAAAATTATTTATCTGTATTTGTAAGTAATATGTAAAAGGCACTAGGTGCCGTTCATTTCAATAAAATAAAAAATACAGTTAACTAAATTATTTGAATGTTTAAAATAAAAAGTGTTTTGACAACAGCGATCAGTGTAAGTATACATTGTATAGTTGATGGTTGAAAAGATGCAATTAAAATTAAGAGCTTCCGTTATAATACTTCATACTTTACTTGAAAAAGAAGTTTACAGGAAATCAGGATTTTTTGGTAATTTCGGTAAATATGTTCCTCATTAAATTATTTACTAGTTTCTGAATATTTTCATAACCAGCTTTTTTCTGCTTTCTCGTACATACGGTAAATCTACCAAAAAGAAGAAAAACAGAGTCTTAAACGAGGGTTTAAAATTGTGCAACGAGTTATCTGAAGAAATCGCGATTCTTTAGGAAATCTTTTTAAAGAAATAAACAGTATGACGATAAAACGGTCAGTATATTTATGATAATATTATGTATGAGCGTAAAAATGAATCTTTCTTTTAAAAAAATAGCGACAAACAATTACAATACTAAAAGTAAAGACAAATTAGTAATCCCGAAATTAAAGCTAAGTAAGGTGATCACATCGTACTGCGTACGCTTCTACAATAGAATACCCGACAGTGTCCTAATTATGACGGACAATAAATTTCAACAATTTATAAATGGCGTACTCCTAAAAAAGGCCTATTATGGACTAAATGAGTACATACAAGATAGCAGTATATGGAACTGACAATATTATTTTATTTGTGTTAATTTATTTGATTATTTTTAGAATGTGTAATTATTTATTGAAACCTGACTATCTCTTTGTGTTGTTTTGTTTATTTATTTATTTTTTACATATTTATTACAGCAATTTACAAGTAATAATTTATACAACAAATTAATTAAGTAGTAAAAGTAAACATATATATTTTTTATTTTTGCTGTTGGTTCATCTAAACTGCCTAACTAGGGATAGCTTGGGGATAGCTAATGAGGCACAGTTTAAATCTTCGCACACTTGCTCCAAATATTCCCGTCGGGGCGCCCTCTATAATTTGTCCCCTCAGCCATTCTCTCTATGATGTCATGCAGGAGACCCTTATGGCGCATAATGTGGCCGATCCATCGGGCTCACCTCCATGAGATGGTTTTGATTAGGTGCCTATCTTCTTCGATTCTGTTGAGAACCTCGTCATTAGTGATGTGGTCTCTCCAGCAATTTTCTAATATTTTTCTTTAGCACCACATCTCGAAAGCCTCTAGTCTTTTTTGACATCTTTCGGTAAGGCACCATGCCTCACAACCGTACATCAATATGATATTTAATCTACAGTATTTTTGTCAACTTATTTTTTCCATTCGAGAATTATGGCGTTTAATCAACTATACTTTGGTAAATTGATCCAACTATGTACGTACCTGTGAACATGTTTAAATTTCCTGAATCTGAACCGAGAATCAAACTTGCAACTCTAATGAGACCCCCATGAAAAAAGGCGGCATTTTACAATAATAATCGTGTAATTTACGAGGGAATCTGGCTCACTACTCACAATACTCACAATCCATCACTTAAAACTTGTAAACTTCCTGAATACCCTATATTTTTGACATACAGGGCTGTCACGTAATACGTCACGATCCATGTTTATTTTTTCCTGACCATTCAAATTTGTTTAGAACATTATCACGAATCTTGAAGTCACAACTAACAATGCCAAACCTATTATTTATTAACATATTACAACAGAGATGAAGAACATGGCGGCCTCCGTGGTGTAGTGGTCAAGACGCTTGACTCACGCACGGAAGGTTCCGGGTTCGATTCCCGGTGAGAACACAAAAATTAAAATGTGATTTTTCTCAAGCCCGGGTGCTCTGTGATGTAATTCACCACTATAATTAGGCCTCCTGGCATGTTGTGGTGCAAAAAAAAAATGTAAAAAAAACATTTTAGAGAAGGTAATATAGAAGTCCAGGCTTCTACAGGGCTTATGACTTATGATTATTTATTTATAATAATAAAAACACGTATATAGTTTTATTCCACTTTTATTTATAAGTTTTTTATAATTTTTTTTACCAGTGACCGGGTTTCGTCGTGACCGACATCGTCAGGCCCAGTCTATATACGTAGTTTTATTATTATAATTGAAATGCAGTTCCACCAAAAAAATGTCAGTAGAAAAACTCAATCTATTATTTATTGTTTCAGCATTCACTTCGTGGGAAAACATTTTGAATTGATTTAAAATGAAAAACTATGTAATTTTTACCACATACGAAAAAGAATAAGTGTTATGATATATTAAACTCTTATGTGGTAAAAATTACCAATAAGCGTTTCATTTTAAATAAATTTAAAGGCCAAACATGCCGCGTTTTTCTAGCAACATATTTTTTTTTAAATTTCTTTTTTCCATTTTTGCATGAAAACATTTTTGGACAACATTCGTATTGATTTTGAAAATACAATCAATTAGTCTAAATCCATTTCATATGTTTTTACCAGTATTCGTAGTATGTAATATTGCCCTATTATCAATTTCAAAATTATGCATATTATGTATAGCCTATGCGTTATCCGTTTTCGGGCATTTACACAGCCCTGTTTAATGTTGCCGATCTGATAACGCACAGGGATATCACCCAAAGACTACCGCCCACGGAATACTAATGAAGCCGCCAAATTGTAGGAATTCTCAAGAAATTTCTACGGTTTTCAAGAATTTCGAAACGCGACTCCCGACGTATGAACATGGCATATTTCAATTACGAGAGAAACGCTCTCATTAGTTTACGGGCGACTTTTCTTGTTTGGCAAACCAAACCTGTTCAACGTTCCCCGTTTTTTACGGAATATTGGAAAAATCATGGGTGTTCATGTTTATTACTTAATAATATATTATCATCATCATCCCTAATCCGTATGGCCTAATCATGCATTGCATTTATTTTATTTTAATAGCGGACAAAGTTCTATTCCCGCCCGTTGCAAGAAAAATATTATTTTTGGATTTAGTTATCAATTGGTCTAAATGTATTTTTCATAACCTCCTTCCATTTTCCCTCTTTCTCAAATTACTACTTCAAAAAAAAACAAGTACATTTACATAAAACTTGAAATGCAACAATAAAAAGAAGAAGCAAAGACAAATAAGCATATTGGTGGTGGTACTGAGGTGGTATTTTGAATCTTCTCTACCCCCTAAAGATCGGTTAATTTGGGGATTTTTTTAATTCAACGACGATTTGCTTCATATAATTAGCACACTGATGATTAAACGTAAAATGACATAAAACCGTTTGAAAACCCAAAAAAACAAATACGGTTTGGTCAATTCAACCTGATTATCTGAACCTGAAATGTTATCTCTCATCAACTTCAGGGTGCCTGGAAGAATGACTAGACAGGTGCCACCGTTTTGTATCAACAATTCACGGATAGTGTATACTTGTAATGCCGTATTGAACAGACTTGAACTCGGCAATAGTTATTCCCACGTATCGGATATATTTAGTGTAGGGTATTGTTCCTGTAAAACAAACCTTTTGAACTTTTTCAAAGATGGTGAATGGTAATTACATTTATTTATTTATACATTTTAAAATATATAAAAAAATATATTCACTTTTCCCAGTTGAATAAAACAGTATTTACGATTTTCTTGTTATATTACTTAAAAATATTTTATTTTTTAATTTGTTTTTTACATTTATTCTTAAATTATATATAGAATATGTTGTATAATTTTTAGATGATTTTTTTAAAATAATTAATACAAACGAATGTGAAGATTAGATGGATTGACTGTCCTTATGTAGTTATATAATTCAAGGTACTTAAATATATAATTCAAGGTACCTAACAAGGCGAAACAATTGTCACGAAATTTTTGTTTTTATATTTAAAAATAAAATAAAGTGTTTAGTAGACTCAAATCGGTGTTCGATTTCTTATATTATAAGCATAGAATTAAGACTTGTCCAGAAACCGCATACGCACATCAAACAGAAGGCGACTAAACTACTCATAAATGAGTAGGTTTACGTTTTGACCCATTAGTTTATTTGTAGACGTCGCTCAGTACGCAACTCCTGATTTGAATTCAACTATGCCGTGTTGTGTTCTTTTGAAGTGTAGAAATACTGCTAGGATCTTAAAGAAACAGGATTCAATCACATTTCATGTGTAATTAACAAACGAATGTTTAAGTAGCAAATGCAATACTTTAAAATTGAATTAGTTTTTCATCTGTCAGATTGTCGAAGAAACAAAATGGAAATTTCGTTAATGTTGCCAGGGTAGTAAATCGTTTTACGCTACTTTGCTCATCTAATAAGAGAAATAATGAAAATTAGACCTCGCACTAAAGAACTCTGTGGTGGACATTTGTCCGACATTATCTTCAAAACATCAAATATTATTTAACATGATATAAAAATATCCGTTTCATGTAAAATAATTTTTGTTTTATATTTTAAGTTTAAAGTTCATTAATTCAATTATTCTTATCAAATGACCCTTTACTTATCTACTATGTTATGTCAATCAATAATTCCGCGTGCACAATAAAATTTTAGAGAAGTTTACAGATTGCTTTTTTTTACCTTACATTTGTGTTATAATAATATTTTTTCCCATCGTCCAATAGTGGGGGGGATTATTGGACACAGTCCAATGTATTCAAATATGATTCTACGCTCCTTCTGGACTATTCTTAATTCTATGATTATAAGTTTAAATATGGAGTTCTACCAAATAAACACCAAATCAATCAATAATTTATTGAGTTTTATTAATAAGCACCCTGTTTTATCTGCCGTCTTCGAACGTACGGTGTACAACTATGATAAATTATTTTGAAAATTTAATTCTGCTACTCTTTCTGAAAAAAACAAATTAAATCAGTTCAGTTTTGGGGTGCAAAAAATGACACAGCCAAACGTCAATTTCAGTTTTATATCGTTTTTAGCCAAAATCAGTCCGCCGGCGTCGTGCAGTTGTCTTTTTCGCACTACATCAGGGAGGCACCTGCAAGACAGTGACAAAAAGACAATGTTCAAATATCTATTCGTCAAAATTCTTACATACCGCAAATCCGTTCAATTCATTTTAGTCCCTGAATAAAAATAATGGTATTATTGGAGGGGGTGGTGCATATTCCAATATATTAAACCCTTTTATATAGTACAAAGATTAATTATTCAAGTAATTTTAAAGAAACCCTCAACATTCAATACGGAAATTCTATATAAATTATTTAAAGTTTATACAGTAGACACTATTTATAAAATAAATTTCACTATACAAATTTATAAAGATGAAAAAATATAAGAATTTGAGTTGAATAAGTCACTCAGATACTAAAATAATATTAAAACCCTTAATTACACACAAGTCATGATCAAAATAGCTTTGTCTTCAAA
This sequence comes from Micrasema longulum, assembly GCF_059751315.1. Lineage (NCBI taxonomy): Eukaryota > Metazoa > Arthropoda > Insecta > Trichoptera > Brachycentridae > Micrasema > Micrasema longulum. The sequence goes on along the minus strand of NW_028277318.1, from coordinate 369,448 downwards.
GGTGTCAAAAATTACAATAATCTTCCCAATAAACTAAAAACTATTAAAACAAATATATCAACAAAAAAAAAATCAAAGTAAATTTAAATTATTTTTTTCAACAAGTGTAAAAACTGCATTCAATTTCAATTAGTTTTAATGTATTATTATTTTCTGTTTTTCGTTTTATATTCTATAAGTTTTAATTTTTTTCTTATGTACTCGTTTATTAAAAATTATATAAATTCTAATAAATAAATAACTATAACTGTTTAAGTCACTCTCCAAGCACAAGAGTTAGTCTCTTTTGTTGGAGAGTTACAGTTATAACATTTACTAGATGTATAAAAGTAGATTTGTATAGAATAAAAAAACCTGTACCATTTATGAAATATATTGATAAATAAAAAAAATTAAAAAAATTATTTCGATACGATGTAAAACGAAGTTTTTGTTTATTTAGGTATAACGAATGGTATATATTTTAATAGCGCCACCTTTGAATTTTGATACGAACAATAAACTATAGCAATCAGAACTATTTAAGTATTGTGAGGCCGTAAAAATACAGTTCCTATTACTTTTGTTTTTGTTTAAGAGATGTCGCTTGAGTATTTAGTTTTAAGGCTTTGTAAGAAATTTATTAAACTAAATCACGTTAATAAAACTTATAAAGGAAACTACAACTTTATGTGTAATATATCATTTTTATGTATCGTATTAGCTCTATGATTTTGAAAAGTTTTGTAGTTTTGAAATTACTTCACGTGTGACGTTTCATGTTCTCTTCCCCTTCTTCTTGATGAGTCCTGCTAATTCGTAAAGCTAGGGTTTCCTAGGACAGCGGTGCCTGTATTTTAACGGTCGTAGTGAACGGTGATGCGGTGGACAGCCGTCGTAACGTCGACAAGAGAGTGGTTTCCTAGGGAAACGACCGAAATCAAAACGTATTTAAATAAAAGTTAAAAGTCATTTCAAAACACCTAAAATTAGGCGTTTTTATGAATAAATCTTAAGAGTTCATTTAAAACAAGTGTTAAATAAAATACAATAAAATAAAAGGCAAAAATGTAATAGTTCGGTGTTATGTTATGCATATAACTAATATGAATTCGTTTTTTAATGTACGCTATAGGAACTTCATTTTATTAACTATAAAGAAACTACAAAAAATAAGTTAAAATACACGCTCCATATAAAGGCGTTTTCTACGGCCGCGAGAGCTTTCAAAATAGCAGCCCGGGAAGGTAAATGAAATGCTCAGCAAAAACATTTAGTGCTCAAGGGATGTGAAGAATATTATTAAAAAGTCAGAGATTAACAAATTACAATAGGGATGAAGAATACCTTTAATAAGGGAATATTGAAGTCTAGGCATTTAAAGGGCTTGTGACCTGTTATTGTCTGGTTTAAGTGGCCACTATATAACAAACTGTATAACATTCACCATTTTGCCTATGTTTGAACATCCATATTTCTTCAATTCTTCCATATGTTGATTTGAGTAAAGTTAATGAGCTGAAACATTTATTGTTGTGAAGAGATTCATTTGACTGAATTTTCTTACATGCTACTCAGATACCAGTGAAACTTGGTACAAACTTGATTTAAGATTGATCGACGGTCGAAAAGGAATATTTGACGGGACAAGTTTTTATCAAAAGTTGCTGGAATATTGTTATGACACATTTGAAAAGACAAGTTTTGACCAAACTTGCTGGAATCTTGTTATGTCAAGAATGGTATTTCAGAATCCGAAAGTCATATAGTCATGATCAACACATTTCCATTTACATAAAAATATGGAGAGAATTCCTTTTTTTGTTTTATTTATTTTTATTTTATTTAAACTGTTATATTTAATCCCAGGACTTTTTTTCGGCACCACAACAGGCCGTAAGGCTCAATTACAGTGGTGAATTACAGCGCGGTACGCCCAGCCTTAAGAAAATCACATTTAATTTCGTGTTCTCACCAGGAATCGAACCCAGAATCTTCCATGTGTGAGCCAAATGTCTTAACCACTACACCACGAAGGCCGCCGAATTAAATTAGTGCATGACAAATATCCAAAAAAGTGGTTGATTCCAAACAACATTCAGATTGGTAATACTATCAAAGTCATAGAAAAATGATATATTTCACCGTTTTTGTCCGTGGGTTTCATGTCAATTTTAATTACGCATTTATCATTGGACGTTTTTCCGGCGATTTAAAAACTTTTAATATTGTCGAAGTGATAATACTCGGTTTAAAGGATAAACTTTTGATATGCCACTGAGGAATAAACATTAAAAATGAGTTTTTGTTGCACTGTCACTCGACAAAACCGTCTTGTCAACAGCTCTTTAAAAGTAAGTATGATATTAATATCTCATCCACTGCATAATGCTTACAATAGTTTAAACTGATTAATTATTAAATATCACAAACATTATACTATTATTGAATTGAATTTATTGAATTGTTTTTTTTACAGAACGAAAAGGCTGTTGATAATATATCGATATAATAAACCAATACTTTAACCCCTGAGGCTCTTTTATTTCACATAAGTTAACAGATGGAAGAGTTGAGAAAATGAAGATGTTTAAACATGGGCAGAACGCTTAAAGTTACACAGTTTGTAAAGGTAGCCACTTCAACCAGCCAATGACAGTACATAAGCCCAGTAAATACCTAGACTTCCATATGTCCTGCCCAAAATCTTTTCCCTTTGTTGCAAAAAAAATTGATTTGAATATCGGTTACTTTTTACCATGAGGAATCCCGCTAGTCGAAAAGCTAGTAAGTCATAAAACAGATTTTTATTTTGTTGGTTCAGAGTTGAGAGACAAAAAAATGCACCGGACTCTGATCTCCAGTCAATTGACATGAATTATTTGTCATCACATCATCTGACATCACATCATCTGTTTTTCTTGGCAAAAATAGCCAGTTATTTTTATTATTTATTAAAAATAAATATACTGATTATTATAACAAGATATTTTATTTAATATTTATATTTTTAAGAAGCTTCGTGTTTTTTGCTTTTTTGGTTTGTGTTTTTTATTGTTTCGTTTTTTTTTCTCCTTTTTTTGTTTTTGTGTTTTTTTGTGTTTTTTTGTTTTTTTTTCTCTATTTATTTTTTTTTTTGCTAAATAAACCCAAACTTGCATGATGTTTGTTTTTTTTTGTAAAAAACAAACATCATGCAAGTTTGTTGGATGGTAACTAGGAAGTTTGCTTTAAACTTGCCTCAAGTTTACAGAGTTGCAATCTCAAACTTGGGTCAAGCTTGAACTATTGATACTTCAAACATGATACAAGCTTGAGGCAAGTTTAAATTGCTATCTGGGTAGGTTACGCCTGAAAACAATTTTTCAATTTTCAAACTTCTTCTTGGACCAGTTGGTTTAATTACAATATTTGAGTTTGTCCAAATGTTTGTAGACAAAATACTGGATTTCACCCCCTCGGGAGTCATTAAGATTAACAAATTATAAAAAGGATTAAGAATACCTTAAAATATGGATGTTCAAACATAGGCAAGATGGTGAATGTTACACAGTGTGTAAAGTGGCCACTTAAACGAGCTAATGTCAGGTTACAAGCCCTGTAAATGCATAGACTTTTATATTGCTTTATTTAAGGTTTTCTTCATCCCTGTTGTAATTTGTTAATCTTAATGACTCCCAAGGGGGTGAAATCCAGTCTTTTGTATACAAAAATTTGGACAAAACTCAAATATTGTAAAGTCAGAGAGATTTAAAGTTTACACGGTGATTAAGAGACTATCATATTTGAATGCCGTAGGTTAGAAGAAAGCGGGTAAATCTCAATGCTTTTATGGGGTTTTGGATGATCTTAGCTCCCATAAGAAACAATTTATCAAAAAATCAAAACTCTAGAGACACCCCACCCCAATGTCATATATCTATATAGTGTGTATAAAATACTGTTCTAGTGCCATTATCCAGGCAGAAAATACTAGAATACGTTTGTATGAAGAAAAGTCCGACAGTGTTTCAAAATAAAACTACTTGAGTTCGGTGCGGATATGTGTGTGTGTGTGTGAAAGGGTGACTGAAGGGGAGGGTGGGTTTAGGTGTTAGTATTAGGGTGTGCGCGTGTGTTTGAGAAGTGAGAAGTAAAAGCTAAAAAAATATGTATGTCAAAACAAATTATATAGAAAAAGAATTAGTTAAAAATAGTTATTTGACAACTATTATTTTCATTTTAACCGTGAATTGATCTAAAAATTCATCGCGGTACGCTGGGATTGAAGTACCGAGTTCCGATTAGATTTTGATGATATTATTGATAAAGCACATTCGCGTTTTGACAAACCCAGAACGCAAAGTGGCCGTAGTTTACAAGCGGCTGGAATTCCACAAAGATATGAGTTGTTTATTTAAGGACAAGGATAATAAAAAGTCAGATTTTTATATCAGTTAAATTTTCAGTATTCAAAGTGCCGTCAAAGAAATATCTCCACCCAAAAACTTAAATTTGTAATGACAGTTTTAAATAAATATGCTGCTTACATGGTGTTTGTTCTGTGTCTGATTCCGCAAGGTAAAATAAATTCCAGTATCTATTCTAGAAGGCTTTCAACATTGTTAAACACTATTCATGCTTATTGCTTAGAATGAGGAAGTTCAATGATACGGGAAATTAGAGGGAAAAAAATGTTTTCTTGCACGCTGTAAAAAATAAAGCATTTAATCGTACGGCTTCTCAAAAATATATGAAAAAAATAATAAAAATTAACTGCTTTAAATTACGTCACAAGTTCATCTAAATCAACCAATCATTTCACTATTGAATGTCGGAATAATGATATTCCCCCTTTATTTTTTTTCTGATAAAATTTTAAAATCAGTATTGTCGTCCTCGTGGTCAGCGCGTTTGCCTACCGTTCAAGAGGTCTCGGATTCGATTCCCAACATAGTTGATATGAAATATTTACTAAAAGGGGTGATTCCTCACTAAAATATTTGATAGTCCCTGGACTGGTACCTGAAGCGTAAGACTGATCATCTTACATTCATGTAACAAAAATGATTAAGATACGCTGAGATTGGTGTACCAATGCAATACCCTATGCAACATTGGGTGTGGAAAAGGAATGATAAATAAAAAATACTTGTTTAACTACCTTAAATTTGATATTTCCGATCACTTATGAACTTGAAATTGTACTAACATTTTTAAAATACATGTTTTTACTTTGTGAAAATGAAAAAGTATCCTTAATATTATAATAGATAACGTGAATAGAACTATTTTCATAATACCTTAAGGAATATTTATTACTTGCTGACAAAATTGAAATGACTCAGAATATATTTATAAAATCCCTTGAATTTGATTGTACTGTCCATGCATTAAAGCTAGGGTTTCCTAGGACAGCGGTGCCCGTATCTTAACGGCCGTAGTGAACGGTGATGCGGTGAACAGCCGTCGTAACGGTGACTAGAAAGTGATTTCCTAGGAAAACGGTATTAAATAGTGTTGATAATACCGTTTTCCTAGGAAACCACTCTCTAGTCACCGTCACGAGTGCTGTCTACCGCATCACCGTTCACTACGGCCATAAAGATACGGGCACCGCTGTCCTAGGAAACCCTAGCTTTATAATATGTTGGTGGTTTGTATTGGGGCACCAGCAATGTGTGGATACACGATATGTATGTTGCGAACGGCGCAAAGCGGCCGACTTTAAAAAAATCGCCTATCTTGTGAGTCACACGTCATTGTACTGTAATTATATTGATCTCGAACATCGAATATAATTATGATAAAATAAAGAAAAAAATTACTTTTTAATTATCATTTACGGGGTGTTCTTTAAACCCTGTCACATCCGAAACTATGATGATCAGTGTGGGCAAGAAGACATATGAGCATATTTAAAAAAGTATTTAGGACAAGGAAAATTTTTAAAAATAAAATATTTAAAAAAACAAATAATTGCTTACTTCTGCAGGGGAGAAGTGAGGAGAGGGCTGCGCAGTATCAGACTCCCCCCTCCCCCCTCCTCGTTTCGCTCCTGCAGAAGCAAGCAACCATTTGCTTTTTTTGATATTTTATTTTTTTAAATTTTATTCGTTCTAAAAAAATATTTAAATGTGCCAATTTGTCTTCTCGCTCATACTGATCATCGTGGTTTCGGATGTCACAGGGTTTAAAGAACACCCTGTATATAAAAAAAAATCACATGCACCTAATAATATATAAATAATTCAGATTATCCTGTAATTAAACATGGCCCGAAGAGCCGATCAACTGAGGCATGTAGGGCCAATTTAATTAAGCCATGAAGGCAGATTTGTTAAAGTCCGTGGGGCCGATTTAATTGGGCCAAGAGAACAGATTCATTAAGACTCGTAGGGCCGATTACATGAGGCCTGAGTTGACAGCTAACTGTTATTATTTTACATTACAGATTATTTACTATGAAATTTGAATCGCTTGCATACTGCCAAATATTTTGCATAGATATACTTTCTACTGAATATGCTGTATAATTTTTAGGTTAATTTTATGAACATAAATCTTGTATAATTTTTTTTATATAAATCTTGGGTATAAGGAAATTCATGTTTTAAAAAAATATATATATTATGCCAAAATGTTAATATTATAAATGTTTGTTAAAGGCAGATTTGCCGTTTATGTTAATAAAATAAAATAAAATAAATATCTGTAAAATTTCTGTGGTTTTGGTAGCATTCTTTTGAGTGACAGATTCTTTTTTATTACATTTAAATTGTTCCGAACAACAACAAAAAATTGGTGTCTAAAGGGACGATATTTCTAGGTCCCCGAGATCCTTATCAACCGAGGCCTATTTATTTATAATTTTTTGTTTGACTAAATGAATCAGGGGGGACAAGCGCCCCACCCCGCCCCGCTGTGCTCTGCCTATGTTAGCCATCAAGTCTAAAACACTCGTCGGAGTTTCTGGTTCTATTTTACACGTACATCAGAACTGATTCTACATTCCCTCGGCCACGTACCAAAACATTTGTCACTAAAATAATAAATCATGTATTTTTTCTAGGAAGGACCCAAAACACTCTGACCTGCTGGACACAAAAAATGTTATCCAAAACACTATTACCTGAATATTGTCCTCCGAAAGAGTTGGAATGTAGCCTCAATAACTTCGTCACAGAAGCCTGGTTTGATGATGACCTAGAACAGTCTGTCCAGAACCTGGAGGAACCAATATCATTTGCTTGCATTACCTTATTTGCATTTAACTCAAGAAAAGGTCAGTTAAATATACTTATGATATTTTAAATTATAGTAGACTTGAATAAGATCTCGCTGTTTCCCAAAAGATAGTGTTATCTTTATCAAAAGGTAAAGATAACATTTAAAAACATCTAGTATTTTTACATTGGGCACTATAACAGTCAACTTCATTGTGAAGGTCCACCATTAGGTTTGAAATGACAGTTTATTATTATTCTGCCGAAGCATGTTTTTTTAAAAACGTTGAACATGTCGAATTTCCTGTCTGCAGCTGAAGCACATTTAACTCTTGTCGAGACTGGAGACTCGCGGTGACCATGCTCTATCGGAACATTACAGAGCATTATCACCATCATCTCTGCTATACGCCATGATCAGCTGTGTGTAGTGTATTATGAGCTCCTCAAACTCAACGAAACCATCACGGGAGATCGCTATCGACTACGATTTATGCGTTTGAGCCGAATATTGAAGGAAAAACGGCTGCAAGACAAAGAGAGACACCACAAAGTAATTTTGCAGCATAACAACGCTTGGCCACATGATTCGAGGCCATTTTAAACATACTTAGAAACGCTCAAATGTTCCTAGCCTACATAACTCCTTCCGATTACCACTTATTCCGATCGATGACTCATGACCTAGCTGAGCAGTAGTGGCGAGCCGCGATTTATTTTATAGGTAATCCACAAAAAAATATCATTAATTTGTGCCTTCATATAAGTACATAATGTGTAAGTAAGATAATGACTCTTTTTTCTGTGGTTCTGTGAAAATCAACTAAAACAATAATTATTATGAACCACGCGACATACGTAGCTTCATTATACACTATTTTAATTCAATACTTGTACTAAAGTTTATTAACAAATACCACAATAATATTCAGCAGTAACTGCCAACAATTGTCTTAATGGACAGCGAAAGAACGGCTAAAAGGATCTACAATGCGAATGTTGATGAATGCAGGAAAAGAGGAAGACCTAGAAAGACATGACAAGATGAAGTCAATCAAATACTTGAAGATGGATATGTCAAGAGTAGGAATAATCGGCGTGCGTGCAAGAGAAGATGTATGAATGTGGAAGCGAGGTCTGTATGCAAAGACAGAGTGATGTGGCGATCTATCCTCTCTACCTACACCTACGGGGAAAGGGAGTGATGGTTTGTTTGTTTGTTTTATTTAAACTACAATATTTCAAAGTTCCTGGACTAGCATCTGAAGCTTGAGACTGATCACTTTAACTCATGTAACAAATGATCGAACTACGCTGCATTTGGTTTACGAGTGTACTACCCTATGCACCACTGGACTTGGAGAGGGGGAAGATTATGGTTTCATCGCTTACACAGCATCTTCAAAACTGAATTTTTATTATGTAAGTAAATAATACCTACAGTACAAGAATAACAAAAGCGGCATTTGAAATAAGATGACGGGCTTTAATTAAACCCAACATGGTTTCCACTACACACGACAAAATGACACTGAATTTATCTACTGCTGACTGTAACGCGGTACAAATTACTAGTACATGCATAAACACATATGTTTTCCTACACAACACATATGTAGTTTACCCTGAAGTCGGCTTCTGAAACGGTAGCCAAAACGTAGGAACAAATCGAGTCCACACCGCATCACCCAAAAAAGACTCCTATACCCAGTTCGGACGATCGATTTGCACGTCAGAATCGCTTCGGTCCTCCATCAGGGTTTCCCCTGACTTCGACTTGACCAGGCATAGTTCACCATCGTTCGGGTCCCAGCGTACACGCTGTCAGTGCGTCCCGATAATCGCACGGGGGCTTTCTCGAAACGCCTCGGGAATGCGGCGACATATTGATACCACCGAGAACCTTATTTTATCTTTTCTTTCAGAAGAAGCACCACTTCAAACTGTAAAAGGATGTGCGGATGCTATAGCTACAGGGGACCTTTGCAAGTTGTTTATGGAAAAACAAAAAGCTAGAGGCATGACCGATTCCGAGTGCCTTGCCTGTACAGAAAACCACTGTAACAGTATTAATACATTTAACTCAAGACTAAATGCGTTGCCAGCGTCTCCTCGATTAGGTAAAATAAAAACATAATATATCATTTATACATACAGGTAACCCCCCGTTTATCGCGACCCCGGCGAGTGCTGACTGCTGACTCGTTATAACTTAAAACGCGATATTTTTCGCAATGTAGTGACGTTCTTATTCTTAGAGGTGAGGGTCAGTGCTATTTATTTATTTATACTTTTACATTGTTTGTATTCTTTTTTTATACATAATAATGTTCCCTCACTGGGGTGTCCCGTGCCGAGGGAAACATTTGACAAAATTTGAAACATGCGTAAGATTAGCTATTTAACAAAGTCAACATAATAATAACAATAAAAAAACGTATTTAATCCAATTAACCTAATTATCATTAACATAATAAACGATAAAAAACTAAAATAATCATAAAAAACACACCAATTTATATAGAACAAATTTCTTAAACAGTACACACATTTTACCTATTTGGCTTGATCCACTCATCGATCCGTGCGCACCTCCACTATCCATTTCTTAATAGCAATTTTATATTGTGAGAACTCACTAATTGTCCTTATGGATAATGGAAGTAGATTGTACACTTTAACCGAGTAGTGGGCCAATCCTCTTTGACCGAAGGATGTATTTAATTTTTTGTACGAAAGCTCCTGACGTCACTGCGACCTGTGAAGATCTATTGTGACGAAAAGAAACTAAAAATAATCGAAACGATAGAAAAGAGTGGTAAAATTGCAGTTCAGGGTAGGGATTTTAAATTGCCGGAGATCGGAGAATTTGTTTTTAATGCAATGGTTGGTTTGATCGGTTTGAATAATGATTGCATTGCCTTCAAATAAAATTAAAATCATCTGAAAAATATCCGAAAGAGTTCCGTGATAAATCCCCCGTTGATCGCGAAATTTCGCTTATTTATTTGACGGACTTATGCAGTCCATTCTAACAATGGTAAATACAATTTCTTATAATAAATACTTACACCAAAAAAGTCCAGATCTTGTCTCGAGTTTACGATACGGCACAATCGGGACATTGGTTTGTGCCATAGTTTGTGCTGTGTTGATCAAGGGACAGCACAGCACAAACGCGGTTGTGTCCAGAACAGGGGTAGTTTAAACTACGCCAGGGGTAGTGTTCTGGATCTTCTCTACCCCCTAGATAGTATTTAATTTGAAGATTTCAATTTTTGTCTTTGCTTCATATAATGGCCACACTGATGATCAAATGGTGTATAAAACTGCTTCAAAAACAGAAAAAAACGAATACAGTTTAGTCAATTCAACCTTCAATAATGATCTTAATGCAAAAAAAATTATTTAGTTGCACGTGTTCGTATTTGTTTGACGTTTAACCATCGGTGTGGTCAAATATGAAGCAAATAAACAAATTAAAAATTTCAAGTGAATCAATCTCTATGGGGTAGAAAAGATTTAGAATACTACCCCAGATGCGTTATTTTTTCACTGCTGAAAGTTAAACCTTATTTAAATTAAAATCATTTCATGTTAATCATTAATTTTTCAAAACGTTATTATTAATTTTGTGGTATTTAGCGAAGAAATAGGTACATCAATGTTGATCTTACAATTTTATTTTTTTATCATCTTATTAACTGTGTGGCTGTGATGTCACACGAGTCTGCATAAGAAACAAGTCGGTTATTGGTAGTGAGCGGAGCTGCACGCATGTAAGATGACTGGCGTATTTATGATTTTCAATTTATTTTGACAGAAAAGAGCCCAATTATACTTTTATTTTTGTTTTTGTAAATTTTGGAAGAAGAGTTATTAAACAGCATGTCTCTGTGTTTTTTTTTCAAGTGTCTCAACTTCATAATATTCCATATTTTGTTTGTGGTAACACGATGTTGCATCACCCCACACAAAGGATTTTTTTATCACAGCCTTTTAAGAGTTTAGATCTGTTGGTTTAAACGTGCCTACCGTGCAAGAAGTCTCGGGTTTGATTCCCGACTTGGTTGACATGAAATATTTATTTAAAAATGTGTTTTTACAATAGAATATTTCTTAGTCTTGGACTGGTACTTGAAGCGTAAGACTGATCATCTTACCTTCATGTAACAAAAATGATCGAGATCAACTGCGATTAAGGTACCTACCATTGCAGCGCTCTATGCACCATTCGATGCGGAAAGGGAATGATGATTATGATGAATTATATTTTAAATCTAATTGCTAAAGACACGAAAAAACCATCAGCTCATGCACACAACGCGAACGAAAGAACCACCCCTGATGAAATTCGGGAGCCACTAAACGGCGTCTAGCAAAAGTACTAGAAACGTTGCTGCTCGCGCGTGTGACACATGAAATTGTCTCTTTCGCCCCCAAATATATCTGTAGTAACTAGAGTGAGACGTAAAGAGTGTATAAGACAATTATATATTCGGTTCTCTTTTACGTCATACGCCGCGACATGCGAAACGTAGGTGAATTTTATATTGTATTGGCACTTTATTTGCGATTTCTGTTAAAATGCTTTTATTTATTAATTATTATTAATTATTAAAAAAAATAACCGATACTTATGTAAATGTATAATGGAGGAATATCGAAAATCTTAAAACAGAATTTATTATATTTATAAAAATATTCAAGTTATCAAGTCGGCCTCGTGGTGTAATGGTCAGCGCGTTTGTCTACTATGCAAGAGGTCTCGGGTTCGATTCCCGACACGCTAGATATGAAATATTTATTTACAAGGGTGTTTTTACAATAGCATATTTTCATAGTACCTGGACTGGCATCTGAAGCGTAAGACTGATCATCTTGCCTTCATGTAACAAAAATGATCAAGATAAGCTGTGATTGGCGTACCAATGTAGTGCCCTATGCACCATACGGTGCGGAAAAGGAATGATAATGATAATGATTAGCTATACGTCACCGGAAAAGATTGGTACACAAATTCGTGCTCCATTAAAATATATATAAACAATAATAATAATAATAATCACGATTTATTAACAAAAATTACAATTATTTTATCTACTACATGTTTTAGGTAATAGATTTATTTGGAGTTTGTCTAGTCTGCCTAAATAGGTACAACCTGTTTTACAGCAGACATTTGTATGCAAAATAACAATAACATGACTACCTACTATGGTCCTTAAAATGTAATATGGTTAGAATGACAGTTGGCAGAAAAAGTGACGACATAACTTTGTAGTAACGTCAAAAGAGTTATTTGTATCTGGAAAATCATTTGTATCTGGCGTGTTAATTTTTTTTTTTATTACAGTGCTTGAAACATAAATCAACATTAATATATAAAATCAGCTTTAAAACTAAAATAAAACTCAAATAAACCTAATTATTAACGACGTTCTTACAAGGTAACATCATTTTGCAAATACGTTAGAGATAGGACAAATTGATCAATGCAAATTGATCGAATAAAAAAATTATTCGTTTGATGTTGTTCATAAAAAAAGTATAAATGTTTCATTTTTTAGTGAACAATTATGTTAAACATACTATAATAGGCTTGTGTTTTCGTTTTTTATATCAATTTTCGGAAACAGAGCTTCATGATTACGTGAAATAACTGATAAAATCTATTTGATCAGTGATCAGTAATTTCCCATCACTTATGAAGTTAGTTTGACAGCTGTCGTTCTAATCAAGCTATATTTTAAGGACTATAGTTATACAATATTTAATTATACTATTTATTATGAAATATTTTTTAGTAATGTCATTGTCTTAATTTTACGTTTTTAAACGTGACGTTATTTGGAAAAACCTCACCGGAAATTATTCATAGAGCATATTCATTTTTTGTAAATATCCAAGAAATGCGATAGAAATTGGCTTCGGGTTTTAGGAAAACAACGAAATTCACTCGAAGCCGTTGAATACATGTGTATGTATGTATTGTACGGCTAATGTTATACACGTCTGTATACAAATTGCAGGTATGTGTAAGTGTGTATTGTACTATCTTATCAATTGATAGGTGAGTAATGAACGGGCACACCCGAAACTAGCATCAAAGGTAGAACATCTACAGAACTCAGTGCGCTCGAAGAACTACAACAGTTAACATTATTATTAGGTAATTAGAAAAACAATTGGTTTGTTATTCGCAAAATGGCGTCAGTGGGAAAATATGGAGCTGTAGCTCTTCTTGTTGTTTGCCTGTCCATGCACGGTGAGATATTTAATGAATATTTCTTATTTATTTACCAGTTTATCTGTTTATCAAATAAAAATATATTACAATGTGTGATCGTAATATTCACGTGTCCGGGCAGAACAAGGAAAGAAGTTTTGTGGGTGAAATAAAACCGAAAACCAGTATTTTTGGTGTTTTTTACTCTTTGGAAATTCGGAGATTAGTCGGTCTCGTGGTATACTGGTTAGCGCGTTTACCTGTCATGCCTTAGGTCCGAAGTTCGATCCCCGGGAGAATCGATGTGGGATATGTCTTTAACAGAGTAACTTTTCACTTAAGTATTAAATCGCCCCTCTATCTTAAAATTTAGAAAAACTAGTTGTTTGGCATATATGTATGATACAAATTATGAAGATACGTTGCGATCCGAAAAGCAAAAGAGTGCCCTGTGCACCACTGGGTCTGGACATGAAAATTATGATGATGACCGCCATCTTGTTCCGTAAAAATAAAGTAACGAGAATATTTTTTATTGCTATTATGAAAATCGTACAGGGTAATATGAAATGTGGGTATTTATGTACCTAACGCATAAAATAAATACAAATAAAAAAATAAACACAATGTGAGTACTTATATATCATCTCTCTGTTGCAATAAATTTAGATCTTTATTTTTTTTATTTCACGTTTTACATAACACTTTTTTTTTTAAATATGAATACCTCAATGGGCGCTACCCGTGTCGAGGCATTCATTAACATGATTTTTTATTATTCCCTATCTTTACTATGGCTAAAATAATACATATTCATACTTAAATCCACAGAGATATATATATACATAAATAATAGTAGAAGAAAAGAGAAGAAAAAAAACGAAGAAGAAGAAAAAGAAAACGAAATTATATTATTAGTACAGCTCACATGCTTAACAACTGAGCAGCATGCAAACATTACTGTCAGTTTCCGGTGGCCTAACATCCGCACAAATGCCAAATATACGAGTATATGACTTATATTCATCGAGACACTGTGTGTTAGTCATTTGTATTAACAAGTTAAAATTACTCCCTAGGGAGTAAATCCAGCCATATCTTACATGGTCAAGTTAGTGCAGGACATTGGTAAAATAAACCAAAGGAGAATACAAAATGCCAAACACTTTTCAGTGGAACAGAAGGCCTGTTGATGACTGCCAACAGGCCAGCTTCTTCTAAAGAGTTTTAAGTGGTTTCTTCTTCACAAGAGCAAATGCTAAGAAATTCCTGATTGGCCCACTGCAGAATATCCTTCCTGATCCCAACACTGAAAGAGAAAGTTGAAGTTTCTAAAGGGCAGAAAAAATTGTAACGTAATAAGCAAGGTAAATAATAAATGGAACTACAGAGCAAGTCTACGAACATTTGAACATACTCAAAACATTGTTGATAGATGGTCGTTTTAATTCATGACCTCAGAAATGAAGATAGGGGAGACCAATGTGGTTTGACACAATTTGTACATTTTTGGTCATAACAACTATGATTTTAGAGATTGGAATATGAACATTTAGTTTTCAAAAAGCGTATTTTATCATTTTTTATTTTTAAGCCATAAACCCGCTAAGCCTCTACTTTGAGGCTTGTTAGCAGGTGAGATAGAAAGGATATGGAAGGAGATAATGAAAAATTCACCACAACACCCAGACCAATTGAGAAAAAAAACTTTCTTGGTTGTTTTTTTTGCAACTGACGGGAATCGAACCCGCTACGTCAGTTTCACAGTTGGACGTCTAACTGACTGCGCCACGGCGCGGCGCTTGTCCTTTTAATTATAAGCAAAATAGTACTAATTGATCACATATCGGTGAAAAATCAAACTTTTTGTGAGCATTCCAACTGCGACAACCCTCCTCGTACCGAGATAACGCTAGCCCAAAGCAACAGTGAGAAATCTCTGAAAAACATTTTCTGAGATAATCGGACTTCGAGGTATGCAAAGGGTTGACTAAATTAAATTATTTGAATCAGATTATGAATTCTATATTTTCTCATCAGTTAACTATCTAAATTCAATATTTTATTATTTGAAAACGTTCATGTATTTAATTTATGAACATATCTGCTTGTGAAATTTAAAATTCAAAATTTCGGGTTTGTCTCAAAGTCTGATAAGTTGAAACAGCTGTCAAGAGGCTTGAAACACATTATTTTATCATCATTGATAATGTCATTCCCTTTCCGCATCTAATGGTGCATAGGGCACTACATTAGTGGACCAATTGCATCGTATCTTGATCATTTTTGCTACATGAAGGTAAGATGACCAGTCTTAAGCTTCAGGTACCAGTCCAGGGACTATGAAATATTCTAGTGTGAAAACACCCTTTTAAATAAATATTTCATATCAACCATGTCGGGAATCGAACCCGAGACCTCTTGCATGGCAGGCAAACGCTCTTGCCATTACGCCACGAGGCCGACATTATATTATTTTGTACAGGTCTAAATCTTTATAAAAGACTTTGTAAGTGGATGTTTATTTTAATCATATTAAAAACAAATAAATAACTTCTTTGAGATTAATCAAGTTATACAACTAACACAATAATTTGAGAAAACGCATCGAAACAATAATATATATATGTACCATTTTAAAAAAATGTTTTTTTTTTCTCAATGAATTAAGGACACTTGCATTTATTAATTTTTCCGCGCATCGTTGGATTAACTAGCCGATTATTTCAGCTCATTTCTTCATTCAAATACGGTTAATATATTTTGAACATCTTTAATCCAGAGACCGGTCCAATCCGGTTTTTTACTCCTAAAGTATGCTCGCAGATCACACAATTTATTGAAAAACAGTATTTCAAACATTATTTCTTAAGGGCTATTTTCCATTGAGATGATACTTTTGACATATGACAATAATTACTTTTATGCGTCATATTGCAGGTCATGTGGCGCTCGAAGCGGCTATTTTTGGCATTATTAATTTCTAGAACAAATGAGCCAGTTGACATTTCAATAATGGGAATACCTAATACGTACTGAATTCATTGTGCTATTTTTTTATAATCTTTAATAGAAGTTATGTATTTAAGTAATAGATAATATAGCTACATAATAAATTATATCACAAAGTTTTTGAGTTAATTGCAAAGATGAGAGTTGTTATATCAAACAAAACTACATATAGTACATATTACGAATAGCAATTTATAGTATATATTACTTATATTATGTACCTACTATGTAGGTACAAATACATGATATTTTTTTATGGCTTACCGGTATATAAAATCACCGTTCGCCACTGCCACATGATCGTGTTGCAAAACAAGCTCAAACTAGAATATTGCTATATTTTTAGCTGATATGTATCTTGAGATTTAGTCATTGTGTCAACTCATATTTGTGTCAACCCACCGAGGTCTCCCCTACACACGAATGTCCCAGTGCCGTCATACGAAAAATGACATCACTTTAATTTGTCAAACCATCAAATTAAAAACACTATTTCGTGATTCTATTTCACACACAGAACTGTAGGTATTTTATAGCATATAACCAGAAATGGACGAAGAAAATCCAGCAAAAGGAACAAACATGATCAATAAAATATTAGAATGCTGATATTAAATTAATAAATATTAAAAAACCTACATTATCTGCATTTTTTTTCGTGCCCAGGCGGATAGAAAATATAGTTCTGTACGTGAAATGGAACCAGAACCCTGGACGAGCATTTTTGACTCGATGGCTGCTCTCAGGTAAAAATCCTGAATACGAAAATTGCGTGGAGATGCACGAGAAGTGCCATTCTTGAGGTCCTGGGTTCGGTTTCTAGCTCGGTAGACGTTTTGATTTTAAAAGTTGTTGAAGCTGTAATATTTCATTGTAGCGTAAGACTGATCACCTTACCGGTCTGTAATAGATGATCGAGATACGCTGCATTCGATTTAACGGTGCACTGCCCTATGCACTACCGGTTGCGAAAAAGGGAATGATGATAGTGAGAATTTTAACACTAGAATATTTCATTGTGTCTGTAGCATAAACCATCTACGTGCTTAAAAACATGCAAAGGATGTGAGCGATCACAATGAACAATAATGAACATGCTTAAGCTATCGCAGTCATAAGTCAACGCGTGTGTAATCTCTAAGTCAACGCTCGAGTCCATTTGTTTTTTTGTTTTCCTCGTAGATGAATACAGTTCATTGGCGAAAAATCTGGGTTTACTATAAAAAATAATACAATATATTGCATTTGCAAAATACGAGTAGTTAGGAGTATCTTATACAAAAAAGTGTAAATTAAATTACAATTACTATGGCGACTGCTTTTCTTGACATTTGGCTTGCCAATCACCGCCGCCAGCTAAATGCAATAAATAACATGATCAATAATAAATAAAAATAGCAATTTTGGAATATTTGCCATATTTACACTGGTGAAATTCAAAGCAGCAGGATTATACGTCGCGAAACGTTCATATTTTGACATTCAATATTAGGTGTTCACGGATGTTCTATTGTGATCGCGAATACGATAAACAACCATGGTGAGAAATTGTTATCACGTCGCTTTTCAGCACGTCGATAATTATTTGTGATTGAGCTACTGGACAGCTGAAGCGTAAGACGGACATCGTTCCTTCGTGATACGCTTCGGTTGGTTTACCAATGCAGTGCCCGGTGCACCATTTGGTGTGGAAAGGAAATTACGATTATTAAAACATTACGACAAAATAAATTATTTTAAAATACGTCTAAAAAAATAATGATATTTACAAGAGTGCTTGCAAGGTAAACGATTTGTGGATACGAATTGTTGATTTTACAAATAATATTTTGTCCACACCCATTTTCATAGAAAACATGAGGCAATATTTGAGAAAAAAACCGCAAATATTGAAAAAGTCATAAATATACGCATTAACCAAATAAACTTTGAAAAGCATTTTAGTAGATACTATTTACACTACATATATCTTAGGTTATAATTTTATCAGTTTAAAATATTATGGATTTAAGATAAGATTATAATAGGAATGTTTATTAAAAAGTTTTACCGTTTTAGACCTTAATAAATTCTTGTAGCTATAAAAAAGGTTTGTATTTTATATTGCACTGAAGGAATTATTTGAAAAAATCTTTAAAAAAAATTTAATGGCTCATTTCATAAAACCAGAGTCTTTAACCGATGAAGAATGGACAAAATACTTGTATATAATATTTTGGGCATGCCCAAATGTTCGCAGACAAAGACTGGTGTCCACCCTAGGGCGGTGATGAGTAAACTTTTCAGCTCAGCGGTGTCGAAATTTTGGAAAAACGTGGCTTGATTCGGGTGCCGTGTCACATCTAGGAATATTAATACTTTTTGCAGTTCGAGTAAATCAAAGAGAAACTAAGTCAATCTAATAAACGAAGAAAACGCATCGCTCGTTCTCGAGCGAAGATTGTCCGTAAACAATGCGTGTCACCCAAAATGTCTGTTTGCAAAACGCGTGTCATATGTTACCCATAGCCGCCCTAGGGAGTCGTCTAAACACCTAAAATGATATATTAAGGTGATTCGAAACGAAAATATGAAACTAACTAATTCATAGATGGCACTTTTATTTTTTTTTATTAAAAATTCAGTTTGTACGTTTATTTTCAATGGAAATTTTACAAAACTTGGTTTGCGGAAACTTTACACTATATTGATTGTAACAACTACCATAACAATATAATTTAGGTCTTATTCAAAAAATGGTGTACAAAACAAAAAATAACTTCTATTATTTTGTTGTTTTGTACACCATTTTTTTACAAATGTAAAGGACCTTAATTGTATTGTTATGGTATTTGTTACAATCGATATAGTGTAAAGCATATGATTAAGAATAGTCCAGAAACAGCATACGCACATCAAACAGAAGGCGACTAAACTACTCATAAATGAGTAGGCTTACGTTTTGACCCATTAGTTTATTTGTAGACGTCGCTAAGTACGCAACTCCTGATTTGAATTCAACTATGCCGTGTTGTCCTTTTAAAGTGTATAAATACTGCTAGGATCTTAAAGAAACAGGATGCAATCACATTTCATGTGTAATTAGCAAATGAATGTGCATGTAACAAATGCATTACTTAAAATAGAATTATTTTTCCATCTGTCAGATTATCGAAGAAACAAAATGAACATTTCGTTAGTGTTACCAGGGTAGAATTTTTTTTACCCTACTATGCTCATCTAATGAGAGAATTCATGAAAATTGGATCTCGGATTAAACAACTCTGTGGTGGACATTTGACCGAGATTATCATCAAAACATCAAATATTATTTATCATGATATAAAAATATCCGTTTTATGTAAAATAAAATTTGTTACAGTTCTGTGTTAAAAATAAAACTTCTAAAAATAGGTTTCCACCCCGGATGAGTGCTTTCGACTGGGTGGCCACTCTCAGATAAAAATCCTGAAAACAGTAATCGAGTGGAGATGTAGCGTAGTAATTGGCAAGTTTGTCTACTATGCTCGAGGTCCTGGGTTCGATTCCTGGCAGGGTGGACACAATTTGAGAATCAAAAAATGCCCTATGTAAATATGGAAATCAACTACCTATAGGCAGAATGTTGAATGTTACAAAATGTGTAAATTGATCAGCCCACCTGGCTGCGGTAACGGATCATATAAGTTGTGTAAATGACAAAATTTCCAAATATTCAACAACTGAAAAAAAATCAAAAATTCCAAGTATATAAATTTTAAACTTAGAATCAGTCATGAATTTTTAAACTATGAATTCATACTAAAAACATTAAATTTGTTAAAACTTAACAATAGAAGAAAATTACAGACCTTTTAAATTTAATTTAAAAGGTCTGTAATTTTTATTATATTATATATTTTATTTATTAAAATTTATTCAAAATTGTAAATTCAATATGGGATTGCCCTGAACCCCCTCATCAACTTCAGGGTGCCTGGAAGAATGACTAAACAGGTGCCACCGCTTTGTATCAACAATTCACGGACAGTGTATACTTGTCATGCCGTATTGAACAGACTTCATGAACTCGGCAATAGTTATTCCCACGTATCGGATATATTTAGTGCAGGGTATTGTTCCTATAGAACAAACCATTTGAACTTTTTCAAAGATGATGAATGGTAATCATATTTATTTTTTTATACATTTCATAGTATAAGCATTTTTTTTCACTTTGCCCAGCTGTATGAAACCGTACTTACGATTTTCTTTTTATATTACTTTAAAATATTTTATTATTTTATTTGTTTTTTACATTTACTGAATGTGTTGTATAATTTTTAGGTGAATTTTTTTTTTATAAATCTTGTATAATTTTTAAGTTTATTTTTTTATAAATCTTGGGTAAAAAAAAATTAAGTTTTTTTAAAAAAAAATATTAAGCTAAATATATTAGTATTATAAATTTATGTAAATAGCAAATTTGCCGTTTTTGTCAAAAAAATAAATAAATAAACTTCTTATTTGAAAAAAAAAAACAAATATTTATATAATCATAATTTGTCTACTAAGTACATGGGTACCCAAAATACTGTTAATAATTTATCTTCTCTCATGAGAATGAGGTAATCCTCTTAAATATTTCTTTGAAATGGATGATCTATATGTGAAAATGATTAATATTTAAACAAACAAAAATTTAAAAACTAAACAGTATACCTCACTAAAAAACAGGCAATATTTTGTGCAAACCAAGGTGTGGAATTTCTTTGTACAAATAAAATCGAATATTAATCAATAAATATATAATAGTATACAGAATTTTTTTGCATTGTTAACCAAAGGATATTTTAATTTTAAAAATGCAGTTTTAATTTATAATTAAATGTAGAAATTCGCTAAAATAGAGACGATTTCGGAACTTTTTTTATACGTACAAAAAATAAATATATGCGTTCTTATGATATTTTAGGAAATCAGGATATTTGTATTTTTAAGACCATTTCAACGAGTTATACGTAAACCACGATGTGGTGATGATAAAAGGTGAATCTGCCATCCTAGCCACAGGACCACAACCCGGTACTTCTTACTTTCTCATCGGGTCACTTGTTTTTTATTATGTATAACTGTCTATTAAAAAATGAAATTTTATTTTGTTTTGTTTTGCTTAGCTTCCAGTGCAAACACAACCAGTTGTTGGCAACAAAGGTCCAGAGAGGGTCCAGCGTCAGAATTGGACGGACCAGGAAACCAGGTCAGGTGCGAACCCAGAGGATCTGTGTCCTTGGTGTGGCTGGATGCTCACGAACAGCAAACCATACTGGGTCCAAATACCTCTGAAGGCTTCGACTATGTCTGTTTGAAGTTGACTGCCAGTAATCCGAAAATCGGTATGTTGTCTTCTATTTGGAATAGGGAACTAAGTTAGGAAAAAATTGAGAAAGGAAGGCAGGAAAAAAAGAAAGACAGAAGAAATTCTGTGTTTTTAAAAATATGTGTACATTTTTACAATCAATTCTGAAATTCAAGTATGATGTTGATCATGTACAGTTCATGGGTTTTTAGATACTTGTAATGTGTTTCTGGATTGTTACACCGTATATCTACCTACACATCAGCCCAGATGATGGACACTGTAACGCTGTCCGAAACGTCGGCAGTGAGGAAACTATACATGACACAACTATCCAGAAACACGTCTCTTCTTCAGTTAATGTGTTTTGCGTGATTTCAAAAAAGGGAAATACCCTTGGAAAAAGACTTCACACTTCAAATTTTACAACAATAAAAAATATACTAAAACGGTATTTATCTAATACTAATTTAAAAAAAGGAAAACATGTTAGGCGAATTATAATTTTAACTTAATTATATTTGAGGACAATAAATATTTTTTATTGGAAATATTAATACAGGAAGCAGAAATATGATCTGACGGTTTTAAAGTAAAAACAAAATCAAAAGTGACACAAAATGTTTTATTGTTTATTACCGAAGGGTGTTCATGTAAATTAATTCAAATAACACCAGAACAACCGATTTCAACTGTTTAAGATCTGAAGATAACGTCCTTTAAATGATGTCCTTCTTTGACCAAGCATTCTTCCGGTCTAGCACTGAAGGTGTCGAATACCTTTTTTAACATTGCAGGAGTCAGGTTGGCAATTTCTTTGCTTATGGCTTATTTCAGTTCGTTCGGTGTGTGGGGTTTGTTTGTGTAAACTCTTACTTTAGGGAACCCCGACAAGAAAAAAACACAACTGCTAAGGTCTGGGGAGCGAGCTGGCCATGCAATGTCTCCGTAACACGAAAACTCGGCTACAAAACTTGCTTCTCAAAAAGCCCATCACCTATTTGGCTGTATGCAGTTGCCCCATCCTGCTGGAACCACATCCTCCTGCGTACTAAACGATTTCTCTGAAGTTCATTGATCAGGAAGTTTTCCAACATCAACAGATAACGTTGTGAATTGATCGTAATGGTTCGACCACCCCCTTCAATGAAGAAGCCCAATGACACAACTTTTCATTAGACCACACCATACAGTAACTTTAAGACTGCAAAGAACGTTCATGCAGTTCTTCAGGATTTGTAGCTGACCAATAACGAAAGTACTATTTGTTGACATAACCATACAGATGAAAATGTGCCTCATCTCTCATCATGAAAAAAGCAAATGATTTCCACTCTTCAGTCGCTAGGCTTTAACTGCTGGACAATACCCATTTTGTATGGGTGGAAATGCAGATCAAAATGCAATATTATTCTTACCGAGTGGTCTGACATGTGCAAAGCAGCAGCTTGTTTACGGGCCGACCGCCGAGGACTGGCTTCCACTGCTTCTCTTACTCATCGATATTCCCACCACCCCCCACCACCTACTTGCTCAACAGTGCGGCGGTGGAAACCGTCAGATCATTTTACTGCTCCCTGTATAATGTATTTATTCAAATAGTTGTATAAAAAAAACATCATCCTACAGAACGATGCTATATACCCAGCATCCTTAATCTCTTTCGGCAACTCTAATTTTAGTTCTTTATGGTACAGATTGTTCTAAGTTGCCTTGATTTTTGTTTTTTGGTGTCTGAAACATTCACCGCCCCTCGTATTTTAGAATTTCAATTTCGTTATTGGATACTCTTAAAAGAATTACGTTTTAAATATTCCCTATGGAATTTGGTATCTTTTCGTTCAGTACTTTAATTTCAGTTCTACTGACATGCATACAGTCTATTGGTGGATTTATGAATGCACTATCCTATGCACCATTAAGAGCATAATAATAAGGAGGCCAACAGTTTGTTACAACTTACAAGAAAAAAGTAAAAAAACAAAGGATAGAAGAAAGATTAAATTTTATCCAGCTATACTATATTATAGAGCTACTGCAAGTACTTTAAATGTCTAATTAAAATATCACATTTAAGCATTTTTTATGCCACTCCCCTTAAACTCAGTTCATTTATCACAATTTGAAATATTATCTTATCATAATTAATTTTTAAATAAGTAATTATTTATCAAACTGTTACTTGACTCTTTCGGGGATTATGATAACATTTTATTGAATGCCTATCGAGAAATACAGTTAATTTAAAATATGCAATCGATGATTGTAATAGTTAATTTGAAATTAGCATCCTTGTTTTATAATTAATGTAAGTATTTTATTGCAGTGGAGATAACAGAAGTGCATTTTTTCCCATCAGATATAAAAATATTAAATTAATGTTAAAGTTAGAAAAAATAATGTTAAATTCCAATGCAATATTTTTAATGTTTTATAGGTAGATTTATTCAAAATGGCAAAACGATTTACATATAATTATTAATAACTATTATTTAGCCTGGCAATTCATATTCCAATGAAAATGAATGCATTAGTGCTCCAATGCAGCGTATCTAAATCATTTTTCGCATGAAATGCAAGGTGATCACTCTTACACTTCAGGTGCCAGTCCAGGGACAGATAAATATTACAGTGAAGAATCACCTTTAAAACTATTTTTTTAGCGTCAACCCTGCCAAGAATCGGAACCCAGGTGGATCGCGCCAACCGCGAGGCGGACTTATCTCCACTCAATTTACCTTTTCTGTACTTTTACCTGAGAGTAGCCATCGAGTCCTCATCCAGGATTCTGGTTCTATTTCAGAACTGTATTCATCATCCGCCTAATGGTCAGATGATCAACGTGTTCAATTTAAGGTATTGAAAAGGGGTGTTTTTACACAAAAATACTTCACAGGGACCATGACCTGAAGCGTAAGACTGATTGTCTTACTTTCATGTAACAAAAATGATCAAAGTACGCTGGGGTTGGTGTACTGATTCAGTTCCCAATGCACCATTATATGCAGAAAGGGAATGACGATGATGATTTTTCATCAAAACCATGTGAAAAAACAACAAATTCTAACATATTGTGTGATGATAGGCTAACTGTATTTTTCTAGCTGGTGATTCTACAGATGTTATCAGAGGATGTGCTCTGGCTAACGCAGCAAAGAATCTGTGCAATGCTCTCATCGAGACCGAACTGGCCAGGGATAAGAAGGATGTCCACTGTGATATATGCACAGGAGACTATTGCAACAGTGCTGTAGGAATCAATGTATCCGCAGTAACACTTCTTGTATCAGTGTTCCTCGCCAAATTTTTAAATCATTAAATAAATAAACACAACACAAATTATTATTAAGCATTTTTTCATGTCATTACTTTACAATGAATTAAACTGATTTCTTATTACAGTTTTATTTTATTTGGGAAACCAACTGGATTATATATTTATGACCAAGTTTTGTGCTATTTTCACTGATTCGAGGGTTAAATTAGAACCTCCCCAGAATTATATTGCAGTATGATAGTTTGCTTTGCCAAAAAGCAAAATAGATTTGCCTCATAAATTAATCCAAGATGTTGCTTAAGATATATCCTTATAATAGTATAAATGTATGCAGATTTTCATATCTGTTTGAATGTTTCTTTAATGTATATACAGTATAATGGATACATAAAAAGAAAACAGAAATATACGAATACTTATAGTAAATGGGGAAAGATTAGGTCAGGAATGAAAGTAGGGAGGATAACGAAGGGAAGGGGCAATTCAAAAATATACATATTTAACATTATTACCTATTAAAATTGAATTTAAAGTGCTAATTTCATTCCTGACAATATGAATTTATATACCGTATTTTTCAGACGATAAGACGCATCGGACCGTAAGACGCATCAGACCGTAAGACGCACCCTATTTATCTATCAATTTTTCGAGAAAAAAAAAAGTTTTGGACGATAAGACACATCACAGACCACAGGACGTATTCCAAATTTTGGTTGAATTTTCAGAGTAAAAAGTGCATCTTATAGTCCGAAAAATACGATAGTCTATAAATCTTTCAATATAATTTTGTAAACTGACACAAGATTTGCCAAAAAGGCCATTTTTGGCATGATATTTTGCTTCTGATATATGCATTAGGTGGTACTGTTTACACATCCTAGCTGGAGTATGTATGGTTTAAAACCGAGTAACTCTGAACAGCCAACTAATCAAGCAATAATTTTGTAAAACTGCAGCTGGTTCGCACACACTCTGCTACCGCATAATGAAATAATTCCATGGTTGTGATGAATTTATATAGGTACAAGGTACCCCTCTATTAAAATATTTTTTCGATACAAAATTTGTTTTTAATGAAAATAGTACCTCAGAATACACACATCTTAATTTGGTATTCGTGGTATAAAAATATGAATATATTTTTTAAATACTTACATATATATCAATGACATACAGTGACATTTACCTATAGGCAGGCATTTTTTAACCACTTCCGTTTAGGGTATTTTCTCATTACTCAAACCTCAAATCATACATATTATTAACATTAATGTGATGATTATTATATTTTAAGTATTCATAAGTCCTTTTAGGGTATCTTTTATTCTCGTTTTATATGACGAACAAATATTTGGAATAATGAATTACTAAATTAGTAATCAAATAGGCACGTGGAACAAATAGACAATGAACAAACGGTGAAACGGATTTTCGATGCGAATGCGGCTGGCGAGGACCGAAGAAGACATGGCATGATCAAGTAGTTTAAATCCTCGAATGTGGGCAGGTCAAATGTTGGAACAATCAGCATGCGTGTTTGTGGAAGAAATTATAGGAGTTTGGCGATCTATACTCTCTGCCTACCTCTATGGTAAAGCGACGTGATAGTTAGTGTGTTAGTTTTTCTTAAACTTCATTTATGAAAGCCACTCTAATTCCTTGTTAGGTATTATCACTAGGTCATAAAAGTCAGATTTTTCCATAAGTCGATACAACAATTCTGCATTGATAAGGTAAAGGGGGATAAGTCAAAAAATATATAATAATATATTCATTGACTAATCTCCTTTTACCTTATCAATGCAGAAATATTCTTTCTCAATATAAATCCAATCTAATAAATCCCGAGTCTTTGCTATCCCATTCCGTTTCGTAAACACGTTTGAATTCTTTTCAGAGCGGAAAATAACCTTTCAGCACTTTAGGTTGTCAATGGTAATATACATATTGAACAACATAATTTATGCACTTTAGAATTATGCATTAATGTGTTTTTTAAATCACTTGTCAAACATTAAAAAAATTGTAATGCTTTTTCTCTAAAAGACAGGGATGAATAAATAACCGAAAATTCGTTTTTCAACTTCACAGTGTCAAAATATTTGCAGTGTATAAATAACTGTAGGTACTCAGGTCGAGAATTGCAAGCGCAAACCGAAACCGTCCGTTACACGTTTGTTGTTAAACTAAAAACTAAACCAAACATTTGAAACACTTTTGTTCAATGCAATAGAGATAAAGGGCTTCTCTAGTGAATTGTTACTCTGAGGTCAATATTGATTCTATAGACGGAACGTCACTACTTTAAAATTGATGTAAACCATTTGTAAAAGTTTTTTTATTAATAAAAATCACATAATGTACAGCGTGAATAAAAAAGTTTAAAAAATACTGTAAACCAAAAAATTAAGTAAGCATGTTAATATCAAGTAGTTGATCTCGATACAAATCTGTAGACACAATAGTAAATTTATAAATACTATGGCGATGTTGCATGCAGACAATAGAAAGGTTACGCCAGTAGGAAGTTATCTTATATTGTCTATAAAATAAAATTGAATATCCCATATGAAAAATTGAATATTCATTAATTTATTTTAAAACAAGTTCAATTACTCGTAACCGACAAATATACTTCAAATTTTCATTTGAATATACACATTTCTGTACGGAAAATTCAATGTTATATACAACTGAAGATAACTCTGAACTTCAAATTGTAATTGGAAAACAAATTATAAAATATGTATCCTAATTTGCAATTAGAAAACTACTAATTTCTTTGATTTTATTTTTACACATGTATACTCGTATATGCCTAAAAAGCTCTTTCAAAAGAAAGACGGGATTGAGACGGGATGAAGCGAGAACGCTGGCTGGCAATAAGGTCTCCCGGAGGCGTCTGGTGATGTCCACATACGCCACTTAGAAGCGGGTGTGGAAAAGAGGAAAGAAGAAGTTTTTTAATTCATTGAATAGTAAGTTTTTTATGTGGTTAGACTCCTTATAAAAATATTAAAAAGTCAAATAGCTGTGACAGACAAAAGGATCCCCCATCAAACCAATTTATCTGATTTGACAGGTCAGTAAAAATATAATGTAATGAAATTTCATTATTTTTGTATGTATTTATATTAATAGATTTGTATGGGGATCAAAGAAATTATTATACAATATAAATTACATATAAAGACATTATCACAGTCAAAATTCGATACAAAATTGCAACATTACATTAGAGCTTGAACGACATAATGGGGAAATATCACATACTACGAATACCGATAAAAATATATGAAATGGATTTAGAATAATTAATTGTATTTTCGAAATCAATATGGATATTGTGGAGAAATGTTTTCATAAATAACTTTGAAAAATAAAATATAAAAAAATATGTCACTAGAAAAACGCGACATGTTTGGCATTGATAGTTGTGACGTCAAGATTCGTGACAAAGTTCTAAAAAAACCTGAATGGCTTGGAACAAAGCTAAGGAATGAACATGAATCGTGACGTATTACGGGTGTAACCACTGAATAGATAATACACAGTGTAACCAATGAAGTTACTGTTTTTGCGGGAATCCAAAATTTGAAATTTAAAAATATTTTTAATGCTATTAATAATTAGACAGTAATTCATAGACCTTAATAACTTAAAAAACCTTATATTTCCCTATTATGTCATACCAGGGCCCTCATTACAATGGGAAGTTAACATTCATCTTCAATTGTATCTACAAAGTAAAATTAAGTTTTCTGTATGAAAAGCAGAAAATGCAAACAATTTTTTTTTATAAACATGTTCAATTGTAGATTACCGACGCAGATACTTTTTATGTTCATGCAAATATACTCATTATCGTACACAAATATTGGTTTTTCTTTATAGACAGTCGAAGATAACTCTGTTAACTTCCCATTGCAATCGGGGCCCATGAAGTAGTTTAGTGTATTAAGTAAAAAAAGGACATCTTTGAGATAAGTATATACAGTCAAACTTGGTTATAACGATCACGGAAATAGCGAGATCTCGTATATAATGAGGAAACATTTAGTTAGTGGTTTTATCCATACATTTATTCACTTTTATCGCGAGCTCCTTCTCGGACATGCCGGACAAAAATATTGTCAACAGTTGAGCAAAAACTCTTTAATTGTATTTAAAACATAATTTTCAAAATACGAACCTAAGTAATAAAATCCAAATGGGGGACTAACTTAGAACCGATGCCGCTAAGCCAATGCATAGATCAGTTTACGTTTATGACATTATGTAAGTGGCTATGTACCTAATTGGTGTTTTCGTAGACAACATTGACAAAGTATGGTTGAAATTGCGAGTAAAAAATCTAAGCTTTGTGAACTAAGTAAGTACGGGCTCGGCACCTTATTAAAATTTACAACTTATTTTGTAGTTTATGAATGACATCCTTGTTTCGGGGGTTTTCACAGTGTTTTCATTATTTTTTTATGTTCTATGGTCAATGCATAATGAACATTACTAGTGGGTGATGTCAGATAAGCTAAAACCTAACCCATGAATTATAAACATGGCTATTATCAAGCAGAAATGTTTTAATTTTTTTTAAAGAGGCAATTGTTTGTAAAATAGAACGTTGCAAAAAAAATGCTGGAGTATGTAAAAAGCTTTCTCTATCTTTATCCACAGTGAAAAATTATGAAAAAATACAAATGCTTATTTTACTGCAGTCGAAATTTAGAAAGTGGTGAGTTTGTAAGCATTTACTATCATTTTCAATAGTGACAATATGAAATGGCGATTGGATTTAAAAAACCTTCCTCTGATATAACGGGTAATTCTTATAACGAGCAAATTCAGTCTGTTCTGTCTTCCTCGTAATAACCAAGTTCAACTGCATATATATAATAATGTAAAGTAATATTTAAATTTATAAAATATACATTTATTATATTATATTTAAATGAATCGGGTTATGGTCCAGTGGCTAGCGTTGCGAACTCATGGATCAGAGATCCGAGGTTCCGAACCCCACTCTACCGTAACTTGATTTCTATTTTCTAATAGCGAGTTATTTACAACTCGTTGAAAATGGCAAATTTTTGACAAAATAAGCAAAATGGGTTGTTATTTAACTTTTTTCATGTGACCCTTTTTGTTAATTCTTACAAAAACGCACTAATTATTCCATTTTCATGTTTTTTTAACTTAATATTTTTAATGCTGGCCATAATGGAGTTTATAATCTACTGCAATACACATTCTATGTGAATTTTATATCACAAAAGAAGCCGCATCCTCGGGGATCACTGGATCCTGAGGATGATACAGCGCTCGCCCCCTACCTAATAGCCCGATACTTTAAGGATATGAGCTTGGAGGGGGAGATTTAGCAATATGAGAAAACTCATCCTCTACTCAGTAGCCAGACTCTTCAGAGGCCTGGGTTTGAAGGGTGAGAACTAATTTATGGGGACCTGCCACAACATCAAAACAGGTCGCAGTGACATCAGAAGCTTACATAGCACTGGCCCCTATTTTCCAGAGTAAGAATATCTAATGCAAACTAAGTTTTATCACAAATGTGAGGTCACATTTTTTTACATATATAACAAAACAATATTTATTTATAATTACATAAAATGTTTAAAAATATAGTCAGTCTATAGTATAATAAAATAACAGATAGTAAAAACAAGTAAGTACTTATACAAGATCAATTAGAAGATCGCAATGTGATGATAGCTTAGGAATTCTTAATAAATATTTTTAAAATTGAGATTCATTAAAGTAATACGTGGACAAAAATTTATGATAAGATGCCCTTATTATAAAGCATAGAATTAATGTAATAACATATTTACTGTAATTTTTCCTTTTCCCTATAAATGCACTATAAGACGCTGCTTATACCCTTCACAATTTTACCTTAACCACTATCAAATAATTAAACAGTCATTGTACAAATATCATTCTACAAATTGATTCGCTCAAAACAATTAAACAAGCAGATCCAAAAATATGATAAATTATACATTATATCAAAATCAAGATTGCAAATTTTAGACATACGTGTATTTTATAAAACATTCATTATGAAAATAAAACTTTGTTATCAGTGTTACACAATTTTATTATTTTACAAGAACACAACTATAGTTTCGGTAGAGCACTCCTTCCATCGACGGGTGATATAAAAAATTGTGTAACACTGATAACAAAGTTTTTTTTTCATGGGAGTTTTAGTCCCAACACTTATGTATGGAAGTGAAACATGGAACTGGCAGAGGAAGGATGAAAGCCGAGTGAACGCTGTTGAAATGCGATCTCTTAGACGAATGTGTGGGAAATCAATGTATGACAGGGTTACGAATGATGAAATCAGGCGAGAGTGTAAATCTGAGACAAGTATAATTGATAAGATTAAGAAAGGGTCTCTGAGATGGTTTGGTCACGTAGAACGAATGGACGGCGAGAGAATGGTAAAACAAGTATATATAGCAAAAATGAACGGCAACGTTAGACGAGGACGACCAAGGAAGACGTGGCATGATCAGATAAACCAAAATCTTAAGTCTGGTCATGTCAAAAGCAGACAGAACCGAAGGGCATGTATGACAAGATGTATGAATGTGGAAGAGGCTAGGATTGTATGCCATGATAGACGTGTGTGGCGGTCCATTCTCTCTGCCTACCCCTACGGAGAAATGGCGTGATGGTAGTAGTAGTATTTTCATAATAATTTATAATGAAGTGTTACGAAGTGAATGCCGATTCAATTAAAAAAATCTTGGTTTAAGTTTAAGTCCGCTGTAATTTAGTATAGAAATTTGTGATATTTAAATCCACAAATTCAGAATAATTTTATAAGGTCTTAAAACATCATGAAATTTGTGAATTTAAGAATCGCTCAACTATTATTTCTACAAATTAATACAAGTACAGTAGAACTCCGTTTGCCGACACATGTATGCGTTAATTGTCATCCGGATTTCCAAATATCCAGATCGTTATCGGGAAATAAAAAATAAAGGACATGTTATAATATAGGTAAACGAGTTTCGTCATCAAAGCAATGTACTTTGCTGGACATGTTTAAGTAAACTTTGAGTGGGATTCCGATTCGCTGTATTATTTCAAAAACAATAACAAAGTGATCATAGAGTAAATTTTCTGTATTCTTTCAAAACATTGCTTTAATTTAATGGCCATTTTAATTATCCAGATTTTTGTATATCCGGATAATTGGAGTTTTACGGCATAAGAAAATAGTGTAAGATTATTGTTAAATCAACATATGAT
The DNA here is from genome assembly GCF_059751315.1 of Micrasema longulum. Classification (NCBI taxonomy): domain Eukaryota; kingdom Metazoa; phylum Arthropoda; class Insecta; order Trichoptera; family Brachycentridae; genus Micrasema; species Micrasema longulum. The sequence continues at coordinate 337,139 of NW_028277318.1, read as the reverse complement.
ATAAAGATATGGTATAAACCAGAATTGTTCAATAAGATGTAATGAATTCCCCATTTCGGCCAATCATATCCATTTTGTTTTATAACATTACCGGGCGGTGCAATGATTGACATTCACATATTTTAAAAAATTATATATAAAAATATTTACAAAATAAATGCAAGTTCATTGCATATTTTTTTTTTGACAACCTTTGGAATACCTGGTTAAATAAATGAACATTTATATAGTCGCAGACGACTGGAAGTAACGAAAATATTACAACATCAGAATGTTGTAATATTTTCGTTACTTCCAAGGCACAGAATCCAAAATCCATCTTTGGCTTGAAGACGTTGAACAAGGAACTAGATGGAGTCTCACTATATTATCAGCCGGTACAGAGGTAGACGGTTGCAAGCATTGCCCGCTCGGCACATGTTTCAGTTTATTTTGTGTCTTGTCATACTGCCATTGCTGTCTAGGGTAACCGCTACAACCCATCACTCTAACCACTCCTTTACTCTCTCCCTCGAACTCTCCTTGCTGCGGAGCATCTAAACAAATGGACTCGTCCATCATCAGGTAACCATCTTCGGTCATAACGAAAAACCCATTAAGATTATCATCCTTCGTACATTCTCCGATAGTAGCCGGTCCCAACGGTTGCCCGAGCACTCCTTTACTTACCGGTCTCATGATACATTTCTTCGTATCAATGTGTTTTATTCTCCCGAAGAATCTGTTATCAGTTGGGAAGAAATTTTGTGGCCACACGTTATCCAAATACCATTTGAAACCTTTACATTTCAGTCTTTTCTTGAGTTCTAAGCGGTCACTAATGTTCTGATTTCCCGATTGGGTAGCTACTTCGGGGTTGAATTTGAAGAAGAAATCTGCCCACGAGTCCATCCAAACCAAAGCCACTCTAGCTAAGTTCTTGGACAGTATTTCCTTCATGCCACCTGGGAAAGAATAAGGACTAGATTTCCTAAATATGTGGCCAATATGAGAGCACGGAACTATTTCTACTTTTCCGCCACATTGCCAGAGGCGAAATGACATCTCCAAATTTTCTCCTCCCCAAATCGTCATCTGTTCGTCGTACGCACCCACTTCGTAGAAGTAATCCTTCATTATCGCAAACAAGCCACCGGCCATTGCGGGAGAAGAAAATGGAGCCGTTAAATCTGATTTCCTTTTTTGCAATTCGTTATTTCCTAAAGTGTACCAACGGAAATGAAGGTTCCAATTGAAGGCGCCCCAATGCAATTCAAAACTTTTTACATATGCAAGACTTTCATCATTTATGATATCTGAAATAAAAAAATATTTACAGTATTAGTTAGAATTATTAAAAATGTTCAATAAATATTAATTTCAATACAAATGAAGAAGTTCAGTGTTTTTTTTTATTTAAATTTTATATGTTAATAGACTATCAAAATAAAAATTAAATAATATATTTATATGCATCATATCGAGCCATAATCGGCAGAACAACGTAAGCGACAAATAGTGACTTGTGCAGAAGGTTTTTTTTAATTTTTGTTCCATGTATATATTTTTTTAATAATTCGGTAAATGGGATTTATAATATAATGGTTGGTTACTGCCAATACTGAAATGACAGCTAACTTGTTTAAATAACTTCCGCTTTTAGGATAGTGGCGGTAACGCTGTTTTGCCTCTAACTCTGACAGTGGTGCGAGCTAGCGTAACCTTCTACATTGTCGTCGGTTACGTTGTTTTGCTTAGCTTAAAAATAATATGTCAGCATATTTATAGAGAGGAATGATGCTGAGTAATACATAAAAAACTATAATTGGCCTATAATTTTGGTTTATTTGTAAATATTGCAATTTTTTTTGTTATAATGGCTGTTGTTTTCTTAATAATAATAAATACAATAAATAAAAATAAATATCCTTTAATGTGGCAGGTGAATTTTATAGAGCTATGATGTTTTTAACACTTGTGCAAGGGGCAATAAGGAACACTTTTCCTTTAAAAAAATGGAATTCGCCAAAAATGCCGCTTACGTTGTTCTGCTGATTATGGCTCGATATGATCATCGCTACGATTTTAAAAAGTTTTGTATTTTCTCAACGCGCGTGACGTCACTAGTCTCTTCAGTGAGTTGTTTCGATTGGTGCGTTGGATTCAAGGAAACCAGAAATCTATCACAACACTCTATCATTAGTTAATTTAGAGGAGATTGTGACGTCATTTAAAGTGGTACATTTTAAGTAATTTTTTCATACATTTTAGAAAAAAAAAATATATCCAATTTTCCATATCACTGAACATCTTTATTCCGAAGAAAATACTTAAAAATGATAATAAAATAAATATATATTCTATTCCACCTAGTAGTGTAGTGGTTGGCGCATTCGCCTTGATATGCTTGGGGTTCTATTCTTGGAATTTAGATATTGAAATATAAACTTGTAACACACCTATAACAGGACATACAGCACTATGGGGGCTGTCCGCTAGTCTCTGGAGAAGGGGCTCCAGGAAGCCGGGGGCTGCCTCGCAGTGTGCATCCAGGAACAGGAGGGCGGGAGCCACAGCTGCCCGAGCCCCGGCCAATCGAGCTCCCACCAGACCGATGCGTTGACCCATCCGAATAACTCGACAAGGGACGGGGAGCGCTTTTACTGCTTCATCTAACGGAGCTTTGAGGTAAACTGTAAGAATATAAACAGGTACTTACTCAACTTATTTACAATATTTGCACTTTTGTTAATCAAGCTTCCGTATGTAAATGTCATCAACTATAAAATTATTTTGTAAATAGATTTCCAGCCGTAAACCACAGGTCTAGAATTCCAACCGTCTATGTGTTCAGTAGCTGCAGGACATGTAGTAAGTAATCTAGCTCTTATTTGTAAAAGATTTAGAAAAATAAAAACACTAAAAAGTCAAACATAGAATGCCACATCACTTTGTCTTTGCATACAGACTTCGTTTCCTCTACATTCAAACATCTTCTCATGCACGCAAGCCGATTATTCCTACACTTGACATGTTCATCTTCAAATATTTTATGGACTTGATCGTGCCATGTCTTTCTCGGTCTTCCTCGTTTTCTATCAACGTTCGCATCGTAGATCCTTTTAGCAGTTCTTTCGCTATCCATTTGCTCTACATTAAAAAGTCAACTTTTTTATAATGTAAATGGGGGCTAGATTTCATACCATTCATGCACTCTGTAGCTGTAAAATGTGTTGTAATCTAGCTCCTAACTGTCATTAAAATCTATTGTAATTAAAAACAAGAAATATTTCGAGTTTGTCTAAATGTTTGTAGACAAAAGACTGGATTTCATCCCCTAGAGTCATTAAACGACTAATGCCTAGACTTCCATATTACCTTCTCTAAAATGTTCTCTATTCCTGTTGTGATTTGTTAATGAAAATTAGGAACTAAAATCCCAACTGTCTATGCGCTGTGTAGCTGCGTGTAGACGTGCTGGGATACTTACTGAACAACATTCTTGAGGCGACTTTCACAAATATGACGCTATAGAAACTATCCATAATAATAATAAATTACATTATCTATAGGCATTTATGTACCTCTGTCACTAGCATCATCCACCAGGATAATCTCTTCAAGCAGTGATGAAGGAGACCTGATGGCCACACTCCAGGCCGTGCGTAGCAGAGTCGACCAGGCCTCATTGTGGAATACAACTATCACACTCACTCTAGGTAAGCTTCCATCCGTAGGATACTGCTTCATTTTACAGCTGAACAGAAGAAAACATAATATTATTCAAGTACGAAAATAAAAAATTCACAAAAATCTTATGAATAAAATTAATCAATTAAATTTTATTTAGTGTAAGAAAATTTTTAAACAGGTGAAAGAAAACTAAGAGTAGAAAATAAAAAAGTCAAGGTATTTTAAATTTTACATGCGCCCATAGAATTAAGAATAGTCCAGAAGGAGCGTAGAATCATATTTGAATACATCGGACTGTGTCCAATAATTCCCCACTATGCCCTACTTTCGCCGCACGCATTCATGAGGTCACAGCGTAATGTTGCTTGGTGGGAATAATCATAACACAAATGTAAGATAAAAAAAAAAGCAATCTGTTAATTTCTCTAAAATATTATTGTCACAACAATATTTCCGCGTGTTATTTACTTACGTAAAGGGTAAATTAATAAGAGTAATTGAATTAATGAACTTTGAATTTAAAATAAAAAACAAATTTTATTTTACATAAAACGGATATTTTTATATCATGTTAAATAATATTTTATGTTTTGAAGATAATGTCAGCAAATGTCCACCACGGAGTTGTTTAATCCGAGATCCAATTTTCATTAATTCTCTCATTATGCATGCACATTATGTTCATGATGATAACACAAAAGTGTTATCATCATCATGATCATCATCATTTCCTTTCCGCACCTAATGGTGCATAGGACACTGCATTGATACACCAAGTGCAGCGCATCTTGATCATTTTTGTCACATGAAGGTAAGATAATCAGTCTTACGCTTCAGGTACCAGTCCAGGGACTATGAAATATTATAGTGTGAAAACACCCTTTCAAATAAATATTTCATATCAACCGTGTCGGGAATCGAGCCCGAGACCTCTTGCATGGCACTCATTATGCCACAAGGCCGACAAAAAGTTTTATAATAGAACTAAAATCTTAATAATTCAAAAATAAATCAAATCGTCAAAGGTCACATCCATTGTTTGTGCACAGAAAATAAGATTTAAGGTCAAAATACATTATTTAATAATTAGTTTACCTGGAACGTCTCACATCTGGCAATGTACGATTGAGGGCGATTCTGTCACTTGCTAGAAGGTTGAATCTGTGTATTTGGAAGAGCTGGCGCATTCGAGGCAAGTCCTTAGGGGCCATCTCTACGGGTCGACCTTCATCCCCCACTCCAGGTTGGGGGTTGAAATTATTTTCATTCATCAGCTCTGAAATAATATATTGATTAAATAATTTTAAAAATGTACATTTACAGGGCAACTTTTATTCCAGGATTTCCAACAAACAGTACAATAATTTGGCAGTTTTAATAGAAAAGTTTCTTAAAATTTGTGGACTGTCAATAGAAAGACAATTGTTATGTAAACGCCAATAGAAATATTATCAAACGACAATTATTACCTTAATTAATTGAGAAATCTATAATACTTAATATTATTTTCCAGTTTAATAGAGCAAAAGATACACCAATGAATGCAATTTAATGCACCAAAAATGTACAATAATCTCCTGCTGCGTATTATAATATGAAGTATCTATAGGTACTTATTCTTTCAACAAAAATATTACTCAATGGTGTATGACTCAAGATAGAAAATAGTTAGGAGACAAACTACTGTAATATGATGAGATGAGATGGACCTTTTACGTAATAACTATTTATATTTCGTATGCATATATGGTTAGTATTTTACGTTTAAGTCTGTACTTTTACAACAACACTAGCTTTTACCCTGGGCTTCGCTTGTGTGGTATTAGGGTGAAAATAGTTAATGAATTAGTTTTGTTGTTTAACAAACCCGATGGAATGATACATTTATTCAGGATATAAAGTAGCCTGTATCGATTGCCTATCGCTATGAAAGAATACAACGATCCGTAAGTCTATGGCGACCTAGCATCGTTATTCTGTTCGCAAACCCAAAATCCTACTACAAAACCTTAAAGAAAATCAAACTAACCATATATAAAGCAAGTCAATTATAGAAATTTAAAGAATTAATTTCAAATTTTTAATCATAAGAAAGCTAGTGTTAAAATAAAACTACTCTGGTTAAATCATTTTACCTATTGTAACATTATCTGGATCTGGTCCAATATAATGGCCAACTACCACTCTCATTCCATGAGAATCTCTCCATTCTTGTTGTCCTTTTGATAACCTGTAATTTGAATAATTTTAGAATAACGAAGCAACAAAAATAAAGGCAATTATCAAGGAATAAATCTTTCATTTTAAAGGAAGCTTTTTAATTAATTTTTTTAAACATTCTATTGGCACAGTTGCAATTTGTTTAAAAGTAGCTGTTAGGTTGTGCCATAGCGAAGATTAGAATTATCAATCGTGGATCCAGACTTCGATACCAGCAACAATGTAAATTGCAGTAAATAAACTCTATTTTGAATACACCCAAAAACCAAAAAATATATACATATTTGTATTTGTTTCATAGCTTCCAGGTTTACAATTATCATTAATAAATTACTTTTCTCTGTACTAATAAACTAAATATACATAACCTTTTTCATACTCATTGTTTACACTGTTTTCAGGGACATACTGCAAAATTTCAGAGAAACATTTTTTATGATGCACTTTTAAAAATCTCCTAATGATTTTTTTCAACGAAGCGATACGCACAGGACGTAGACTAGGGAAGCGGCTGGGTAGGGGAGAGGTAGAGGTTTGTGGAAGGGATGCTTGTCTGAGACATTAGGAATTTACTTCATTTTCAAATAATAATAATTAATTATTTTCATAGTAAAAAATGAGTTTTTGAAAAAAATTACTAGAATTTTTTAAAAAGTTTGCCATGAGGAATGTTTCTCTAAAGTTTCGCAGTCTGGCCACGAAACGCCGTGTATATTAAACATATATTAAGGTGTTAGTTTATAAGTATGTTTGTTTGTATTGTGACAGACAATGTGATAGATATTACACAACGAAAGTGGATCACTCGTAAAAAATCCCAAATTAAAAATGATCAAAACTAAAAAAAACATATTTAATTTGATTTATTAAAATTAAAACGTTGTTCCAGAAGAAAAATTCAATCAATCAAATAAATACATTGTTTTTAGCAATCATGAATTTGTTATGTATTAATAAAAATTATATATAAGTAACATCAACATCGTGAAAGATGTGTGAGAAATTTCAATTCTAAATATTTATTATAAACAAACTATCACAAACGTGGGGGTAGGCGAGAGGACAGAATGCCACATCACTTTGTCTTTGCATACAGACCTCGCTTCCTTAACATTCATACAATACCTTATCATGCACGCACGCCGATCATTCCAACTATTTCACGTCCATCTTCAAATATATGCAGGGTTTGGTAATGCCATGTTTTTCTCGGTCTTCCTCATTTTCTGCTTTCATCAACATTCACCTGGTAAATACTTTTAGCAGTTCTTTCACTGTCCATTCGCTCCGCACGTCCAAACTGACGCAGCACTCCATTGTCGATAAGGCATATCTTATATATTAATCTGCTATTTGTATAAATTATTTAATGAAAAAGTAGACTCTTTAAACCTACTCTCAAAAATTAATTTTCCCCTTTCGCATGACAAGAAATAAATATTTATTCCATCTGCCAGTCTGCAGCACTAACTATACACAACACTCTTTCCTCTATCGTTCTTGCTCTGACTATAAGGCAAAAAGCCTTATAGTCAGAGCAAGAACGAAATATTTTTTTTTTCATCTACTGATGTATTTAACACGCCTCTTAATTCATTTAAAAATAAATTAAGACTCATTTTACCTGGCTGCGATATACTCCCACTTCCTTTTTAAAGATGCACACGCTTACACATACCTGAACTCTCACACAAATACACACAAACACACCTGTACACTTACTCTCATACAAATACACCCTTTTAAATATATAAACACGCACACATTTAAAAATGTACCATAATTGAATATGTATGATTTTTATTTAGAAACTTCGCTGGTCGTCTTTTAACCTTATCTTTATTATGTAATTTAACCATTGTTGACTGGATGTTTCTGTAAAATAAATAGATAAATAAGACTTATCTCAGCCTTAAATAATACACGGATCTCGACATTTACACACTAATCATATGTAATTTCACCATACATTCACCCGAGGAATTGTATTTCGACAGCTTTTAGCCTACTTTATTAAACCTATATAAAAAAAAATATTGGTTTAAAATATTGGGCAGCTTTGGCAACAATATGTTTAATACAATATTTGGCAAAGTTTGCACTTACTTCAGATTGACTCCCCATGCATCCTCAGCAGGCAATGTTTCCTGACCAGAATATATGGAAGACGCCCAGAGAACGAAAACAAGAATGAGCACACAACCAAATACAGCCCTCTTATTTCTCCACCTTCCGCAACCATTGAAACACCCTTGCAATTTCCACATTGCTAAAAATAAACCATATTTTTGTTGAAATTTATTGCAACAGAGACGGAAAACATTTTTAAGAAGATAATATGGATTTGTCAATTTGGTGAATGCAGGTGCTTCTGCTCCATATGTCAATACTATAAGTACCATATTGGTCATACATTCTGCTTTTCAGACTTTGGAGAATGTTGTTGTCGAAGAACTTCTTCAGATTCACTCAAGACTGATTCTCCTCTGGTCTGGTTATCTCTGGAGAGTAAAATGTTGTGGCTGAGATACTTATGTAGATGTTCAATAAGTTAATAACAATGGATATTTTTAAGTTTGCGTTACATACCCAAATCAATATTTAAGTAACATGAATCTGGATAATAATTTTTACCATTAGGAAATGAATCCTACGCACAACCCGGAGAAATCAAACCTCAACTCTGAATTTTTAGAAATGTGTCACATTCTAGATTTTAGATTCACATTCTAGATAAGATGACAAAACTGGAAAGTTTGCAATATAGTTTAAACCCCAATAAAGCTTATTAAAGTATATGAGACGAATTGGAAAAATAAAATATAACTTCTTCTTTATCTTTTAAGAGCTGAGGACCAGATCTTAATCTGTGTTACAGAGTTGTTCTCCTGAGATGATGACGTCGAACTGTGTCCCTCTATCTCTTGGGTGGTCATCACAACGAACGTGGTCCAGATGGGATTTGATTGGCTGCAGTGTACACAAGTCTGTCACTGCTCATCCTGCCCACATGGTCCCTCCACTATCTTCGTCTGGATCTGCTCCATCGCACGATATCCTCTATTTCACACGCTTCTCTAATTATAATATTACGTAGTCGGTCTCGAAGCTTTTTTCCAGTAATGGGCATAAGACCTTCATTTCAGCAGTTCTGAGTAGCCCTTTAGTACGAACAGTGTCAGCCCGCGCGGGCTGCGCGTTGGAAGCGCTCCACAGCATACGTTATGACGGGTCTCACACATGTCTAGTATATTTTGACCTTGCTATCGATACTCATATCCTTATTCATGCATATTATATTCCTCAGACACTACAACTTCTTGCAATATTTAAATATGTAAAATTTCTAAATGCAAGTTTTATGTTAGCATGTATATTATTTTAAGTATTTTGTTTTCAATTTCTTAAACTCCACTTATATTGAACTGTAACTTACCTAAGTCAAAGATAATAGGCTGCTTATTGCAACACAATATGTAAATAAACTGTAAAATTCAATCAACTCATTTCCTAGGTGACAGCACCAACTTTTTTGTGTTTTATTACATCAATAACATTGAAATCATTCACATTTTTTCATATTGTATTGACCATACACCATATACCACAATTACTGACTTATACCCTCGAGAAATTTCGGTAAGTAAAAAAAAAACCTTGCATTACGCCAAATCTAACAAGAAATTTAGATTGAATTCAAATTTCTTTTATTTAAAGAAGTTAGTAACCGAATTAAAATTACATCGCGATAGTATTTTTTGTGATTTCAAATAACTCTTGTGATTTTGGTAAACAATCGATAAATCGATATCACATTTATGCCAAATCAAATGTCAAACTTGTAAAACACAGGTGGTAGAGGTACGTATGATCTTAAGTACTTTTTATGTATTTATTTAATTAAGACCTCATATTATGCACAAAACGAAATATTTTATTTAGAGTTGTTAATACCACCGACTGAATGTATATACGGTTAATACACCGTAAAGAAAATAATATTCCCAATAAAAATATTTTAGTTTTTGACTGGTTTTGACATTTTGATATTATTTGTTTGCCAGGTGTAAATAAACCTGATTGTACTCGTCATTTTTAGGTAATCGGTAGTCTGTCATGTGTAAAAAAAAATATATATATATTATTCTGTATTGTAATTATTCTTTGTCTAAAATTTTATGAATTCTGTACCTACTAATATTTTAAAACAATACCTTTTTTCTTATATTTTTTTTCGTTTTAGTTTTGTAAACGTATTTTTTACGGTACCTATCAGTTAGGTACATTCTTTTAGTCATCTTTTATATTTTACGGGCTAAACCTGTCAAAGCTTTATTATGTACATACTCGTATATACGAGTACGAGTACATTTAATATATTTGGATTAAATGAACACAATCAATAGTTTTATATCAATTATTGTATTTTGTCCAAACTAGATATGTATGTATACATTATTATATTTGTGGTTCGGTTTACATAAATTGAGAGGACAGAGAATTTTAATAAATAGGTATAAACTAACTAACTAACTAACTAACTAACCATCACGCCATTTCCCCAGAGGGGTAGGCAGAGAGGATAGAACGCCACACCACTCTGTCCTGGCACACTTCCTTTGCTTCCTTCACATTCATACATCTTCTCATGCACGCACGTCGATTATTCCGACTTTTCACATGACCACTTTCAAGAATTTGTTGTACTTGATCATGCCATGTCTTTCTCGGCCTTCCTCGACTTCTACAACCAGACATAATAAATAGGTAAACATTGTTTTTCTGGGGTGGTATTCTGAATCTTCTCTACCCCCTAGAGAGTGGTTAATTTGGGGATTTAGATTTTTTAATGCAACGACGCTTTGATTCATATTATGGCCACACTGATGATTAAACGTCAAATGGTATTTAAATTTAAACTCTTTTATTAATGAAAAGGAAAAAACGAAGACGGTTTGGTCAATTCAACCTAATTCAGTGTGCTTAAGGTCGTAATAATGTTCTAAATAAAAATATTCATATATGGTTTCACGTGTCTGTATTTATCTGACGTTTAATTATCAGTGCGGCCATATATGAAACAAAGTTTATCCAAAGGTGCATCCAAAAAATAAAAACCCCAAAATTTATCACTTTCTAAGGGATAAAAAAGATTCAGAATACCACACCTGTCACTGTCTTGCAAATTCCTTCTCGGTAATGTGCGAAAGAGACAACTGCATGTCGGACATAGAAGATATATTTGTATGCCGTGCGCCCAAAGACTGGATAAAACCAGGATTTTTTTATGCGTTTTTGGATGGTTCTGGTTCCCGTATTAACAGTTTTTGAATAAATAAATAAAACAACGCAATAGGGACACGCCAATGGTAAATACCAAATTGTGTTAAAAAGAATACTGTTCTAGTGCCTATGGCACCAACCAGGGAGAACATACGGGAATACGTTTGTATGAAGAAAAGTTAGACCGCGTTCCCTCTTAAAATAAAACATTATTAAGTATACTTACAAAACTTTACTTTATATATGATAAACGGATAAATGTAAAATAGATTGGTGTAACTTTTCACTGGTAAGTAGATACCTGGGTCCTTGTTTATAATTGAATTCTAAATCTTTAAATAATTACTTTTCAAATATAGAATTGTTTTTACGAACCTCAAACTGTGTTCTTCTGGTGCACACAACAGGGGTGCACTTTATGTAGGAATACGATTTTCAAAAATGCATTAAATGTTTTTTTTAGTATCACCAAAAATCCAGTAAAAATAAATAAATGAGTAGAAGTTATAGAGAAATTTTAGGAAAGAAACTGATTGGGAGCCATAAAAAACTAATGTCGCTGGAAAACATTCAAAAACAAATTATTTTTAAATACAACAAAATAACATCCCTCCAATTTTTTAGTACATGCATTATCGTCAAATGCAACCCTGGTGAACGTACATTGAGTACAACTCGACAGCAAACAATTATATACCTACTTTGTCTTATCTTGCAATAATGCTGGGCAGAAATAGAATGCATTCTGTATCAATAAACAGTGAAAAATATGAAGAACTCCAAGAAATTAACTTTACCTTACCTTTTTCTTTCATTTTAAATTTTATCGGCCGTATCAAATTTTATTGATTTTGTAAAGATTGGTTGATTATTTAGTATGTAGGTGGTACATAACTTATTTTAAAATATACATTATTTATACGATTCATACCTTCAGGCTATGAGGATCCAGAGTGCATTATTTTGCATCATTTTGATAAAAAAAAAAATTAAGGAATATTAGCGTTCTTATAATTTACCAAAATATTTCTATGTTGGTGACCATTTCCAATGAGTTGTATTAATAATAAAAACTCTTTATTAGAAAATGCAAATCAAGTTGGGGTAGAGTGGGGTTCGAAACTCGGTCCTCTGATTCGTGAGTCCGCAACACTAGCCACGTGACCACGACCATATCCAAAATTTATTTTTAAATCATTTTTGTCTTGTTCAAAGTTTACTGATTCTATGGCCGTTTTCACATAATAAATACTGTAAAATGCAATTAGCTAAGCAAAAGCTATTTTATTTTATTTGCACTCTTATTGTGTGTCTGAAATACCTGGCACCAGTTACGTACTTATGTGCATATACTATATTATTATGACATATTTTCATAATTGATAACAATTATAATATATGTAAGAATTTGCTGCATGTGCCTTGGACAGCCAGAAGGACAAATGCATCGATACTGGAAGAGCTCCATATTACAACTCGTCTATCAGTGGTGTGTTTGAGAAGGATACTGTCTTTCTTTGGACATATTGCTAGACGTGAGTCAGACAATCTAGAAAAGGCAATAATTTCTGGCCGAGTTGAAGGTAGGAGAAGCCGGGGTAGAATCCCATATAATTTCGGGCTTACATTTGATGAGTTGGAGACAAACTGGAGTGGAACAGACTAATCAGAAGTGTTCATGGTAATCACGATCCTCAGCATTGAGGGACCGACTTGGAAGAAGAAGAAGAATTTGGAAAAGCGACTACTTACCTACTCTCTAAAAATAAAAGACTTACTAACAAGTTTGGACATTTTTTTATTTTTCATTAATCAATCACTCTCCACCCCAACATATAGTAAAATTCATACAAAATTTATATTTTATGTAAATGCTCGTATAAAAGGTATAATATAATTATTATGCATAGTAATCAGTATAATATTCATATAATTTACTTAACAACCATTTTAGGCACAAGGAATAACATTTTAAATATTCTGCTGAGTTAAATTAATTGATACAGAACTTATTGATAACATTTGAACAACATATATTACTATTAAAAGGAATCAACTTGCACTCAAATTAAATGTAACATTCACAAAACAAGTGCATTAAATATCAATTAGAAATAATTTTGATGTAAACAATTATACGTGTCCTCATACTCGCAAAACATACTGCTGTCTGCTTTTCCACCTTAATTCTTTTTTGTATTACCTTAGTCTCTACAAATCTCTGCATTACTATCACTGAGCACAATACATAATGCAAATAAATAACTCATTTACTAACAATAATATTAAAATTATGAATAATAAAAGCATTGTATCAAAATTGATATTTAGAGTCTATAGATTTATAATTTACTTCTTGTGCTTCAAATCTGATCAAGCACCCAGCGCTGGATCTAACGGGATCTTGCGCCCGACAGGGCGTGTGACAACTTACTAAAAAAGGAACAAAAATGCACACGTTTGTAAATTAATACGAGCATGTTATTCTACCCTCTTAAGCGTGAGTGTCTGGTTCTTTGTGCCGACCTTCTTTGAACCTATGGTAGGTTTGACTCTGCAAGCACCATGGTTAATGATGAACTTCGTGTAAACCACCAAGTATCCAAAAATTGTACACATAATAGAGATTGAAAATGCTTGGCAGTTTTTCTGCGTATGATTATTATAAAACTGGATCATCTAATAATGTTTTAATTGTTTGAATAAGTTTTTTTTTAAATAAAGTGTCACAACACAAAATGGATGATTATGGTACTTATGTTATTTATTTTGAACACACTTATTTCATAACATTTATGATTTCAAAGACACTTTGTACTCATTTTTATCAGTTCCCTGTATTATTATTTTTATCATAATAATGAATCATTTTACATTGAAATGTGCCAATTAATTTTATAACATGATCCATGATCACTAACATTAATGTTTTTTTAGAAATTATCTTTTTTATTGCTTTTTTACATAAAACATTACTTCATACCATAAGCATTAAAATAATAGTTAAGGTGTTACAGCGAGCTAACTATTGTTAATGCATATTTTCTTTTAAAAAATTATCATTCATTGAATAGATTTTTTAAAAAGTAGGTATTAGAGCATTATATTTTTTAATAATTTTGAATTTATTGAAAATCAAAACCATTTTTCACAGTTCATTGGAATGTTGTAATTATTTTTTTGAGGTGATAAAAACTTCCATGAAATTTTGTTTTTAAAACTTATTTTAAACATTCGCTTTGATTTTCGTAAAACAATCATTTCAGCAGGTATATTTACATGTTTAATTTCAAAAGCGTA